>NC_052078.1:732500-1058125 GCF_015852505.1 Tachyglossus aculeatus | reverse complement strand
GCAGAGTGAGGTCGGGGCTGGGAGTTGGGGGAGGGGGGAGGTGATCCTGGGCTGCAGCTGTGGAGGGTCCTGAGGGAGGAAAGGACCCTGCCCTCAGGCATGGGAAAAGCACTTTGGAATCCTCTGGTGTACTGAGCCCCACCTGCACCTGTTTGCAGTGGTCATGGGTTCAAATCCCGGCTCCGCCAATTGTCAGCTGTGTGACTTTGGGCAAGTTACTTAACTTCTCTGTGCCTCAGTTACCTCATCTGTAAAATGGGGATTTACTGTGAGCCCCCCATGGGACAACCTGATCACCTTGTAATCTCCCCAGTGCTTAGAACAGTGATTTGCACATAGTAAGCGCTTAATAAATGCCAACGTTATTATTATCATTATCCCCTCTCTGTGGGCCCTTCCCTGTCTCCCTCCTCTAACAGAAAGGCAATGCAATGAGAGTTAGTTCATTCATTAATTCATTCATTCGTATTTATTGAGTGCTTACTGTGTGCAGAGCACTGCTCTATGCACTTGGGAAGTACAAGTTGGCAACACAGAGGGACGGTCCCTACCCAACAATGGGGTCACAATCTAGAAGGGGGAGACAGACAACAAAACAAAACATGTGGACAGGTGTCAAGTCGCCAGAACAAATAGAATTAAAGCTAGAATCAGTTGATTAGACACCAGGAAAAACTTCCTGACCAGTGGTCAGGGAGGGATGAGAGCCAGCCATTGGGCAACCTGTAACAGCCCCATCGCTGGCCATCTTAGCACTTAGTCCAGTGTTCTGCACACAGTTAGCACTCAATAAATACAACTGAATGAACGAGGGAGGAATGAATGAGGGAGGCACTGGAACTGAGGCCTGTCTGCCCTGACTGGAGCCATTACCTACTTGGGGCTCATCCACTTTAAGGATTACGATGATGGGGGGGGGGGGGGGGGGGGGGAGGTGTGTGTGTGTGTGTGTGTGTGCACACGTGCACATGCACTCACCGTTGGTTTGTTTGTTGGAGGGAGCAGGGTAGGATGTTGGGGGGCGGGGGGTTGATCAGGGAAGCCCGGAAGAGGGGGCTTTGTAAGAGGCTTGGTAGGAGGGGCAGGGGGAGGATCTGGCAGAGAGGAGCATTGGGCCAGCGCCAGGCAGGATGAGGGGCACAAGGGAGAGTTTGGAGATGATGGTGGAGAGAGATGTAGACTGTAAGATTCCCCCTTTAGACTGTTATGCTCCTTGTAGGCACAGAAAGTGTCTACAGCTCTGTCATATGATACTCACCCAACTGCTTAGAACAGTGCTCTGCACACAGTAAGTGCTCAATACATATGGTTGATTGACTGATTGAGAGGCCTAGCAGAGGTCTGCTGGGGTCAGAATGGAAGAGACTGGTGGAGGGAGGGAATTGGGTGGAGGATGGAGGGCAGGGAGAGGGGAGATTGGGGGGCAGGGGAGGAAGGGTGCTGTCACTCACCGTGCCGGTTGGAGAAGACGGTCAGGATGAGAGGGCAGGGCAGGACTACCACCTGGCCCACCTCAGCAGCCGGCCAGCAGGTAATGTTGTCCCACATCTTCTCACAGCCCCCTGGAGAGGGAGAGATGGACACAGATAACTCCACAGCTGCTGGACAAACTGGCACAGGGATTCCCCTTCCTTCCCCCAGGCCCACCAGGCAGTCAGCCAATCATATTTACTGAGCACTTACTGTGTGCAAAGCACTGTACTAAGTACTTGGAAGAGGACAATAGAACAGTAATCAGACACATTCCCTGCCCAAAACGAGCTTACAGTCCAGAGGGGGCCCATGACCTTTTAACTCTTGACCCAGCCTTGGATAGATTTGGGGGTGGCTACCTCTGGGGCATTTCCCAGAATCTCTTTCTTCTGCCCGATCCCTCCAGGAGGATGAAGGTGGCACGGGGGCAGGGGAGAGCGGAGGCTCAGCCCCGTTCACTCCTGGCGACAGGATTTCCCAGTGTCCACACAGACGTCCCCCCAGCGGCCCAGGCTCCTGGCGGGAGAGCGCAGGGCTGGTTCCCAGACAACCCGGCCCGGTCCCCCCCAATGATTTGTGTCCTTGGGAAAGCCTCTCATCCTCTCTGATCCTCGCCGACTCCTCTGTGCTTCGGGGAGGATGAGGCTCATGCCAGAGAATCGCTCACTCAGGGCCTCTGTCTGTGCTTCATTCGTTCATTCATTCAGTCGTATTTATTGAGCGCTTACTGTGTGCAGAGCACTGTACTAAGCGCTTGGGAAGTACAAGTTGGCAACATATAGAGACGGTCCCTACCCAACAGCGGGCTCACAGTCTAGAAGGGGAAGACAGACAACAAAACAAAACATATTAACAAAATAAAATAAATAGAATAAATACGTACAAGTAAAATAAATAAATAGAGTAATAAATATGTACAAGTATATACATATATACAGGTTCTGTGGGGAGGGGAAGGAGGTATGGTGAGGGGATGGGGAGGGGGAGGAGGGGGAGAGGAAGGACAGGGCTCAGTCTGTGCTCTGCCTTCCCAGGGTTTCGGGTCTGGAGGTCACCCCTCCCCAGCCTCTCCCCTACAGCAGCTCCGTCCCCAGCCTGGCCCCAGCGGGATGGGGGTAGCTGGCTGTTGATGGGGGGGACTACTTCCTCAGGATCCCATTAGATCAGAGGAGCAGAACCACCCCTCTCCCCAAGCCCCGATCCAGCTAGTGGGGACCACCCCCGGCCCCGAGTACAGCGATGGCTGGTAGAGATGTCCCCAGCTCGGCAGGAAGCGGTGGCTGGGGGGAGATGGGGCAGCGCTGATGCCAGTGATCGCACATGCACATGTACACACAGGAACACTCACCCGCTCCCTCTCCGCCTCCCTTCCGACACACACTCTTGCCCCAAGTCAGTCAGTCATACTTATTGAGAGCTTGCTGTGTGCAGAGCACTGTCCTAAGCACTTGGGAGATTACAACATAACAATATAACAGACACATTCCCTGCCCACAATGAACTAACGGTCTAGAGGGGGTAAGTGAGGCCTAGAAAAGTGAAGTGGCTTGCCCAAGGTGACACAGCAGACAAGTGGCAGAGCTGGGATTAGAACCCAGGTCCTTGGGATTCCCAGGCCCAGACTCTGTCCACTAAGTCAGCAATGTGAGCCCGTTGTTGGGTAGGGACCATCTCTATAAGTTGCCAATTTGTATTTACCAAGCACTTAGTACAGTGCTCTGCACACAGTAAGCGCTCAATAAATATGATTGAATGGATGAATGAGTGAACCACAAGCTAACTGGTGGAAGGGAGAAGGGGAGAATGTGTGTGTTGTTTGCCCACCCCACATCCCCATTTCACAAACCCGGCTCCACCAAGATCCTGTCCCCCTCCCCTCCCGCTGGACAAATGGGTGTGTGTGGATGGTGAGGGGGCAGAGATGATGCAGGATGCTAAAAATAGCCCCCCTCCCGCACCACCCCAACCCCCATCTGCCAAGCCCTGCCCCTAGTCCCTCTGCCCAGAGGGAGAGCTCAGTCTGTGCTGCCAGGCTCCAGGATAGAGGATAAACTTTCTGCTCTGTGCCTGCCTGCCCTCAGCCAGGTGGGGCCTTACCTGTGGTGTGGTTGTCGAAGTCCTCCAGGCACTTCTCCCGCTCCATCTCCATCTTCTCTATGGCACGGCACTCTTCCAAGGGCAGCAATGACGCTTCTGTGTACTAGACATGCAGACACAAACAGAAACACACGAACACACTTGGATCAGGGCTCAGCCCAGCTCGATGCCCTCAGCCTATGGGTTGCTCTGGCTCCTCACCGGCTCTAGACTGTAAGCTCGTTGTGGGCAGGGAATGTGTCTGTTTATTGTTCTATTGTCCTCTCCCAACCGCTTAGTACAATGCTCTGCATTCATTCATTCATTCAATCGTATTTATTGAGCGCTTACTGTGTATGCAGAGCACTGTGCTAAGTGCTTGGGAAGTACAAGTTGGCAACATATAGAGATGGTCCCTACCCAACAACGGGCTCACAGTCTAGAAGGGGGAGACAGACAACAAAACAAAACACATGGACAGGTGTCAAGTCGTCAGAACAAATAGAATTTAAGTTAAATGCACATCATTAAAAAAAAATAGAACAGTCATAGTATACAGTAAGAGCTCAATAAATACAATCGACTGACTGATTCTAGACCCCTTACTCTCTGCCTGCCTACACAGCCAGCGTAGAGGGAGGGGCTGTTTTCAGGCAGGCCCTGTCTTGCCTCCTGCCCCTCTGCCAGGCTGGGGGAGGAGTGATTGATTGGTGATTGACTGGAAGTGTACACGGCCCCATCTCAGAGGCCAAGAGTTGGGCTGGCCTCCCGCAGGTGGGCCGAGATCGAAATCCGCGCTGGGCACACTGGCACCTGATCTCCCCAGTGACCACACCGCCTGTTCAGCCTGATTTCTGGGGGTCTGGCAGTGGCTGGTCCAGAGGGGGATTTGGAGGCTGGGGGGTTGGGGGGTGGTCTATTCCGATTCCCAGCTCAGCTTCACCACCATTTCACTACAAGGAGGAGGAGGAGGAGATCAAGCCCCTTGCTCTTTCCCCAGGGGAGAGGCCCCTCTTTTCCAGCTTAACCCACCAGAATGCCTTAATGCAGGAGGCTGGCTGAGAGAAGGAAGGAGGGAGGAAGAAAGAAGGGAGGCGCCAACACAGTTGAGTGGGGGCGGAGATGATTCTACCTTCACAACATCTCTAGAATCCACACTTTCCTCTCCATCCAAACTGCTGCCACGCAGATCCAAGCACTTATCCCGCCTCAACTACTGCATCAGCCTCCTCGCTGAACTCTTTGCCTCCTGTCTCTCCCCATTCCAGTCCTTGCTCAGCTCGTTTTTCTAAAAAACCGTTCAGTCATCTCCCCACTCCCCAAGAACCTCCAGTGGTTGCTTATCCACCTCCACATCAAACAGAAACTCTTCACCATCGACAGTAGAGCACTCATTCAGCTCGCCCCCTCCTACCTTACCTCACTGATTAACTACAACCCAACTGGCAAACTTCACTCCTCAGCACCAACCTAGTCACTGTACCTCAATCCCATCTATCTCACCGCCAACCCCGGCCCACATCCTCCCTCTAGCATGAAACTCCCTCCCCCTTCGCATCTGACACATCACCACTCTCCTGCCCTCTAGACTAGAAGCTCATCATGGGCGTAGAATGTGTCTGTTATATTGTTGTATCGTCTTCTCCCAAGTGCTTAGGATAGTGCTCGGCGCACAGTAAGCACTCAATAAATACGACTGATTTTCAAAGCCCTCCTAAAATCACAACTCCTCTAAAAGTCTTTCTCCGATTAAGTCCTGGTTTCTTCTAACCACCCTCCCTTCTGTATCACCTAGGCACTTTGATCTGTAATAATAATGATGGTATTTGTTAAGCGCTTACTGTGTGCCAAGCACTGTTGTATGTACTGGGGTAGATACAAGGTAATCAGGTTGTCCCACGTGGGACTCACACTCAATTCCTATTTTACAGATGAGGTAACTGAGGCCTAGCGAAGTTAAGTGACTTGCCCAAAGTCACACAGCTGACAAGTGGTGGACCTGGGATTAGAACCCACGACCTCTGACTCTACTTGATATTCACCCCATCCTCAGTTCCACGGCTCTTATGTCCATAACCTTACACTCTGCCACTTTCCCTATTTGGAATTTATTGCAATATTATGAAAAATAATAATAATAGTTGTTATCTGTTTGATATTTGATAGTTGATATTTGTTAAGCGCTTACTATGTGCCAAGAACTGTACTAAACACTGGGCTAGATAGAGGATAATCAGGTCTTACATGTGGCTCACAGTCTAAATAGGAGGGAGCACAGGTATGGAATTCCCATTTTGCAGATGAGGGAACTGGGGCCCAAGATTGCACAGCAGGCAAGGCAGAGCCAGCATTCAAACCCAGGTCCCGTGATCCTTTCCACTAAGCCATGTTGCCTCTCAATAATAACAATGGCATTGTTTAAGTGCTGACTTTGTGTCAAGCACTGTTCTAAAGACTGGGATAGGCACAGAATCATCAGATTGGACACAGCCCCTGTCCCACATGGGGTTCACAGTCTATCTGTCACCCCCTATGGACTGTAAGCCCTCTGTAGGCAGGGATTGTGTCTACCAATTCTACTGCATTGTACTTTCCCAAGCGCTTAGTACAGTGTGCTGCACACACTAAGTGCTCAATAAATACCATGGACTGATTGATTAATTGATGCCATCCCCAGGAACTCTCAGGGGCAGAGACAAGATTGAAATCCCATCAAGGGCTAAGACAGGGCCGGATAAGGCCTGCATCTGCCTTAGTACAGTGCTTTGCACATAGTAAGCGCTTAATAAATGCCATCATATTATTCCCAGAGTGTCTGGGGCTCTCTCATTCATTCATTCATATTTATTGAGTACTCACTGTGTGCAGAGCACGGTACTAAGTGCTTGAGAGAGTACAATATAACAATAAACCAACACATTCCCTGCCCACCCCCACCACTGGCTCTCTCTCCTCCCGCTCCCACCAACCCCAACTCATCCTTGGCTTAGTACAGCGCTTTTTTCCAAAAGTGTTCTCCCATCACAGATCTCATTTTTGCCCTCACAACAACCCTGTGAGGTAGGTAGAAAGGCAGATGAGAAAACTGGAGTACCGAAAGGTTAGGTGACTCGCCCGTGGTCACCCAGCAGGCAGTGGCGGAGCTCGGATTTGAATCCATGTCCTCCAGCTTCCAGTCCGGCGCTCTTCCATTATACCACACTGCCTTCCACCTTTTACACCATTCCCAGGTCACTCTCCTTCCCCCCCCATCCCCAATTCACCCTCCCACCGCTCCACTCCCATGGTGTAAGTGCTTAGTACAGTGCTCCACATACACAATAAGCGCTCACACACACACGAAAAGCGCTCAATAAATATGATTGAATGAAATATGATTGAATTAATGTTGTGGCTCTAAGAGGATCACCTTCCCCCAACTCCCACTCCCAGGAGTGCAGACCCCTCCCAGTTCCAGGTGGAGACCCCCTGGCCCACAGGGGCTCCAAAGCCTCCCCCTCCTCTAAACCAACCACCAGGGATGTGGCCAAGGGGAGAGGGTGAATCTCACTGCTGTCCTGAGATGCACTGTCCACTGGTGGCCCAATGGCCACAAACTGCCCGACTGGTCACCGAGGGTCCATTTGACTTAGGGCTTGAAGTGGGAGCCAGCGGGTGCTCAGGAAATGTCAACAGCCTCCCAGGAGGCCCTACTCTGGGCTGGCCAAGACTGGGGGGAGGGAGGAGGGCCATATAGAGCTGTTCCCGCTGCTTCCCCTAAGGACCACTGTCACCAGGGAATCCACCTAGGGATGGGGGCTGCTCCCCGGGATGGTCAGGTCTGCCCCACTCCATCCTCGACAGATGCGGTAGCAGCATTCATTCCTTCAATTGTATTTATTGAGCCCCTACTGTGTGCAGAGCACTGTACTAGAAGTAGCGTGACTCAGTGGAAAGAGCACGGGCTTTGGAGTCAGAGGTCAGGGGTTCAAATCCCGGCTCCACCACTGGTCAGCTGTGTGACTTTGGGCAAGTCACTTAACTTCTCTGTGCCTCAGTTACCTCATCTGTAAAATGGGAATTAAGACTGTGGGCCCCCCGTGGGACGACCTGATCACCTTGTAACCTCCCCAGTGCTTAGAACAGTGCCTTGCACATAGTAAGTGTTTAATAAATGTTATCATTATTATTATTATTATTACTAAGAGCTTGGGAGAGTACTACATAACAATAAACAGACACATTCCCTGCCCTCAACGAGCTTACAGTCTAGAAGGGAATCCCCGCCCAGGGGCCAACTGACATCCCAGTCTCTCGCGGTCACTGTCCCGCTCCATCATCTCCCGCTCTCTGGCTCCGTCTCCCGCCCTTCCCCTCCGTGTCTCTCACTCCCGGGCTTTGAGTGTGTTTACCTGCCCATCCTGCCTGCCTCCGTTTCCGTCGCCGGATCCGGCCCTGACAGTCCCATCCTGGCCAGCGGTCTCTCCTCCCTGCCCCGGGGGCCTTGCAGTGGGCACAGTGCCAGGGCTGGAGGTATCTCAGCTCCTCAGTATCTGATGCCTGGCCCCTTCTCCTGCCCAGGGCTGCAGAGTCAGTCAATTGTATTTATTGAGGACTTACTGTGTCCCAGCATGGCTTAGTGGATAGAGCACAGGCCTAACACAGGACTTGAGTTCTAATCCTCGCTCCGCCAAATGTCTGCTGTTGACCTTGGGCAAATCACTTAACTTCTCTGGGCCTCAGTTTCCTCATCTGTTAAATAGGGATTAAGATTGAGAGCTCTATATGGCACAGGGACTGTGTCTAACCCAATAATCTTGTATCTACCCCAGCACTTAAAACAGTGCCTGGTACTTAGTAAGTGCTTAGCAAATACCATAAGTGTTATTATTATCTACTCCAGCACTTTAGCTTGGCACATAGTAAGTGCTTAACAAGTACCGTAATTATTGTCATTATTATTACAATACCACAATACAGACACATTCCCTGCCCACAACAAGCTTAAAGTCTAGAGGGGGAGTCAGCAGCCTTTAAGCTGTGAGTTCATTGTGGCAGAGAATGTGGTTTTTTTCTTTTTGTATTGTACTCTCCCAAGCACTTAGTACAGTGCTTTGCACATAGCAAGGGCTCAATAAATGTGATTGAATGAATGAATGAATGAATGAATGAATGCTCACTGGGGCATCAAAGCTCTGACTGGACAGGTGGGATAAAGGGTCTGTGCTGTGCTGGATGCTGGGGCAAGGAGAGGGGGTGGAGGAGACCCAATCCTGCTCCCTGCTCTCAGGGGGCTGCCAGTCTTAGGGTGGGTGATAGGACATGGACATCCACGGGAGGGACCCTGAGGGGTCATAGGGTGAAACCCCCTGCTTCTTGGCCAGGGTATGCCTCACCCACTCGGGACAGACTGGCCTCTTGTCTTGCCCTTACAGAATTCCCAGAACTAAAATTCTGCACCCTCCCCACCACCGCCTGGAACTTCCTGCGGATTCAAATACCCCAACTGTCAGGAAATCTTTCCTCTTGTCTTGGGGAACCCCTCACTTCCCCACCTCTTGCAGTCAATCCCTCTTGCTGCAAGTGATTGGTTGGATGGTGGGAGGCTGGGGCTGGGCTGGGGTCAGAGAGGGAGGAAGAGGAGGAGGAGGAGGAGGAAGGGCTCTGGCCCTGTCTTGTTCTCCAAGGGCTAGTTTGGGTCGGGAGCAGAGCAGACCCCCTGGAGCACCTCCCTCCCATCCTGCTCTATCAGGTGGGTCCACCATTCCTCAGGTTCCCTCCTACCCACCTCTGCTGCCATGGAGAACACCAGTCTTGGAACCTGCTTGCCCAGTGTTTTGTCAACACTGTGGAGTGAGCTCTGCTCTTCCGGCCCTCTGATGGCATCTCGGGACAGGGGCCGGGGGTGGGGTGGGAGGGTGGCTCAGCAGGGGGCCAGGCATCTAGTAACCCTGTCTCCATCAGACCGCAATGTTTTGGGTGGCAGCGCGTGCGGGAGAGGAGTGGGGAGGAGCTGAGGCTCAGAGCGTTGAGGCCACCTTCCCAAAGTCACCCAACCAAGCCAGAGAACATCTCAGCGCCCAAGACTCACCCAGTATCAGGCCCCGGTAACCCCTCCCCTCATTCTCTTTCTCTCTCTTTCCTCCGACTCCAATCCCCCACAGTTTCCTCATTTGCTTTACCCTCCTGGGGACTGTGGACTCCCTGTGACCCCAGCCCTACCCGACCTAGGCACGCGAGGGACCAGGGCTGGGCTGGGGGCGGCCCTGTGTCTACAGCCTGGCACCTTGGGGCTGGGTACGTGAAGAGCTAGGGAGGGGAGAGGCAGGGCAGGGCGGGAACCAGAGGTGCTCCAGCGGGGATTTAGGGAGCTTTGGGCAGACTTCTCGTGAGACACCTCCCTCGCACTCCACTCCCCTCCCTGTTCTCCTAAGAACAAAAGGGTGGGGGGCTTCACCATCATGACCCCAGCAGGCTACATCAGCCCTGGCTGCCCCCCTGCAGAACACAGCAATGCACGCCTGCGGCCGGGGCGGGGGCAGAGCAATACTCCAAAGTGCTGGCCCATTCCTGATCCCTTTTGCCCTTCCCCCATCGCAGGAGGCAGGGCCAGCCAGGGCTATTCTCCCCATGGAAGGGAGGAGGCGATGAGGCCCAGAGAAGTTGAGCAACTTGCCTGGGGCTGCACAGCAGGCCAATGGTGGTGGGGCAGAAGCGACCTCCCAAAACCCAAGGGTGGCCCTCAGTGGGGAAGGGTTGGTTCTGCTCTCATTCCTTACCCCAAACCCAACATCCGGGCCCACATCCACTAACATCTGAGACCCTCAAGGTCCCTGGGGGGCACAGGGAGGGGCCACATCAAGCTCTGCCTTCCTCCAGCACCCCCCCACCACTCCAGGGTTGGGGATGATCAGGAAGGTACGGCAGCCCAGGCATTTCCTCCTTAAAGGCCCAGCGACCAGGGGTCGAAGGGCTATACTTCTGGGGCCAGGGAGGGGAGGGTAAAGGGAGGGGCAGGGGTGCTGAGGAGGAAGCATCAACCTGTTGTCCGGACCAGGAGATGGCCTCTGGTCATCATGGAAAACCTTCCTCTATCAACACACTAGCACCTCCAGACCCATGGGGATGGAATCTCCTCGGCCCCACAGCCAGGGTCTCAGCGGTGGTTCCGGCTGCGGGGGCGATGGGGCCGATGTCCCCAGGGTCAAGCCGAGGGGCCTTCCCCAGTGTCTTCAGCCAAACCGAAAGCATCCAAGAGGCTGGAAAGGCCCCAGACTGGGGGTCTCTGCCTCACTGTCCCTGCAGAGTCCCCCCACTCCTCCCCTGCCCCCAACCCAACACCTTGGCCCCTGATGTGAATCTCCCCAATGCAAACACGGCTCAAAGTCCAACTTGGACACACCTTCCACATACCTCCCTTCCTTCTGAACCAAAGCCTGTTCATTCTCCACCATGGGCAGGGCAGAAGGCGGGGGTGGGGACAGGCCTTCCTGGAGGCAGAAGGATGGACTGCATGTCCTCTTCAGGCCCCTCTCAACTCGCCAAAACCGAAGGGCACCCTGCCGTCACCCCATCTGCTGTCCTCCAAGAGCTGGAGATGGGCAGGGCTCGCAGCAGGAGGGAAGCAGGCTAGACCAGGAGGAAGCAGTTTGCTGGCAGGATGAGGGACTGCCCTGGAATGCGGTGGGCTGTGGTGGTGGAGGCAGGGGGGGGCGCATGGGCCAAGCTCACCTTGGTCAGGACCGCCCCACTCCCCATATCAAGGGCAGGAGGTTGCGGGCACATCCCGGGCTTGCCGGCCACCTCATTTCCCCGCTCCAAGAGTGTCGAGGATGTTGACTAGAGGGACGCAGGGACGGGGCCACATGAGAGTTCGTGTGCATACCTGTGTGCATGAGGCCACACATGCCTGAAGGAATTCACCCTGACTGCAGGCCTGGCCACACCCCTCAACACCCTTGCCCCCCCAGCTCAGAATATCATCATCATCATCATCATCATCATCATCATTGCGGTATTTGTTAACTGCTTACTGTAATAATAATAATTATTATTATCATTTTACTTGTTAAGTGCTTACTGTGTGCCACGCACTGTTCTAAGCACTAGGGTAGATTCAAGTTAATCAGGTCAGACCCAATCTCTGTCCCACATGAGACTCACATTCTTAATCCCCATTTTACAAATGAGGTAACTGAGGCCCAGGGAAGTTAAGTGACTTACCCAAGGTCACATAGCAGACATGAGATGGAGCCAGGATTAGAAGCTAGATCCTTCGAAACTCCTAGGCCCGTGCTCTATCCACTAAGCCATGCTGCTTCCAATTCTACTGTGCACCAAGCACTCTACTAAGAGCTGGGGGAAATACAGGATCATCAGGTGGGACACGGTCCTCATCCCACATGGGGATCACAGTTTAAGAAAGAGGTGTTGAGTCCCCATTTTACAGACGAACAAGGTGAGGCCCAGAGAAGTTGAGGGTCACCCAACAGACAAGGACTGGAGTCAGGATTAGAACCCGGGTCCCCTTACTCCCAGACTAATGTTCTTTCCACAGAGTCATACTGCTTCTCACCCACTGAGCCTTCTGCCCCACTGATACCCTGCGAGCCAAGTACCATGTTCCTCCAAGGGCACACACCCTGGAATCAAAGTTGTTCTCATGCCCACCCTGAGCCATGGAGAGGGGGCTCCAAAAGGCTCAGAGAGGGTGAGGAAGAAACACAGGGTCACAGAGCACTCTTTGTATTGGAGAAGAGTAAAGAGCCCTGGTTCCTTGGAGAGGGCCAGAAGCCCCCTTCTCCAGGGAGAGGAAGGGGACAGAGAGCTGGGGTTTTCCTGCAGTTGGCATATGGCACACTGCACGTGGCACACAGAATGGGGCACTGTCACCCATGTCACTGGGCTTGTCCCTCAGAGCAGCAGGCATTGCCCTTCAGAAGCCACCTCATTCATTCCCCTGCCTCTGGGCCAGTTCTCCCAAACAGGCAGCATCTGTCTCCCTTCCCTGACCCCCATCCTGGGCCCACAGGGATGACAGAGGGTCAAGGGCCCTCTGGGAGTGCAGGGGTTGGGGGCTCATCAGCACGGGGATGGGGGTGGTGGTCCTGGGCTGCTCAGCCTCTCTCCTTCTCCATCTGCATCCCTCCCAACCCACAACGTTCTCTGGTGTCTTCAGGAAGGAGAGAAGTTCCCAGCTTGAAGCAGGTGGGGTAGGTTGGCGGACACGTAAGTGTTAAATGAGCAGGTGGCTGGTCAGTACGGAGGCCCCTCTAGACCGTAAGCTCACTGTGGGCAGGGAACTCTGTTATACCATATTTTCCCGAGCACTTCGTACAGTGCTCTGCACACGGTAAGCACTCAATAAATACCATTGATTAATTGATTGACTGGTGGATGACAGGATTAATTCACCTAGGCTCCCAGTGGCTTCTCCTGCTAGCCACCCACTCTCAATTATCGGTGCCAATGGGAAAGAGAAACCCCAGATAATGGAGAGCCACAGGTAATCCACACTAGCGGGTTCAGTCAATTGTTTCCATTTTCTCCCAGACCAAGTCTCCCACCAGAGCTGCTCTCCAAGCAGAAACCCCGGTGGCTTCGGGGTTTCACTGACTTTCGCATCACCGGCAGGAGCAAGAGACGGCAGACACGAACAACAGCGGGGAATAGTAATGGTGTTTGTTAAGTGCTTACTATGTGGCAAGCACTGGAAAACCTAACTTGGAGGTGCCAGGGATCGAACCTAGGACCTCATATATGCAAGGCATGCGACCTACCACTGAACAGCATCCCCACGGCCAACTCTCTCCACGGATAATCCACAGATTGGGTCACTGGGAGTCGGCATCACTTCTGTCGATGTGAACAGTTGCTTCACGCCTGCCTCTCCTCCCGCACCAAGTGCCAGGCGCCCAAGCCACGCCCTGCTCCTCCGAACTGGCACCAGCCAAGTCGAGATTTGGCCGGTGCCCGCTGACCTGTTGCCAGGTGCCGGATGAATGGATTGTTGGGGGTCTCTCAGCTGCCAAGTTTCCTCTTGGGGGTCTCACCCTGCCACGTGAACATCCGGCCGGGGGAGTGTCTGCAAATTCAGGGCTGGAGGTGGGGAAGAGGCATCTAGACCGTAAGGTCCTTGTGGTCAGGGACTGTGTTTACTTTCATTCATTCATTCATTCAGTCATATTTATTGAGCGCTTACTGTGTGCAGAGCACTGTACTAAGCGCTTGGGAAGTACAAGTTGGCAACATATAGAGACGGTCCCTACCCAACAGCGGGCTAACAGTCTAGAAGGGGGAGGCAGACAACAAAACAAAACGTATTAACAAAATAAAATAAATAGAATAAATATGTACAAGTCAAATAGAGTAGTAAATATGTACAAACGTATATACATATATATATATATATATATATATATACACAGGTGATGTGGGGAGGTGAAGGAGGTAAGGCTGGGGGATGGGGAAGGTGAGGAGGGGGAGAGGAAGGAGGGGGATCAATCTGGGAAGGCCTCCTGGAGGAGGTGAGCTCTGTGAGTATCCTCTCCTAAGCGCTTAGTAGAATGCTCTGCACATAGAAAGTGCTCTGAATGAATGAATTGAGCACTTACTGCGTGCAGAGCACTGTACTAAGATGGGGGAGTACAACAGAGAAGTATAACAGACACATTCCCTGCCCACAACAAGCTTAAAATCTAGAGGATAAATGCCATCTATTAATTAACTGATTGGGGAGTTCCCAATCTCCACATTTAAGTAACTCAAGGGTCATTATGGCAGCCTTCATAATAATAATAATAATAATAATGATGGCATTCATTAAGCAGTTACTATGTGCAAAGCACTGTTCTAAGCTCTGGGGAGGATACAAGGTGATCAGATTGTTCCACGTGGGGCTCACAGTCTTAATCCCCATTTTACAGATGAGGTAACGGAGGCACAGAGAAGTTAAGTCACAGTCTTAATCCCCATTTTACAGATGAGGTAACGGAGGCACAGAGAAGTTAAATGCCTTGCCCAAAGTCACACAGCTGACAATTGGCGGAGCCGGGATTTGAACCCATGAACTCTGACTCCAAAGCCCGGGCTCTTTCCACTGAGCCTCGCTGCTTAATATCTTAGAAGCCGTGGGGTAAACTGCAGCTTGAGATCATGTGGTTGGATGCAAAGAAGAACTTCCAGATCTCAATGTGGAAGACACGGGGTCGGGGGATGAGGGGAGATGAAGGCCTTTGAAGAGCTGGAGGAGGGGGTTGGGACCCGAGGCGGGGTGGGGGGCGTTGGGGAGAGGTGCCCCTCTGACATAGGGGGAGGGATGGTGGGTAAGAGGTAGGGGTGGGGCCTGGGTAACTCTAGACGGCTCTGCTCTAGGGTTCGCCAAGGAACCAGCGCCCACCACCCGATTCCCCCAATCTGCCCCTTCCCCTTAACCCTTCTGGGCTCCAACTCTCCCTACAGCCGATGATGATGGTATTTATTCATTCATTCATCCATCCAATCGTACTTATTGAGCGCTTACTGTGTGCAGAGCACTGTACTAAGCGTTTGGGAAGTCGAAGTCGGCAACGTATAGAGACGGTCCCTACCCAACGACGGGCTCGCTTACTATATAATAATGTTGGTATTTGTTAAGCGCTTACTATGTGCAAAGCACTGTTCTAAGCGCTGGGGGGGGGACACAAGGAGATGAGGTTGTCCCATGTGGGGCTCACAGTCTTCATCCCCGTTTTACAGATGAGGGAACTGAGGCACAGAGAAGCGAAGTGACTTGCCCAAGGTCACACAGCAGACGTGGGGGAGGCGGGATTCGAACCCATGACCTCCGACTCCCAAGCTCGCGCTCTTTCCACTGAGCCACGCTGCTTCTCTGTGCCAACCACTGTTCTAAGCGCCGGAGTAGATACAAGGCCAACAGGTTGTCCCACGTGGGGTTCACCGTCTTAATCCCCATTTTCCAGATGAGGGAACGGAGGCACAGAGAAGTTAAGTGACAAGCCCAAGGTGGCCCAGCAGACAAGTCGGCGGAGCCGGGATTAGAACCCACAACCTCTGACTCCCAAGCCCGGGCTCTTTCCACTGAGCCACACTGCTTCTGGGGAGACCCAAAGGGGTTTTAGATGCGATCCCTTTCCCAGCTCAGCTTCATCCTTGCCCCTCCCCCCCCCATCCTCTTCCCAACGCGCTCCACATTGAATAAAGGAGAGAAGAAGGACAGACGGAGGGAGGAGAAGTTCACCCGGGCCAGCGGCTTGTCTGTCGCACAGGAACTGCAGCCCTGCACTACGGCGCAGTAAGAGGGAATCGGGTTAGACCGAAGGAAGAACTTCCCAGAGATCGGGTGGCGGTTTGGTCCGGTTGGAGGATGGGTGGGGGGCTTTATGGAGAGCCCGGACTCCCACCTGTTTCAGAGGGTTGTCCGGGGCCCAGGGTGACATCGAGGGGGTCCCTGGGGGAGGAGTGCCGGGGGTGGGGTCTTTCCCTCTAAGCCCAATTCGGCCCACCGGCAGCCCGCCCCCTCCCCGCCTTCGCCCCTCGGCTTCCGACGATGCGGGGGGTCGGGCTACCGAATTGAGGTGGGGGGCGACCAATTCCCGGGGTGAACCCGCAGGGCGCCGCGCCCCCCTCCCAACCCAGCCGCGGCCCCCGGGGGTAGAGGGGAGGGGGAGACTAGGGGTCGGCCAGACAGGCTGGTGTGCCGCATCGCTGCATCCTCTGCCCCCTCCTCCGGGCCGCCCCCCGAGATTCCCCAACGCCCCCCCACCCCCCGGGCAGCGCTCCCAATTTAATGAAGTTTCTTGCAGCCTAATGTCTCCCCCAGTTCCACCCCCGGGCCGCCCTGTCCCCTCGCCCCCCTGGGCTCCAGACCCCCGGGGGAAGCAGAGGAGGGGGCGCGAGGATCGGGGTCCCGAGCACTCACCCGGGACACGAGGCAGAGGAGCGCGCAGACCCAAAATCCCTTTCCGACCCCCTCCATGCCGGAGATGGGGGAGCGGGGGTCCGGGAAGGTCCCCTCTGCGGTCCGGGATGCCCCGGGAAATAAACTATTTCCAGGCCGGGGGGTGGGGGCGCCGTCCCGCCGCAGCGCCGCGATGCCCGCGCTCCTCCAGCGCGCGCGGAAACCCCACAACGCGGGCAGGGAGCGCAGTCCGAACGGCCCTCGAGCCGCGGCTGCGGCCCCTTTAAGACGCGCCCCCCCCCCGATGGCCACGCCCACTTCTCCGCCCCCGCCCCGCCCACGCCCCCTGTCGGCCGCGGGCCCGGAGGGGCTCGTCCCGATGACGGCACCGAGGACCAATCGCGACAGGGCCCGGCCGACGCGGCAGCCAATAGGCGTCGCGCGGGGGCGGGCCCTCGGCTCGCAGGTGGGCAGCGGGGGAGCCTGCGGGAACCCGGGAAAAGGGAGCGTGGGAGACCGCGGACGGGGAGGGAAAGGAGGCGGACGGGAGGAGGGAATTTATAATGGCCTCTATTAAACGCTTATTCCGTGCAAATAATAATAATGATGGCATTTATTAAGCGCTTAGTACAGTGCTCTGCACACACTAAGCGCTCAATAAATACGATTGATTGATTGATTATTAAGCGCTTACTATGTGCAAAGCACTGTTCTAAGCGCTGGGGAGGTTACAAGGTGATCAGGTTGTCCCACAGGGGGCTCACAGTCTTAATCCCCATTTTACAGATGAGGGAACTGAGGCACAGAGAAGTTAAGTGACTTGCCCAAAGTCACACAGCTGACAAGTGGCGGAGCGGGATTAGAACCCACGACCTTCTGACGCCCAAGCCCGGGCTCTTGCCACTGAGCCACGCTGCTTCTCAGCATTGTTCTAACCACCGGGGAGGTGACAGGGTGATCAGGTTGTCCCACGGGGGGCTCACAGTCTTAATCCCCATTTTACAGATGAGGGAACTGAGGCCCAGAGAAGTCAAGTGACTTGCCCAAAGTCACACAGCTGACAATTGGCAGAGCCGGGATTTGAACCCATGACCTCTGACTCCAAAGCCCGGGCTCTTTCCACTGAGCCACGCTGCTTCTCTAGTCTGACGATTTTGACACCTGTCTACATAATAATAATAATCATGATGGTATTTGTTAAGAGCTTACTATGTGCGCAGCACTGTTCAAAGCGCTGGGGGATACAAGATGATCAGGTTGTCCCACGTGGGGCTCACAGTCTTCATCCCCATTTTCCAGATGAGGCCCAGAGAAGTTAAGTGGCTTGCCCAAGGTCGCGCAGCTGACAAGTGGCTGAGTCGGGATTCGAACCCATGGCCTCTGACTCCCAAGCCCGTACTCTTTCCACTGAGCCATGGTCTATCTCCCTGTCTACATAATAATAATAATAATAATAATAATAATAATAATAATGGTATTTGTTAAGTGCTTACTATGTGCGAAGCACTGTTCTAAGCGCTGGGGGATACAAGGTGGTCAGGTTGTCCCCCGTGGGGCTCACAGTCTTCATCCCCACTTACAGATGAGGGAACTGAGGCGCAGAGAAGTTAAGTGGCTTGCCCAAGGTCACACAGCTGTATATATGTATATGTGTTTGTACGTATTTATTACTCTATTTTTACTTGTACATAGTCTATTTATTTTATTTTGTTAATATGTTTTGTTTTGTTGTCTGGCTTCCCCTTCTAGACTGTGAGCCCGCTGTTGGGTAGGAACCGTCTCTATATGTTGCCAACTTGTACTTCCCAAGCGCTTAGTACAGTGCTCTGCACACAGTACGCGCTCAATAAATACGATTGAATGAATGAATGAATGAAAGTGGCGGAGTCGGGATTAGAACCCACGACCTCTGATTCCCAAGCTCGCACTCTTTCCAGTGAGCCACGGTCTGTCTCCCCCTTCTTGACTGTGAGCCCGTTGTTGGGTAGGGACCGTCTCTATATGTTGCCGACTTGTACTTCCCAAGCGCTTAGTACAGTGCTCTCCACGCAGTAAGCGCTCAATAAATACGATTGAATGAATGAAAAGGAGGGAGAGGGGGAGAAGGGGACAGGAGATGCGGAAAGAGTGAGGGGGTCGATGAGAAACGGGGGGCGGGGGGCGGGACGAAAAAGAGACAGAGCGGTGGAGAGGGAAACCGCCCGCAGAGAAATCTCTCCGCCCTTGTTCTCTCTCCTGGAGGGGAAAACCGCCCGCGGAAAAATCCCTCCGCCCTTGTTCTCTCTCCTGATGATGGCATTTATTAAGCGCAAAGCACTGTTCTAAGCGCTGGGGAGGTTACAAGGTGATCAGGTTGTCCCACAGGGGGCTCACAGTCTTAATCCCCATTTTACAGATGAGGTAACTGAGGCACAGAGAAGTTAAGTGACTTGCCCAAAGTCACACAGCTGACAGTTGGCAGACTCGGGATTTGAACCCCTAACCTCTGACTCCAAAGCCCGGGCTCTTTCCACTGAGCCACTCTGCTTCTCTCTCTGCATCTCTCTGTCCCTGTCTCTCTTGGCTTGTCATTCATTCATTCATTCAATCGTATTTATTGAGCGCTTACTGTGTGCAGAGCACTTTGCTAAGCACTTGGGAAGTACAAATCGGCAACATATTGAGGAGGTCCCTACCCATTGTCCGTCTCTCTCCCCTGTCTTGCTCTCCTTTTTCTCCCGTCCTCTTCAGTGCCTCTCTCGGTCTCTCAGTGTCTCCTATCGATTTGTACTTCCCAAGCGCTTAGTACAGTGATCTGCACATAGTAAGCACTCAATAAATACGATTGAATGAACGAACGAATGAATGAATATCTTGCTGTCCACTTCTTTTCCGTCTCTTTCCCTTGTCTCTGTTTCTGTCTGTCTCTCTTTCTGTCTCTCTCTGTTGTTATCATTGCTAATAATGATGATAATAACAATAACAATAATAATTAAAGCTTAATACACACCAAGCACTGTACCAAGGCTGGGGTAGATACAAGCTAATCAGGTCCTACGTGGGCCTCACGTTCCATGTAGAAGAGAGAACAACTATGGAATCCCCGTTTTGCAGTTGAGAGAACTGAAGCACAGAGAAACCAAGGGATGTGCCCAAGCAGTAAATTTCAGAGCGAGGATTAAAACCCAGGACCTCAGGCGCCCAGACTCGAGCTCTTTCCACTCAGACATGCTGCTAATTCTGTCTACCTCTCTCTCTCTCTCTCTCTCTCTCTTTTTCTCTAATCTCTCTCTCCAGTGTGTCTTTTTTGATTTTCTCATCTATCTGGCTCTTTTTCTCTATCTTTGCCAATCAGTGACTCTCAATATCCTTCCTTCAATGTTTTCTCAGTCTCAGCTTTACTCAGTTTCTCATCCTGCTGTTGTGTCTCAATGTCTGTCTGTCTGTCTCCCTTCATTCCATTCATTCATTCATTCAGTCGTATTTATTGAACGCTTACTGTGTGCAGAGCACTGTACTAAGCGCTTGGGAAGTACAAATTGGCAACATATGGAGACGGTCCCTACCCAACAACGGGCTCACACTCTAGAAGGGGGAGACAGAACAAAACAAAACATCCCAAGTGTTTCTGCCCTGGGCTCCCTGTTTCTTCACCACCCTTTGAGGGATGTCCCTGATAGTTGCTGAGACCGGCCTCTCCCTGGAGTGACTCTGGGGTTTCCCAGCAGGGTGATTTGTTTCTCAAGCATGGCATAGTGGACAGAAAACGGTCCCGGGAGTCAGGTCATGAGTTCTAATTCCGGCTCCGCCACTTGTCTGCTGTGTGACCTTGGGCAAATCACTTCACTTCTGTGGGCCTCAGTTACCTCATCTGTAAAATGGGGATTAAGACAGTGAGCCCCAGGTGGGACAGGGACTGTGTCTACCCCGATTTGCTTGTATCCACCCCTGAGCTTAGTACAGTGCCTGGAACACAGTAAGCATTTAACAAATACCGCGATTATTAAAGGCAGCTTCACCTCCCAGCCCCGGAGCAATAGACGATCCAGAGTTGGCTTCCTGAGTGGATGCAGCAAGGGAAAACGTCTCTAGCCATCTTTTCTTCTGCTCCTGGGAAGCAGCTCCGGGGACCAGAGGCAGAAGGAGCGTGGCCCAAGTGGAAAGTGTATGGACTTAGGAGTCACAGGACCTAGGTTCTAATCCTGGCTCTGCCACTTGCCTGCTGTGTAATCTTGGGCAAGTCACATCCCTTCTCTGAGCCTCAGTTTCCTCATCTATAAACTGGGGATTCAATACCTGTCCTCCCTCCCCTTAGACTGTGAGCCCCGAACTATGTCCTACCTGATGATCATGTAGCTTCCCCCGTGCTTGGCACATAGTAGGTGATTAACAACTACCACAATTATTATTAGGTCAAAGGAGGAGGGTGAGAGGGTCTGGGCCTGGGTAGATTGTGGATTATCCATGAGCCCCCATTATCCAGGGTCTGTTGACCCATGAAGTGGAGGACAGGTGGGCGTTTCCCTCCTGGCACTCTGTGGCTGCTGCCGGACTTTATTGCTTTGTGGGTTTCATCGGGTAGATTTGGCTGTGATAAAACTGCAGGAGTCACCTCCGGGCTTGAATGCAATCAAAATAATAAATAAATCAGCTGGCAGGAGCGGGCACCGGCGCCCGTGGACTCAGCAGAGAACACCACCACTCTGGTTCCAGGGGCTGGGTGGGGGTTGGGGGGACGTGGATCGTGTCTATTCCCTCCCCAACCCTCCCCCGCCATGACGAGCGCCAGGTCCTTGCTCACGCAGAGCTGGACCGCAGCCCACCCTGCACACGGAACAGTCACCCTGGGACACAGCCACACGTCTATCCAATCCGTCCGGAGGCCGGGGGATGCCAGCTTGGGCAGGGGGTGGGAGGAACCAGGGAAGGCTTCCTGGTGTAGGTGACCTTGGGCCGTTCTGGGAGAGGGGAAGAGGGTGGGGGCTCCTGAAGAGGCTAAGGTGTAGCTAAGCCCACAGTTGTGTTTGTGAAGTGCTTAATATGCTCCCAATACTGGAGTGGATACAAGATAACCAGATCTAACACAATCAGTCAGTCAGTAGTTTTACTGAGGGCTTACTAAGTGCAGAGCAATAAACTAAGCGCTTGGGAGAGTACAATAGAACAATAAACAGACACATTCCCTGCCTACAATGAATTCAGTCTAGAGGCCCTCACCCACTTGGGGCTCTGAGTCTAAGCAGGAGGGAAAACAAATAGCAATTGCCCAGTTTATAGATGAGGGAACTGAGGCCCAGAGAAGTTATGATGACTTGCCCTAAGTCACACGGCAGGCAGGTGATGGAGCTGGAATTAGAACCCAGGTCCTCTGACTTGCAGGCCCGTGCTCTTTCTGCTCAGCCAACTTCCTTCCCAGTTTGCCCAAAGATGGACAAATGGACACCAGCCCTTCAGAATGGGGACCTGGGCTTTTCTGGATTCTTTTCCCTTCCTTCCCCCTGGTTGTAAATTGTTTTAGTGTCTGTCTGCCTCACTAGACTCTAAGCTCCTTGAGGGCAACGGACTTGACACCTGACCATATGCTTTGTTTTGTTTTGTTGTCTGTCTTCCCCTTCTAGACTGTGAGCCCATTGTTGGGTAGGGACCGTCTCTATATGTTGCCAACTTGTATTCATTCATTCAATTGTATTTATTGAGCACTTACTGTGTGCAGAGCAGTGTACTAAGCGCTTGGGAAGTACAAATTGGCACCATATAGGGATGGTCCCTACCCAACAGTGGGCGCACAGTCTAGAAGGGGGAGACAGAGAACTTGTACTTCCCAAGCACTTAGTACAGTGCTCTGCACACAGTAAGCGCTCAATAAATACGATTGAATGAATAATTGAATGAATCTGCAAGCTCTGGGAAAGAATACAAAGGTGAGAATTCGAAAATCTCCCTGTCCTTCTGGTAGAGGGGACTCACAAGCAGCATGACCTAATGGATAGAGCCTGGGAGTCAGAAGGACCTCGGTTCTAATCCCAGCACCACCACTTGTTTGCTGTGTGACCCTAAGCAAGTCACTTCACTTCTCTGTGCCTCAGTTCCCTCATCTTTAAATGGGGATTAAGACTGAGCCATCTGTGGGACAGGGACTGTGTCCAGCCCGATTAGCTTGAATCTACCCCAGCGCTTAGAACAGGGCCTGGCACATAGTAAGCGCTTAACAAATATCACAATTATTAATAATAAGAAGGCCAAGAGGGCCCTGGCAACAGACACATAAGAAGACCCACCCTAGACTAGAAGCTCCCTGAAGGCAGGAATCACTTCTACCAACTTTATTGTACTCCCTCTAGCATTAGTTCAGTACTTTGCTCACCAAAGACTGAAAACTCCTTAAGGGCAGAGATTGAATATATTACTAGCACTGGACTCTCCCAAGTGCTCTGCACACTGTAGATTGTAAACTCCTTGAAGGCAGGGATCATGCATACTAACTCTATCGTACATATCTAATAATAATAATAATAATGGTATTTGTTAAGCGCTTACTATGTGCAAAGCGCTGTTCTAAGCGCTGGGGAGGTTACAAGGTGATCAGGTTGTCCCATGGGGGGCTCACAGTTTTTAATCCTCATTTTACAGATGAGGTAACTGAGGCCCAGAGAAGTGAAGTGACTTGCCCAAAGTCACACAGCTGACAATTGGTGGAGCTGGGGTTTGAACCCATGACCTCTGACTCCAAAGCCCGGGCTCTTGGTACTCAGATTAATCAATCTATTCTATTTATTGAGCACTTACTTTTTGCAGAGCGCTGTACTAAGCACTTGGGAGAGTACAGCATAGCCGAGTTGGTAGACCTGTTCCCTGCCCACAAGAGGCTTATGGTCCAGAGGGGGAGAAAGCCATTAATAGAAATAAATAAATTATGGCTATGGACATAAGCGTCATGGGGCCACGGGAGGGGTGATTAAAGGGTGCAAGTCCAAGTGCAAGGGTGATACAAAAGGAAGTGAGAGAAGTGGAAATGAGGACTTAGTTGGGGAAGGCCTCTTAGAGGAGATGTGTTTTAAATAAAACTTTGAAGGTGGGAAGAGGGATCGTCTGTTACATAGGAAGGGGGAGGGAGCTCCAGGACAAAGTGGGATTGACTGAGTGAAAAATTCCAGACAGGAGGGGGAAGATAGGAGGTCAGAGGACACAGGATGCCCCCATCATCAGGCCGCTAGGATTATCTGGTAAAAGCCTCTCAGAGAAACTCCCAGTGCCCGTAGTTAGAGAGCAATCAACTCCTTGGATTGAAAATCAGGTTAGTGTCCTGAGGACTCAGGGACAATTCCCACTCTTTTTCTCTCTGTCCTGGATGTGAGTGGGACGTCTTAGATCGGCCAATCAGGGGTGAATATGCAGGTTGTTGGGGTTGTCGGCCGTGTCCGGGAAGAGGGTCTCTGGGGGAAAAAGTGGCCAGGGGGTTCCTCTCTCACCCTTTCTCCTCTCTTGGCATCCTAAACAGGTCAAGACTGGGTAATATTGTAATAATAATATTTGTGGTATTTGTTAAGTGCTTTCTATGTGCCAGACACTTTTCTAAGCACTGGAATAGATGCAAGGTAATTGGGTTGGGCATGGTCATAGTCCCACATGGGGCTCACAGTCTTAATCTCCATTTTCAGATGAGGTAACTGAGGCCCAGAGAAGTGAATCAACTTCCCCAAGTTCACACAGCAGATAAGTGGCAGAGATGGAATTAGAACCAAGGTCCCCTTTGCCCCCCATTGGGTTCACAGTATGTGTCCAATCTAATTTTTTTTAATTGGTACTTAATGTTGTATGCCAAGAACTGTACTGTACAAAATAATTGGATTGGACATAGTCCTTACCCTACACTGAGCTCACATTCTAAGAAGGAGGAAGTAGGATTTAACCACTATTTTACAGATGACCCTGAGACACACCAAAGTTATGTGACTTGCCCAAGGTCATACAGCAGATGTGGTGGAGCTGGGATTAGAACCCAGGTCAGCCGATTCCCGGGTATCAAGTACAACACTTGGCGCAAAGAAAGGCCTAATAAACACTAGGAGTAATAATAAGTAAATCCCAAAGACTGATTTGAGATGCAAATGACTCTGTTCGGAATTGCCCACTGAGTTAAGAGGTCCCTGGTATAAGGTCTTTGGGGGTACAAAGGATCTTGGAAAGCAGTGTTTCATGGCTATTCATAGAACTGATTTTATTTCATCATCATCAATGTTATTTATCACATGTTTACTGTGTGCAGAGCACCCTACTAAACACTTGGGAGAGTACAGCAGAGGTGACTGACCCGTTCCCTGCCCACATCGAGCTGACAGCCTGGAGGGGGAGACAGATCAGTATAAGTAATTTATAATATTGCCGAAGTTCCGTGGTGTTGAGGGTGGGGCAAATATCAAATGCCCAAAGGTCACAGATCTAAGCTCATAGACAATTTAGAAGGGAGAGGGAGCCAGGGAAAAGAGGGTTTAAAAGGGGAAGGCCACATGGAGGAGATGCAACCTTAATAAGGCTTTGAAGATGGAGAGTGTGGTGGTATTGTGTAGATGGAGTGGGAGGGAATTCAATCAATCAATCAATCAATCGTATTTATTAAGCACTTACTGTGTGCAGAGCACTGTACTAAGCGCTTGGGAAGTACAAGTTGACAACATATAGAGACAGTGCCTACCCAACAGTGGGCTCACAGTCTAAAAGGTCTGAATTCCAGGCTGGGGGGAGGATATGAGAAAGGGGTTGGCAACAAGATAGACGAGAGCAAGATGGCACTAGAGGAGCAAAGTGTTCTGGGTGTGTTGTAGTAAGAAATCAATGAGGTAAGGTAGCTTGCGGTTGAGATGATTGAGTTTGTTAAAGCCGATGGTGAGGAGTTTCTGTTTTGATGCGGATATGGATGGGCAACCACTGGAGGTTCTTGAGGAGTAGGAAGATATGCACCAAAATTTTTTTTGTTGGTTTTTTTTTTAAACTTGATTTTATTTCAGTAAAAACTTCTGGGTGACTCTTCACTGGAACCCGGTCCCAGGGAGGCAGGGCTGGAAAGATGAACCGGAAACTGGCTCGGAAGGGCTACTGAAGAGCCACAGCGAAGCAGAAAGTCAGAAGACACAGAGGCCCCGAGAGAAGAGGAAGCCACGGCGGGAGATGTAGGGGTGAAGAGGAGAGAGGAGCAGCTGGAGGCATGGCCCTGGAGGAGGAAGGAGAAGTGACTTGCCCAAGGTCACCCAGCAGGCGGAAGGCAGCTCAAGGACTGGAACTCTTTTTTTGTTTTGGTTTTTTTCTTAACTTTGGAGGGAATGATTCAGGTGAGACTTGGCCAGCGTCCTGCTCTCTGGGCGAGGCAGGTGATGGATCGCCTATGATAAAATATCTAAATTTAGAATTAGCTGAAAACTAATTGGGACGAGCTTCGTAGCAGAGAGTTTACCTGAGCCAGGGGTGGTAGAAGAGGGGCCTGTGGAGCCTTCTTTCCCCGTCCACCTATGTCTGTCCCTTCCCACTCCCCCTTCCCTGCTCCCCTCTGCTGAAAACCTCCTTTCCTGGAAGTCTTTGAATCTAGGACAGGCATTCTCCACCTAGATGGAGGCAGGGTGGGTGGGTTGCGTGGCCTGGTGTTGAAGAGGGGTCCTTTGGAGTGTTTTGTTTTGTTTTTTAATGGTATTTGTTAAGTGCTTGCTTAGTGCTAGGCCACTGAGATAAGTGCTGGAGTAGATACAAGCTAATCAGGTTGGATCCAATCCATATGGGACTCAGAATCTTACTCTCCAGTTTGTACAGAGAACTGAAGGGACTTGCCCAGGGTCACAGAGCAGACAAGTGTCGGAGTCAGGATTAGAACGCAGAACCGTCTCACTACCATGTCTGTGCTCTATCCACTAGACCATAAGTGTTCATGATAGCTTTAGTCAGTCAGTCAATCAAACAAGAGAGTTTATTGAGAGCTTACTTTGTGAAGAGCACTGTACTAAGCACTTGGGAGAGTACAACAGAGTGGATAGAAATGATCCCTGCCCTCAAGGAGCTGCCAGTCTACTCTGTGCAGAACACTGTACTGAACGTTTGGGAGAACACCACAGAATCACCGTGGCTCAGTGGAAAGAGCCCAGGCTTTGGAGTCAGAGGTCATGGGTTCAAATCCCGACTCCACCAATTGCCAGCTGTTTGACCTTGGGAAAGTCACTTAACTTCTCTGTGCCTCAGTTCCCTCATCTGTAAAATGGGGATTAATACTGAGCCCCACATGGGACAACCTGATCACCTTGTAACCCCCCAGAGCTTAGAACAGTGCTTTGCACATAGTAAGTGCTTAACAAATACCATCATTATTATTATTAATTAGTTGACACAATCCCTGCACTCATGGAGCTCACAGTCTACTGTGTGCATAGCACTGTACTAACTGCTTGGGAGAGTACAAAAGAGTTGAGTTAGTAGACCTGATTCCTGCTCTCAAGGAGTTTACAGTCTCTCCTGGGAGTTGGACGTTGAAATTGATTACAGGGAGTATAAAGATGTGTACGAAAGGACTGGGTGGGTGGGAGATGAGCATCTAAGTTCTAAGGGGGGATGAACCCAAGTTCAGGGGTGAAGCACCTTCACCCCTCTGAAAGGCTGGTTGGGGAGCCATCAGAGAGGTTCAGCGACTTGCTCAAAGACAACCAGCTCATTAGAGGTGGGGCTTCTCGAGGACTCTTCATGAAATGGGCTGAGACACAGAGCTCTGTGGGCCTGCAGAGCCATTCATTCAATCGTATTTATTGAGCACTTACTATATGCAGAGCATGTACTAAGCACCTGGGAGTGTACAATAAAGCAGTAAGCAGACACATTCCCTGCCCACAATGAGCTTGCAGTCTAGAGTGGGAGACAGACATTAATATAAATACATAAATGACAGCTACGGACATAAGTGCTGTGGGGCTGGGAGGAGGATGAACAAAGGGAGCAAGTCAGAAGGGAGTGGGAGAGGAGGAAAGGGGGCATTAATCAGGGAGGGCCTCTTGGAGGAATTGGACCTTCAATAGTCTTTGAAGATGGGGAGAGTAATTGCCATTGGATTTGAGGAGGGAGGGCCTTCCAGGAAGCAGCCTGGCATAATGGATAGAGCACAGGCCTGGGAGTCAGAAGGTCGTGGGTTCTAATCCCGACTCTGCCACTTATCTGCTGTGACCTTGGGCAAGTCCCTTACTTAGAGAAGCAGCGTGGCTCAGTGGAAAGGGCACGGACCTTGGAGTCAGAGGTCATGGGTTCAAATCCCGGCTCTGCCAAGTGTCATCTGTGTGACTTTGGGCAAGTCACTTAACTTCTCTGTGCCTCAGTTTCCTCATCTGTAAAATGGGGGTTATGACTGTGAGCCCCCCTTGGGACAACCTGATCACTTTGTAACCTCCCCAGCGCTTAGAACAGTGCTTTGCACATAGTAAGTGCTTAATAAATGCCATCTTTTTTTCCACTTCTCTGGGACTCAGTTACCTCAACTGTAAAATGGGGATTAAGACTGTGAGCTCCACGTGGGACAGGGACTTTGTCCAACCCGATTTGCTTCTATCCACCCCAGCGTTCAGTACAGTGCCTGGCACATAGTTAAACACTTAACAAATACCATAATTATTATTTTTCCGGGAGCTAGGGGCTGCAGGGAGGATCTCGAGGGCAGGGGGCATGTTGGGGGACAGTTGGGGACTGGGAAGGGCTGGCCATATGTAGCCTTGTTGAAAAACCTGTCTCATTTAAATGGGGGTACCTGTTTCCCAGGAAGTTGAGGGGTGAACAGTGGGATGAGCCCACCCTGTGGTCCCCAGGGGGGGG
Source organism: Tachyglossus aculeatus (assembly GCF_015852505.1). Taxonomy (NCBI): domain Eukaryota; kingdom Metazoa; phylum Chordata; class Mammalia; order Monotremata; family Tachyglossidae; genus Tachyglossus; species Tachyglossus aculeatus. Next base: position 1,029,891 of record NC_052078.1, on the reverse strand, counting down.
GACCGGGGGCCATGACCCAGCCCATAGGGTGGTAGGGATGAGCCCAGGCCCAAGAGTCAGGACATCCAAGTTTGATTGCCCTGCTGTGTGACCTTGGGCCACCGGGTAACATCTCTGAGATCAGCCTTCTCCTCGGGACACTGAAGAGAATCATAACCCAGCACCGGAGGCTGTGGAGAGGCTGTGGGGAGTGGTAGAGCGGTATGCCAAGCCCACAGTGTCTTGTCTCTTCTTGCTTTTCCTGGATTGGGTCCTTCTCCCCACGAGCAGAAGCCTAGGGAGAGGCTGTTCTGGTGCCCCGTGTACCCAGGACTATACCGTCCCAGAGAAGGAGAGTGACTTGCCACACAGTTGGAGGTGAAATACAAAAGATCCAAGCACACTGAGTAGGCTGGTGTTAAGAGGACCAAAATGTGCAGACTGGGCTATAGCAGGAAATCAGCCGGGTGAGGTAATAATAATAATAATAATAATGATAATAATAATAATAATAATAATAATAATAATATTTGTTAAGCACTTACTTTGTGCCAAGCACTGTTCTAAGCGCTGGGGGAATACAAGGTGATCAGGTTGTGCCATGTGGGGCTCACAATCTCAATCCCCATTTTCAAGATGAGGTAACTGAGGCACAGAGAAGTGAAGTGACTTGCCCAAAGTCACACAGCTGACAAGTGGAGGAGCTGGGATTAGAACCCATGACCTCTGACTCTGGGCAAGTGGATAAAATGCTTTGAGGCCAATGGTAAGGAGTTTCTGTTTAATGTGGAGGAGGGTGGACAACCCCTGGAGGTTCTTGAGGAGGGGGGGAAGTGAACTTATTGTTGCAACCCCCCCCCAGGACTGATTTGGAGCCCCCCCACCCCATACCCCAGGATTCTAATTCTGACTCTGCTGTGTTTCTGCTGTGTGACCATGGGCAAGTCACTTCACTTCTCCGGGCCTCAGTTCCCTCATCTGCAAAATGAGGAGGAAAACTGCGAGCCCCAAACGGGACGGGGACTGTGTCCAACCTGATTGACTTGTATCTGCCCCAGCGTTTAGAATAGTGCTTAACAAGTACCATAGTTATTAGTACAACACAACAGAAGTAGCAGAGTCCTGCCCCCATCAGGGGAAATAATAGTAATTAATATAATTAGTAATAATAATAGTAATAAAAACGGTAATAACATTTGTTAAGCACTTATTCTTTGTCACACACTGCTCACTCATTTGTCACACAGCAGAGACGTGGCAGAGCCGGGATTCCACCCAACACACACACACACACACACACACACACACACACACACACACACACACACGACAGCTCAAACCCCGTCACCCCAAACCCCGTCACCCCGGCAGCAGCCTTCCCCCCTGGCAGGACAACCCTTGTGAACAGAGCGCTGTAATGGGTGTTCACTTTGAGAAGAGTGCTGTCCCGGTCTTCCCCCACTCCTCCGGGGTTATCCATTCCCGGGGCAGGCAGCGGAGGAACAGAAAACATTTGGAGATGTGGAGGGTTCCGAGGGTGAAAGAGCAACCTGATTTCTCTTAGCCCCGCTGCACGGGTTCCTTTTTTTTTTTTAATTGTGTTTGTTAAGAGCCTACTATGTCTACTATGTGCACTTTTTTAAAAATGGCATTTATTAAGCGCTTACTGTGTGCAGAGCACTGTTCTAAGTGCTGGGGAATTTACAAGGTGATCAGGTTATCCCACGTGGGGCTCACAGTCTTCATCCCCATTTTACAGATGAGGGAACTGAGGCCCAGAGAAGTTAAGTGACTTGCCCAAAGTCACACAGTTGACAAGTGGTAGAGCCGGGATTTGAACCCATGACCTCTGACTCCAAAGCCCGTGCTTTTTCCACTGAGCCACGCTGCTTAGTGCACTGTACTAAGCCCTGGGGTAGATACCAGCTAATCAGATTGGACCCACTCCGTGCCCCACAGGGGACTCACAGTCTTAATCTCCATTTTACACATGAGTTGACTGAGGCCCAGAGAAGTGAATTAACTCTCCCCAGGCCACACAGCAGGCACGTGGCCAAGGCCGGATTAGAACCCAGGTTCTTCTGACTCCCAGGCCTGTGCTCTAGCCACTTCTTTTTCCTTTCATCGTGAAACAGTTTTCCCAGCTCCCTCTACCTTCATTCATTCAATCGTATTTATTGAGTGCTTACAATGTGCAGAGCACTGTACTAAGCGCTTGGGAAGTACAATTCAGCAACCAATAATCCCTGCCCACAATGGGCTCACAATTGGGGGGGGGGGGGGCTAACTAACTCTGTGGCCCGGCAGAGGGTGGGGTGGGGTGGGGGTGGGGGTCTCCCAGGGCACGTGCTTCCAGGGGCAGGGCACCCCGCAGGGCAGGGGGCCGCCGGGAGCAGGGAGCGCACACGGGCAAACCACATGCAGCCTACGCGTGCGGGCTTGGGTGTGTGAATGTGTGTGTTGGAGGGTGTCTAGGTGCATGCATGTGTGTGTGTGTGCACGTGTGGCTGCCGCAGTTACACACTTAATGGGCCAATTCGACCCCATTTGGAATGGAGGCGGTAAACAGCGACAGTTAAAAGCACAGGCGGGAGCGGAGCACGATTCCCACTGGAAGCGAGGCCCTCGGGAAAACGCGCCCCCCCCCCCCAACATACACACAGACACACACATACCGAGTGGAAAAGCAGAGCCCAGGAGTCAGGAGACCCCACGTCTAGCTTTGGCTCTGCCCCGGCTTCCTGTGTGACCTCGGGTGGGTCACTTACCCTCTCTGGAGCTCAGGTGTTTTAGGGTTTTTTTTTTAATGTCTTTTGCTAAGCTCTTAGCAAGTGCCAGACACTGTACTAAGTGCTGGGTAAATACGAGCCAGTCGGGTTGGACACAATCCATGTCCCGCCTGGGGCTCGCGGGCTTCATCCCCATTTGACAGATGAGGTAAACGGGGCACAGAAAAGTTAAGAGATTTGCCCAAGGTCACAGCAACAGACAAGTGGTGAAGTGAGGATTAGAATCCAGGTCTTTCTGAATCCCAGGCCTGTGCTCTATCCACAATGTCACGCTGGTTCTCAGTGCCCCCGCCAGCTTTTCCCCGACTCCACGGTGTGACAGAGTTGATAAATGAGCAAGTGGTTCCATCTCCCTTCCTCCACACGTGCAGCTCTTTGTGGGTACGGAGGAGTTCTGGAGCGGAAGGGGCCTCCTCTTTATGGGTCACCAACCATGTGCAGAGCCCATCGAAGGGGGAATGGAGGCAGAGGTGTGGAATGGGCGGGAGGTCAACGGGCCCCGGGCCAACAAATGACCAGTGTGACGGGAGTCAATATTGACTCACACACCTTGGGTCACACCTCTGGCCCAGCCTCCAGACTCTTCTCCCTTTGGGACTTTTTCCATTCCTCCCCTTGCCTCCCTTTTCTCCGCTTCCTTCCTTTCCCTCTCCATTCCTCCTGCTTTCTCCCTTTTCTTCTCCTCTCCTCCCTTCTCTCCTTCTTCCTCCCCTTTCCTCCGCTTTTCTCCCCTTTTCCTCCCTTCCTCCCCTTTTCTCCCCTTTACTCCCTTTTCTCCCCTTTCTCCCCCTTTCTCCTCTTTCCTTGTCCTTAACCCCTGGAGGCCCTCCCCTCCTCTTTCCACACCTTTCCTCCCCTTTCTCCCTTTTCCTCCCCTTTCTCCCCTTTTCTCCCCTTTCCTTGTCCCTACCCCCCGGAGGCCCTCCCCTCCCCTTATAATAATAATGGCATTTATTAAGTGTTTACTATGTGCAAAGCACTGTTCTAATCACTGGGGAGGTTACAAGGTGATCAGGTTGTCCCACGGGGGGCTCACAGTCTTAGTCCCCATTTTACAGATGAGGTAACTGAGGTGCAGAGAAGTTAAGTGACTTGTCCAAAGTCACACAGCTGGCAATTGGCAGAGTTGGGATTTGAACCCATGACCTCTGATTCCAAAGCCCGCGCTCTTTCCACTGAGCCACGTGCCTTATCACTTGCACTTCACTGGCTTCAGTGACCCCAGACTAGGCCCTTCTGAGGAGATTGTGTGGTGTTCCTCCTCTTCACCAGTTCCCATCTCACCCAAGGCTAAATTCTGTGAAAAGCCTTCCCCTTTCATGTAGCCTCTCCAACTTGACACAACCTGTTCACCGACCCCATGCTGTTCTCTCCAACAGCACCTCCATCTTTGATCTGAGTGTGTGTGTGTGTGCGAGTGTGTGTCCATCCTGTCTCCCCATCAGACTGGCAGCTCCTCGAAGGCAGGGACTGTGTCTCCCCATCCCTCCAGAGAGAGTGATGAAGATGACAAAGGTGGTGCTGGTCGTGACTTTATCTCCTGGGCCTTGATTAGGCTCCAAGGGTCATGCTAGGCTGAACTGAGCAGCGTGGGGAATGGGGAGCATTGGGTGCAGACATGGGAGAGTACTGGGGGCATCCATGAAGGAGTACTACAAGCAGTCCTGGGGGAGTACTGGGGACTGTCATGGAGCCAGAGCTGGGGGCAGCTCTGGGGGAGCATTGAGGGCAACCCTGGGAGAGCACTGAAGATACTTAGATCCAAGGACAGGCAAGCAATCTCTGGCCCCAGCGGGCCAGGAAATTCTCAAGGGACAGAACCACTGGGGACATTATCAAAGGTCAGGAGTCCAGGAAGAGGAGGCTGTCCCGGCCTTAGTCCCACCTCCTACTGAGGATGAGGCTGAGGATCCGGAGACTGGTGAAAGCTCCGTTCCTTGTCCCCCTTCCTAACCCCCAAACCAGTAAGAAATGTGCCTACCCCTTCATGGTATTTCCATGAGTGATATTTCTTCAGTGGCGATGGGGCCCCTGTCCCCGGGTTCCAGCTCTGGGGGTGATAGGGCAAGTGTCCCCAGGTTCTGGCTGGGAGGAAGATGGAGCCGGGGTCCCAGGGTTCTGCCTTTGGGGGTGATGGGGCAGGGGTCCCCAGATCTCAGCTTGGGGGAGGAAGTCATTGTTTTTCCCCCCATTTTTGTGCTGGACTCCAGCTCCTCTCCCTCCCGGGTCCAACCAGACTGGACAGTGTCAGATGGGGCTTGGTAAGACTTAAGACCAGGTGTGGGTACCCCCTTGCAATGTGCCGCCCCTCCCCCAGCACAGCTGGGACATTAGGGCGGGATGGTCCCTGACCAGAGATGATACCGACTTTGTGTTTCGGAGCTGGGAAATTCTAGGCTGAGCCCAGACCAGGGCAACCGGGCCTGCCAGAACCTCCAGCCAGAAGGGCGCCGCCGGGGGTTGTCCGGGGGTCCCGGGCTGGGGCCTGTGACAGCCTACAAGGTCTGGGACCAGACAGGACGGCTTGGGGGAAGAGGCAGGGGGATTAGTGTCTCGTCCGTCCTGGGCCAGCCCGTCAAACCGGCTCCCCTGCTCCTGCCCCGGCCCCCTCCCGCCACCGGCGCCACCGAGCTCCTCCCTTCCCTTCTGCAGAATGTGACTGCAAACCCGCCTCCTCCGGGAAGTCGTCCAGGATTGACCACAGCGGCTTCCAGGAACTCCGGCACCCAAAGGCTTTTCGGGTCATGTTTCTGCACTTTCTGCCCTTTGTGCTGGAAGACTGTCCTGCCTCCCCTTGGCACTGCCGGTCCGTGCCCTCGACGGGGCTGCCAGTCTGCTAGGAGGCAGGACACACACACACACACACACACACACACACACACACACACACACAGAGTGAACTGGACGCTAGGGGAGGGGCAGAGGGAGGAGGAGACACGGTCCCTGCCCTCGAGGGGCTGCCAGTCCGCGGAGACACCAGTGTGGAAGCCTGGGTGACCTGATACTGGACTTGAGGAGGAGTGGGTGGTCCAGTCCAGAATATATTCTCCCATCTCTTCTCAAGGAGTGTCTGGACTCCGAGGGCTCCCAGGAGTCCCCCCAACCCCTCCCCACCCCGGAGCTCGGAAGAGGGGAGGGCAGAGACTCCGGAGAAACAGGGGGCATGTGGGGAGGGGCGGGAATCCCCATCCCGGTTCGCACGGCCGTCAGGTGTGACCTCTGCGGACAAGGCCTTGCCCGGTGAACCCTGGGGGCAAACCCGCTTCCTCCCCGGATTTGCTTTGCAAACTCTGTTGGAGTCGTGGCTGGCCGTGCCCTGGGGCTTGGCATCGGCCTAGGACATTCCAGCGCTCAGTACAGTGCTTTGCACATAGTAAGCGCTTAATAAATGCCATCGTTATTATTTGCCACCCAGGGCCCGGGCCCGGGTTTATGTCTTTGGACAAATCGCCTGTGAGTTCCTAGGAAATTGGTGCCCACCCAGCAGCCCCTCGACCCCCGGGCTGTCCGTGGTCCACAAGCCCCATTTCCACGCTCTTCTCCTGCCAATGCCAGGCCCCACCGTCCGGGCCCGATCTGCCCACCTCGGGACCCCCAGCTCCCCTCCCCCTGCCCCTCGGGCCTGCCTCCCCCAGCTTCCGACCCCTCACTCCTGCTGCTCCCCGACCCGAGACTCCATCCATATTCCGACTCTCCCCACCTTCCAAGGCCTCCGGGAATCCCACCTCCTCCAGGAAGTCTTCCTTGATTCCCACCGCCTCAAGTGAAATCAACTCATTAAGTACTTGAGCACTCAAAACCCCACGCTCAGCACTAACATTGTCCATATTCCGTTTCGCCGTCTTATATTTCTAGTATTTATTCAGCTATTTTCTTCCGGGCCTATTTGCACTGCTACCTTCTGTATCCTGTTCCTCCACCTGCTCGTACTCTTTGTAGATGAATTTAGGAGGGGAGAGGCGAGGCGAGCTCTGGGAGGGGAAAAGAGAGGGGAAAGTTGGGTCGGGGAGGGGAAGGGAGGGAGAAGGGGGGCGGTTGAGGGTGGGAGACCACGAAAGCCCCTCTAAGGGCCCAGCACCACGGACAGCGCCCGGGCTCGGATCCCGGGGGGATACTCGCCCCGGCCGCTGACCACTGGCCACCGGCCACCGGCCTGGGCGACCCTGGAGGGCCCCGCCTCCTCTGGGCCCCGGGACTTTTTAGGGAGATGGACCCAGCAGCGCAGAGCTGAGGGCAAACTGGGGAGGGGCGAGGCTGGAGGCACGGAGGCCTGGAATCTATGTTGCCAACTTGGACTTCCCAAGCGCTTAGCACAGTGCTCTGCACACAGTAAGCGCTCAATAAATACGATTGAACGGATGAATGAAAAAATAAGGAGGTATCTGCCAAGGACCCATCTGGACAGGCACAGTTAAATCCGTTGGAAAACTGAAAGGAATTTCTAAGCACGTCTTGAAGGGGAAAGTTACCCAACGGCAGCAAGGCCTAGTGGAGAGACCACTGGCTTCGGAGTCAGGAGGACCTGTTACTCTATTTATTTATTTATTTTATTTGTACATATTTGTTCTGTTTTATTTTGTTAATATGAGTCAGGAGGACCTGTTACTCTATTTATTTTATTTGTACATATTTATTCTATTTTATTTTGTTAATATGTTTTGTTTTGTTATCTGTCTCCCCCTTCCAGACTGTGAGCCCGCTGTCGGGTAGGGACCGTCTCTCTATGTTGCCTACTTGGACTTCCCAAGCGCTAAGCACAGTGCTCTGCACACAGTAAACGCTCAATAAATGCGATTGAATGAATGAATGGAAAGAGGTCACTCCTCAAAATCTCCCGTGGTTAGCTCCTTGTGGACAGGGGACATGTAATAATAATAATAATTGTGGCATTTCAACTGGACTAAGTGCTAGGGTGGCTATAAACAAGCTGAGTCGGAGACGTCCCTGTCCCAAGAGGGGCTCACAGTCTCAATCCCCGTTTTACAGATGAGGTAACAGGCCTGGAGAAATGAAGGGACTTCATTCATTCAATCGTATTTATTGAGCGCTTACTGTGTGCAGAGCACTGTACTAAGCGCTTAGAAATGAAGTGACCTGCCCAAAGTCACACAGCAGACAGGTGGCCGAGCCGGGTAGAACATGGGAGAACTTGTCTACCCGCTCTGTTGCATTGGACCCGCTCAAGCAATTAGTACAGTGCTCTGCACACCGAAAACTCTCAGTATATACCATGCAGGATGAGGATGATGGTTCCCCATCTCCCTCTGCGTCAAGTAGCGGCAACAGCAATGGTCGTGGCGGTAGAAGTAATATTCATTCATTCATTCATTCATTCGTATTTATTGAGCACTTACTGTGTGCAGAGCACTGTATTAAGCACGTGAGAAGTACAAGTTGGCAACATATAGAGACGGTCCCTACCCAACAGTGGGCTCACAGTCTAGAAGGGGAATATAAATATAATATAATATTTATTATATTATATAATAAAATTATATATTATTTATTATATATGAATTATAAAATTATAATATTATATATTATATATCGTATACTATTCTATTATATCAATATAATAGCCGTAGTAGTATTTATTGAGCACTCCCTCAGGGTATTAGGTGCTTGGAAAGTACAGAATAAAGAAGTCACACATTTCTGTCTACTGGGAGCTCACACTCGATTGAAGGAAACAAATACAAAAATATTTACAAATAGAAGAGTTATAATAGGCCCCATTGAGTAAACATATACTAAGCAGCGTGGCTTGGGGGGTAGAGCACGGGTCTGGGAGTCAGAAGGTCATGGGTTCTAATCCTGACTCCGCCACTTGCCTGCTGCGTCACTTTGGGCAAGCCACTTAACTTCTCTGTGCCTCACTTACCTCATCTGTACAATGGGGATTAAGACTGTGAGCCCCACGTGGGACAACCTGATTACTCTTCCAGCGCTTAGAACAGTGCTTGGCACATAGAAAACACTTAACAAATATCACAATAATAATAATTATTATTCTCTGTGCCTCAGTTACCTCATCTGTAAATTGGGGATCGAGACTGTGAGTCCCACTTGGGACAGGGACTGTATCCAACCCTACTTGCTTGTATCCACCCCAGTGCTTAGTACAGTGGCTGGCACATAGTAAACATGTAACAAATGCCATTTATTAGTAGTAGTAGTAGTAATAATAATAATAATTGTGGTATTTATTAAGTGCTTACTATGTGACAAACCCTGTACTAAGCGCTGGGGTAGATAAAAGTTAATCAGGACCCACATGGGGATCACAGTTTAAATAGGAGAGAGAACTTCTGGACTGTGAGCCCGTCGTTGGGTAGGGATGGTCTCTATTTCTTGCTTAATTGTATTTTCCAAGCTCTTAGTACAGTGCTGTGCACACAGTAAGCACTCAATAAGTACGATTGAACTGAATGAATGAATGAGCAGGGATTGACTCCCCTTTTTGCAGATGAGGGAACTGAGGTACAGAGAAATTGAGTGACTTGCCCAAGGTCACAAAGCAGTACAGTGGAGGACGGGGGGATTAAAACCCAGGTCCTCTGACTCCCAGACTCGGGCTCTTTCCACTAGGCAACACTGCTTCTCGTGCATAGAAGTGCTGAGGGTGGGTGGAGGAGAGTCGGCAGGTTTGTAGGGGTTGATGAGATTTCAGAACTAAGGATTCTGGCAATTAATCGTGGGGGAAGCCGGGTAATGGAGGAGGTGGACTCCCAGGAAGGTCATGGGCCTCTTGACCCTACAGCAAGTCTCCTGGGGCTTTGTCCAGCCAGCCAGTCAGTCATTCATATTTATTGAACGCTTACTGTATGCAGAGCACTGTACTAAGTGCTTGGGAGAGTACGCTGAAACACATTCCCTGCCCACAACGGGCTTACAGTCTAGAAGGGGCCTGGGAGCTCCTCTGCCTCTGGGCACCCGGACAGGGACCACCTCAGGGTGGGCGAGCAATGCTCGCCTCCTCCCCGATAGGGTCCAGAGTCAGAGCTGAGCCCCGGGCACAGATCTCAGCAGCAGCGAGCATTCCCAGACCTGGCCTTGACTTCATGCCAGGCTGCCACTGGCGAGATGGGACGTAGAACTAAGGAAGTGTTACCCCATCCATACCTGCTCGCCTGGCAGTAGGGAAAGAGGAAGTGGCGTGGCTTGGGGGAGGGGGAGGGAAAATGGAGTTGCTAGAACTTCCATTCTCAAGCCTCTGGGAGACCCCTCTCCTCCACCTGCACCTCTCCAAGTTGGTGGGGGGGGGGGGGGGTCACACCTCCATGAAGCCTGACTGAGGACGCATCACCAGATCCAGGTCACCGAGCATTGGGGAGGCCCAGGTCAGACATCCTGAATTTCTCTGCCTCTCAGACGTTAAGAACAATCAATCAATCAATCAGTCAATCGCATTTATTGAGCGCTTACTGTGTGCAGAGCACTGTACTAAGCGCTTGGGAAGTACAAGTTGGCAACATATAGAGACAGTCCCTACCTCACCCTCTAGACTGTAAGCTCACTGTGGATAGGGACAGACCAACTCTGTCAAATTGTACTCTCCCACGTGCTTAGCAAAGTGCTCTGCACACAACAGGCACTCGGTGAATAATAATAATAATAACAATAATAATAATGATGGTATTTGTTAAACACTTACTACGTGCCAAGCACTGTTCTAAAATACCAATCAATGGATTGATTGTTTGACTGAGGGGGGAGAGCAGAGAATATGGGGAACAGTGTCTAAGAGGAAGGGAAAGAAGAGATATATTGTCCTAATTATACAGAGGAGGAAATGGAGGCCCAGAGAAATTGATTGATTTGCCCCAGCTTACACAGCAGGTCGGAAGTGGAGTTAGGACTGGAACTCGGGTCTTTTGACGGCCAACCCCACATCCTTTCAATCAATCAATCAATCAGTCAGTCATTCCATTTCCTGTGCCCAGGACCCACCCCACTTGGCTTCACTGCCCAGGGCCCCTTGTTTTTCTTTTTCACTAATACAGTGGAGAGATGGGGTTTCAATGGACTGAGTATCCCCGAGGTTAAAGGAAGGACCCAACTCTCCGCTCTCCATCCCTGACTCACTTCCAGTGACCCAGCACAGACCATCCCACCCACTTGACTCTCCCCTGTTCATCTTGACTCTCTGCCAGTGACCCAGCATGGACCACCCAACACCCCTGACTGTCCCCTCAACATCCATGACTGTCCCCAAGTGACCCAGCACGGACCAACCAACATTCCTGACTTTCCCCTCTCCATCCCCGACTCTCCCCCAGTGACCCAGCACGGGCCATCCAACACCCCTCACTCTCCCCAGAGAGTCAAAAGCCCCCGGGACTTCAACACATTTTCCAGAAGCAGTCGGGATATTTTTCGTGCAGTTTTGTTTATGTTGTGCAATTTTGCCAAACGTCAATATTTAATAAACACAGATGTGGACAAGTCGCCTGCTCAGTTTCTGGTCAAACCCTGCTTCAGACTTCCTGGATTTTCCCAGAAGGCCAGTTGAATACCCCTGCAAGCAAAGCTCAGACTGATTAGATTCATATGGTCCCCTCCTGCCCCGCTCCCGGTTCCAATGTTGCCTCTCTGGGCATTAGATAATGGGGTGTAAGGGCTTAGCATGTGGAAAGTTTTAGTAATTACTATTATTATTATATTTGTTAAGCACTTAGTATATGCCAGGCAGTGAACTAAGGGCTGGGGTATATACAACTAGTAATTGTGGTATTTGTTAAGCGCTATGTGTCAGGCACTGTACTAAACGCTGTGGGGTGGGGGGGACACAAGCAAATCGGGTTGGACACAGTCCGTGTTCCTCGTGGGGCTCACAATCTTAATCCCCATTTTTCAGATAAGGTAACTGAGGCACAGAGAAGCGAAGTGACTTGCCCAAGGTCAGCAGAAAAGTGATGGAGTCAGGATTAGAACCCAGGTCCTTCTGACTCCCAGGCTCTGGCTCTATCCACTAGGCCACTCTGCTTCTCATGCATCTGGGAGAGTACACCAGGGTTGCTAGACACGTTTCCTGCCCACAAGGAGCTGAGTCCAGAGGAGGAGTCAGACATTTATATAAATAAATAAATTGCAGATATGCACGTAAGTGCTCTGGGGCTGAGGGTGCGTGGGGGGGGAATCAAGTGCAAACATCTCAATTAGTCTTATTCAAATTAGGGGCAAAAGGGCCCCAACCCAGTGGGTTCCAAACTTTCAGCTGTCAGCTACCTGTTGACATGTCCACTCCATCGCCCCTGGACCCCTGCCGCTAACTCCAGCCTGCTTCTTCATCCTCCTCATTGTTGTCCTCCAGACTTTGAGATCACTGTAGGCAGGGGACGGGCCTACCAACTCCGTCGTGGTATACCCTTCCAAGCGCTTAGTGCAGTGCTCTGCACACAGTAAGCGCTCAGTAAATACGACTGAATGAGTTCGTCCAGAGGACTTGTTAACTAGCTGCTCGGTCCCACGTCGGCGGTTTTGTGTGTGGGAGGGCAAGGCTGTCCTCTAGCGTTTTCCCAGAACAAATGCTGACTGGGCCAGGTTCACATGGGACAGGCAATCAATCAGTAGTATTTTTTAAATGGTATTTCTTAAGCGTCTACTACATGCCAGGCACTGTATTAAGCACAGGGGCAGTTACAAAATGACCAGGTAAGACACATTCCCTGTCCCACACGGAGCTCACAGTCTTAATCCCCATTTTACAGATTCATTCGTTGAATCGTATTTATTGAGTACTTACTGTTTGCAGAGCACTGTACTGGGCGCTTGGAAAGTACAGTCAGATGAGGTGACTGAGCCAGGATGATTACAAGTGTACAGTTGTATCTGCCCCAGCCCTTACTTCACTGCCTGGTACATACTAAGTGCTTAAGAGAAGTAGCATGGCTTAATGGAAAGAACACGGGCTTTGGAGTCAGAGGTCATGGGTTCGAATCCCAGCTCCGCCACATCAATCAATCAATTGTATTTATTGAGCGCTTACTGTGTGCAGAGCACTGTACTAAGCGCTTGGGAAGTACAAGTTGGCAACATATAGAGACAGTCCCTACCCAACATTGGGCTCACAGTCTAAAAGGGGGGAGACAGAGAACAAAACCAAACATACTAACAAAATAAAATAAATAGAATAGATATGTACAAGTAAAATAAGTAAATAAATAAATAGAGTAATATTGTCTGCTGTGTGACCTTGGGCAAGTCACATAACTTCTCAGAGCCTCAGTGACCTCATCTGTAAAATGGGGATGAAGACTGTGAGCCCCAGGTGGGACAACCTGAGAAGCAGCATGGCTCAGTGGAAAGAGCACGGGCTTTGGAGTCAGAGGTCATGGGTTCGAATCCCGGCTCCGGCAATTGTCAGCTGTGTGACTTTGGGCAAGTCACTTAACTTCTCTGTGCCTCAGTTACCTCATCTGTAAAATGGGGATTAAGACTGTGAGCCCCACGTGGGACAACCTGATCACCTCGTAACCTCTCCAGCGCTTAGAACAGTGCTTTGCACTGAGTAAGCGCTTAATAAATGCCATCATTATTATTATTATTATCACCTTGTATCCCCCAGCGCTTAGAACAGTGCTTTGCACATAGTAAGCGCTTAACAAATGCCATCATTATTATTATTATTATTATTAAATACGAATGAATGAATAAATGAATGAATGAATGAAGAAACTTTCGGAGAGGTAAATACGGTAAGGCGGCCGGAGGGACCACGCTCCCTCCTCCTCGGCGGCAGAGGGCGCTGTGGGAAGAGTTTAGCGCGTTGGCTCCGCTCTCTCCTTTTCCTCGTTCGCCGCCTCCTGCTTCAGAAGGGGAAGTGACGTCATCGCGGGAGGCTCAGGGCCGGCGGTCCTCCCGTTGCCTAGGTTACGCGGCGGAGGGAGAAGCGGCTTGGGGTAGGCCCCGGCGGTGGAGATGGAGATGATGGAGGTGGGTGGGGGTGACCAGGCGACACGAGGGCATTGCGTGTGTGTGTGTGTGTGTCCTATCACACTGGCAGCCCCTCTGATGGGTGCAGAACGCTGTATTGGACCCCGAGTGCAGAGCACTGTACTGGACGCTGGGTGCAGAGCGTTGTACTGTGTTCCTTCTGAGTGTACAGGGCTGCCTTGGGAGGCTGCTGTGTGCAGGGCGCTGAACTAAGGTTTGGGGAGAGCCCACTGTTGGGCAGGGACTGTCTCTATATGTTGCCAATTTGTACTTCCCAAGCGCTTAGTGCAGTGCTCTGCAGACAGTAAGCGCTCAGTAAATACGATTGATGATGATAAAAGACCCAATCCCCGCCCTCAATAATAATGGCATTTGTGAAGCGAGCCCACTGTTGGGTAGGGACTGTCTCTATATGTTGCCAACTTGTACTTCCCAAGCGCTTAGTACAGTGCTCTGCACACAGTAAGCGCTCAATAAATACGATTGATTGATGTGTGAAGCACTGTTCTAAGCGCTGGGGTGGATTCAAGGTGATCAGGTTGTCCCACGTGGGGCCCACCGTCTTAATCCCCATTTTACAGATGAGGGAACTGAGGCCCAGAGTAGTTAAGTGACTTGACCAAAGTCACACAGCTGACAAGCGGCGGAGCCGGGATTAGAACCCACGACCTCTGACCCCCAAGCCCGGCCTCTCTCCACCGAGCCACGCTGTTTCTCAAGGAGCTAATGGGGCTATAGACACTGAAATGATTTAGAGGTAGGAGAAGCAAGGGAATGGAAAGACAAACAGGTGGGCAGCTCAGATGTTAGTATGTTTGGTTTTGTTCTCTGTCTCCCCCTTTTAGACTGTGAGCCCACTGTTGGGTAGGGACTGTCTCTATATGTTGCCAGCTTGTACTTCCCAAGCGCTTAGTACAGTGCTCTGCACACAGTAAGCGCTCAATAAATACGATTGATGATGATGATGATGATGATAAAGTGTTCGAGCCCAGGAACCGGCACGTACAAAAGCGCGTAGGGAGAGAGGGACAGGGAGAGAAGAACATTATTCAAGGAAGACCCCCCGGGGGAGGGGAGAGCCGGGGTCCGGCAGGTTGGAAGCGGGCAGGAGATCCAGGCTGGTGGCAGGGTGAGAAACGTGGGCAGCAAGGGAAAGGGAGAGGGGTCACCCCCCCGGCAGGGGCGACGGGGGCGGAGAAGGGGGCTCTATCCCTACCCAGTACGAGGAAACCGTCTCCCCCCCACCCCATCAAGTCCCGCGGCCGCCCCTGCACCCCCGGCCCGGCGATCAGTCAGTCAATCAATCAGTCAGTGGTGTCCACTAAGCGCTTACTTGGTGCAGAGCACCGTACTAACTGTGTGGGAGAGTCCAATATAACAGAGGTGATAGACACACTCCCTGCCCACAGCGAGTTCCCAGTCTAGCGCCTGGTACAGTGCTTTCCACACAGTAAACGCTCAATAAATATGATTAAAAGAGTGAATGAATCCGTTGCAGGCAGAGGCCGGACAGGAAATGGACCGGGCCTTCGTGGCAGAGGTGGCGGCCGCCCTGGTCAGAGAATTCCTCAGCCGGAAGGTAATTCCCAACCCAGCCCCTTCCCGGCCCCTCCTCCCCGTCTCTCCATCCTCCCTGTCTGCTGATGGACGGCCGGAGGGCTGGCCGGCTCTCCTGGTTTCCTTCTCCATCATCTTCTCCCCCACAACCCTGGCAGGGCTTGCAGATGACCGCCGCAACCCTGGACCAGGAGCTTCCACGGTCAGCCAGAGCCATCCGCACCCGGCAGGAGCTGCGCAGGGTCTTACACCTGGAGGCCGCCTACCGCCGGGACAAGGTAGGAACTTGGATGCCACCACCAATGCAGACACCGACGTGGGCCTCTGGCCGTGCTAACTGGCTGCTCTCTGATTGGACCTTTCTCCTCTTGCCTTCTCCTCTCCCTTAATGTCTCCCTCCCTTGGCCTCTCCTTACACCGCCCTTTCTCCCCTTCTCTGTCTCTGCTCGTCTCCATCCACCCCCTTCCCATGTCCTCCCACTCTCTCCCTCTCCTCCCACTCTTCTCTCACTCTCCTTCACTTCATCCCATTCCCCTCATCGCCCCACTCTTCCCCACTCCACCCCACTCTCTCCTGTTCTCCCTGACTTCCTCCCATCCCTCCCACACTCTCTGTTCTCCTACCTGTCCCCACCACTGTCCCCGGCTCCTCCCTACTCTCCCCCACTTTCCCCCACTTCCAGGCAAAGGGCAGCCCCCTGAAAACAAGCCTGGAGCTCATCACTCTCCACTGCCTGTCCGGCATGGGTCTCCCCATGGAGGTTCCCAGCGGAGCTGCCTCAGCCACCGTAGCCGAGGACGTGACCCTGCAGCAGCAGCAGCAGGAGGGGCAGCAGCTACAGGAGCGGCGTCGCTGGAGTCCAGACAGCACACGGGGTCCCGTGCCTGACCTTCCAGCTGAGGGCTGCAGGGTCACTCCCAATACGGGAGGACCACCCAGGTACCCGTGGCTCCCCACTTCTCCCCCCTGACCCCGGCCGGGCCAACAGTGGCAGGACAGCCAACCCACTCCGGCTGACTGCCCCTAGGGCCCCAGAGACATGGGACGTGGATGGGCTCAGTGTGGTACCAAACTGGCTCAGTGTAGATGCCGGGTTGGCTCAGTATGGATCCAACAGGGATGTGGGGGGGCAGATGGAAGGGATGGGAGGGACTGCCTGATGGGGTAAAGGGGTGGCTGGTGGAAGTAGGGTTGTGTGGAGCAAACAGTTCAGCGATCCCCCTCCCCTAAAGTACCTTCATCTCCAGCAGCCCCAGTAATCCTAACGAAGAAGCCAACGGCCAGAGGTCACTGACCGGGTCCCAGCTACTGCCGAGCCAGACCCTGACCCTCGGGAGCTCTTCGCTTCCCACCCAGCTGGGCTGTGTGAAGCTGCCGGACCCTGGCCCGGAGGCGAGGAGGAGGGCGAGTGAGAAACTCCGCCTGAAGCCGGGTCTGGTTGCCCGAGGAATGATGGCCGGTCCCATCGCCTGCTCCCCAGAGGTGGGGTAAGGGGTGGGGTGGGATGGGCCCAGTGGGCCGTGTGGGCAGGGCCATCAGGAGATGCTGCTCTGGTCAGGCCTCAGCTCTGGGGGTGGGGTGGGGGTGGTGGTGGTGGTGGGTGGGTGTGTTTGTGTGTGTGTGTGTGTGTGTGTGTGTGTGTGTATAAATGGAAAGGCATGTGAGGGTGAGTGGGTGGATGTGCAGATTGGCATGTGAGCAGGTGTGTGTGTGTGAGCTGGTATGAAAGGACTGGTGTGAGCATGAGCAGGTGTGTGTGTATGTGTTCATTCATTCTTTCAATCAATCATATTGAGCGCTTACTGTGTACAGAGGACTGTACTAAGCACTTGGGAAGTACAACTTGGCAACATATAGAGACGGTCCCTACCCAACAGCAGGCTCACAGTCTAGAAGGGGAAGACAGACAACAAAACAAAACATATTAACAAAATAAAATAAATAGAATAAATGTGTACAAATAAAATAAATAAATAGAGTAATGAATATGTACAAACATATATACATATATACAGGTGGTGTGGGGAGGGGAAGGAGGTAAGGCGGGGCGATGGGGAGAGGGAGGAGGGGGAGAGGAAGGAGGGGGCTCAGTCTGGAAGGCCTCCTGGAGGAGGTGAGCTCTCAGTAGGGCTTTGAAGGGAGGAAGAGAGCTAGTGTGGCGGATGGGCAGAGGGAGGGCATTCCAGGCCAGGGGGATGACATGGGCTGGGGGTCGACGGCGGGACAGGCGAGAATGAGGCACAGTGAGGAGATTAACGGCAGAGGAGTGGAGGGTGCGGGCTGGGCTGGAGAAGGAGAGAAGGGAGAGGAGGTAGGAGGGGGCGAGGGGATGGACAGCCTTGAAGTCGAGGGTGAGGAGTTTTTGCCTGATGCGTAGGTTGATTGGTAGCCACTGGAGATTTTTGAGGAGGGGGAGTAACATGCCCAGAGCGTGTGTTAGCAGACGGATGTGAGCAGGAGAGGGCAAGTGCATGTGAGCAGAATGATTGGGTATATGTGGGCATGAGTGGGCGGATGGGAGGGTGAGCTAGTGTGTGAGCAGACGAGTGTGTGAGTGAACATGTGTGTGTGAGTGAGTGTGTGTGTGAGAGAGAGAGAGAAAGACCGTGTGGCGCAGGGCCCCCTGGAGGGCTGTAGCAGTTACAGGGGTCTCCTCTTTTGTGCCTCTTCTAGGACTCTGCCAAGAAACGTGTCTGGAGACGCCCACCCCACCCTCCCAGCCCCTTGCATAGTGGAGACCGGGAGCCCCGCCCACCCAGTCCTCTCCCCGCGCCCTTCGGCCATCGCCGAGAAAGCCCCACGGGGTCCGCCCCACCCCTAGGGCCCCTCATGTCCAGGAGCCTCTCTCCAATGGGCTCTGCCCGGGGTCTGCCCCACAGCACCGGACAGGACAGCCGCTCCCGGGACCCCTCCTGGGACCCCTCCGTACTCCCGGCCCTCAGACCTCTGGAGAGGGAGAGGACCAGGCCCGGCCTCATGCCGGAAAGCTGGGGGGGGCCTGGACTACGACGCAGAGGAGAGGCCGGGGGGCCCCACGTCCGGCGGCCCACTCGTGGCCACCACTCATGGGAGTGACCGCTGCCAGACTGCACCCAGGTAAGGCCCCGGGGCGATTAATCTTCACTCCATTCTCCAGTCAGCAGTATGTACTCAATCCATCAGTGGTATTTATTGAGCTGTTACTATGTGCAGAGCACTGTGCTAAGTGCTTGGGAGAATACAGTGCAACAGAATCAATAGATACGCTCCCTGCCCATAACAAGCTTCCACTCTAGAGGGGGAGAAAGACATTAACAGGAATGAATAATTTATAATATGTAATTTAAAGGTACGTACATTAGTGCTGTGGGGTTGGAGTTGGGGCGAAAGTCAAATGTTCACAAAGAACACAGATCCAAGTGCACAGGTGATGCAGAAGGGAGAGCAGGTCAGGCAAAAGAGGGCATAATTTTGCAGGCGAAGCATTGTACTGAGCGCTCGAGACTGTGCCGTAGTTAGTAAACTCAACCACACCCTTTGAGAAGCTCACAGTCTACCCTGTCCAGAGCTTGGGAGACACCAACAGATTTAGCGGACTCGATCTGTGCTCTCCAGGGGCTTGCAGTCCAGCAGTGGAGAGAGACACAAAAATCAGTTACAGAGAGAAGGAAGTAATGGAGTATCAATGAGAAGCACTCAGTGGCGTGCTCAGTGGAAAGAGCACAGGTTTGGGAGTCCGTGGTCATGGGTTCAAATCCTGGCTCTGCCAATTGTCAGCTGTGTGACCTTGGGCAAGTCACATAACTTCTCTGTGCCTCAGTTACCTCATCTGTAAAATGGGGATGAAGACTGTGAGCCCCCCGTGGGACAACTTGATCACCTTGTATCCTCCCCAGTGCTTAGAACAGTGCTTTGCACATAGTAAGCACTTAACAAATGCTATCATTAGTATTATTATAATGTGGGGCTCACAGTCTCAATCTCCATTTTACAGATGAAGTAACTGAGGCCCAGAGAAGTGAGGAGATTTGCCCAATGTCACACAGCAGACAAGTGACCGGGCCGGGATTAGAATCCATGACCTTCTGACTCCCAGGCCCATGCTCTATCCACTAGGCCATGCTGCTTATCAATCAATCAATCAATCAATCGTATTTTTTGAGCGCTTACTGTGTGCAGAGCACTGTACTAAGTGCTTGGGAAGTACAAGTTGGCAACGTATAGAGACGGTCCCTACCCACCAGCGGGCTCACAGTCTAGAAGGGGGAGACAGAGAACAAAACCAAACATATTAACAAAATAAAATAAATAGAATAGATATGTACAAGTAAAATAAATAAGTAAATAGAGTGATAAATATGTACAAACATATATACATATATACAGGTGCTGTGGGGAAGGGAAGGAGGTAAGGTGGGGGGGATGGAGAGGGGGAGGAGGGGGAGAGGAAGGAGGGGCTTTTCCTATCCCAGCTTGATGATTGCTTCAGCCTCCTTGCTGACCTCTTAACCTCCCGTCTCTCCCCACCCCAGTCCATACTTCACTCTGCTGCCCAGATTTTATTTTTCTACATTTTATTTTTATATTTTATATTGTTATTAATATAATTCAATAATATATTATTTATATATGTTATTATATATAATATATACAATATATAATATATATGATATATAATAATATATAATATATATTACATTACATTATACATATACTATTTATATAATATAAAATATTAATATTTTTATATTGATATAAGAACATTGTATTTTTCTACAAAACCATTCAGTCCATGTTTCCCCACTCCTCAAGAATCTCCAGTGGTTGCCCATCCACCTCTGCATGAAATAGAAATTCCTTCCATAGGTGTTGAAGCACTCTATCACCTTGTGTTGCTACTGTCATACTACAACTCACTTTGTTCCTCTAAAGCCAACCTACTCTCTGTACCTCCATCTCATTTATGTTGCCGCCGACCTCTCGCCCACGTCCGGCCTCTTGCCTGGAATGCCCACCCTCTTCGTAGCTCTAGACTGTAAGATCCTCGAGGTTAGGGAATGTGACTGTTTATTGTATTGTACTCTCCCAAGCGCTTAGTACAGTGCTCTGCACACAGTAAGTGCTCAATAAATACGATTGAATGAAGGAATATCCAACTGACAATCACCCCCTCCCCACCTTCAAAGCTTCATTAAATGCAAATTTCCTCCAAGAGGCCTTCCCTGACTAAGCCCTCATTTCCACTTCTCCCACTCCCTTCTGTGTTGCCTTTGCACTCAGTTTCACATCCTTTATTCAGCCCTCTCTCCACCCCACAGCTTTTATGTACTGCTCATATCTGTAATTTATTTAGTGTTAATGACTGTATCCTCTTCTAAAGGTCGTGGGGAGGGAACATGTCTACCAACCCTGTTATATTGTACTCTTCCAAATGCTTAGTAGAGTGCCCTGCCCACACTTAGTGCTCAATAAATAAGCTCGTTGTGGGAAGGGAATGTGTCTGTTCATTCAGTCCTATTTATTTAGCACGTATTGTATGCAGAGCACTGTATTAAGCGCTTGGGAAAATACGATTAAACAATAAACAGTGATATTCCCTGCCCACAATGAGTTCACAGTCTTGAAGGGGGAAGACAGACATCTATATAAATAAGTAAAATTACAGATATATAATAATTTTATATATATATACAGAGCCAAGTACTTAGTACAGTTCTCAAGCGCTTAGTACAGTTTTCAAGCGCTTAGTATAGTGCTCGGCACACAGTATTTATTTTATTAATATGTTTTGTTTTGTTGCCTGTCTCCCCCTTCTAGACTGTGAGCCCGTTGTTGGGTAGGGACCGTCTCCATATGTTGCCAACTTGTACTTCCCAAGCGCTTAGTCCAGTGCTCTGCACACAGTAAGCGCTCAATAAATACGATTGAATGAATTGAATGAATGAACAGTAAGCACTCAATAAATACGATTGAATGAATATCTATCTATCTAAGTGCTTAGGGGAGGGGGGAAGAGCAAAGGGAGCAATTCAGGGCAACGCAGAGGGGAGTGGGAAATGAGGAAAAGTGGGACTCAGTCAGGGAAGGCATTTCGGAGGAGATGTATCTTCACTAAGGCCTTGAAGGGTGGGAGAGTTCCCTCCCAAGTTCTTAACACTCTGTCTCCCCCTTTTAGACTGTGAGCCCAATGTTGGGTAGGGACTGTCTCTATATGTTGCCAATTTGTACTTCCCAAGCGCTTAGTACAGTGCTCTGCACATAGTAAGCGCTCAATAAATACAATTGATGATGATGATGATGACTGAATGAATGAATGATAATAATTGTGGCATTTGTTGAGCATTACCTACGTGCCCTGTATTGAGCGCTGGGTTAGTTAGAAGATAATCTGGCCCTACAGAGTCGCGGTTCGTGACGGGACTCCCAGCCTAAGGAATCGCAGGGCTCAGAGTGTCCGGCTTGGGGTAGCAGGCGAGAGGGGGCCGGGTGTGAATCAATCAATCAATCAATCGTATTTATTGAGCGCTTACTGTGTGCAGAGCACCGTACTAAGTGCTTGGGAAGTACAAGTTGGCAACATATAGAGACAGTCCCTACCCAACAGTGGGCTCACAGTCTAAAAGGGGGAGACAGAGAACAAAACCAAACATACTAACAAAATAAAATTAATAGATATGTAATAAAATGAATAGATATGTGAATGCCGAGTCCATGGAGAGGAGAGGGCCCGGGAGGCCGCAGGAGCGGCAGCGGCCGCTGGGGGGCGCCGTCTCCCCGCAGATAAGGCGACGGGGGTTCCCACTGTGTGCAGAGCGCTGGGCTCGTAACTTGTTGTGTGCAGAGTGTGGTCCCGGGTGCCCGCTGTGTGCAGCAGGGCACACGCTGCTGGCAGAGCCTAGTCCTGGGACCCCGTTTTGGGCAGAACGCTACGCCGCTAGCTTGTTGTGTGAAGAGCATGGTCCTGGGTGCCCACTGATGGGGGAGAAGCACTGTGCTAGGCGCCCTTCGGGGTGTGCAGCGCTTTGCCCGGTGCCTGTTGTGGGCCCCGGGCTCTGTAATACTCTCCATCTGTCGGACAGTTGAAGCCCCAGGCTGCCATTGGAAGAGACGAGTTACTTATACAGCTTTTTGTCTCTGTCTCCCCTGCTGGACCGCAAGCCCCGGGAGAGCTGGGATCGAGTCCGCTAAGTCTGTTGGATTCTCCCAAGCTCTGGACATGGTAGACTGTGAGCTTCTTGAAGGGCGCCGTCTGGGAGGCAGGGCTGCGCTGTTTTGGAATGTACTCTCCCAAGAGCTTAGTACAGTGCTCTGCACACAGTAGGCACTCAATAGATACCACTGGTTGAGTTTACTAACTACCGCGCAGTCCCAAACTCTCAGTACAATGCTTTGCCTGCAGGATTATGCCCTCTTTTTCCTGACCTGCTCTCCCTTCTGCATCACCTGTGCACTTGGATCAGTGTTCTTTGAACATTTGTCTCCCTAGCCTTCTCCCCAACTCGTTCCCTTCCCTTTCCCTCCTCCCCTTACTCTTTTTTCCCCTCCTTCCTCTCCTTTTTCCTCCCTTTCCTCCTTCCTTCCTTCCTCCTTCCTTCCGTTTTCCCTTCCTCCTTCCTTCCTTTCTTTCCTTCCTTCTTTCGTTCCTTCCTCCTTTCTTTCCTCCCTTCTTTCCTTCCTTCCTTCCTCATTCATTCATTCAATCGTATTTATTGAGCGCTTACTGTGTGCAGAGCACTGTAGTAAGCGCTTGGGAAGTACAAATTGGCAACATATAGAGACGGTCCCTACTCAACAACGGGCTCACAGTCTACCTTCCTTTCTTTCTTTCTTTCCTTCCTTCCTGACTTGCTACCCTTCTTCCTCTCCTCCCCTTCCCTGCTGTCCGCTCCTCTCCCCTCCGCCTCATAGTCTTCCCAACAGAAGATCCCCAGACCCAGCGGACTCGGCGGCGGGTCCCACCCTCCCTGGACAAGGACAAGGTGGTGTCAGGGCTGGCCGTGAGCCCCTTCCTCCTTCCCCCTTCTCGGGCGGGCTTCTGTGGTGGGGCCCGCCGCCTCATTTCCTTCCCTTCACCATGCGGGGCGGCCCGGCCCGGGCCGGCCCTGCCCTGGCTCACCGTGGGCCAGGCGCCAGTTGCGGAGCATTTTGCTGCTTTCCTCGGGGAACCCTGAGGTCTGTAGTTGGCGGGGCGAGAGCGTCCTCCCCGACACGGGGCTTCGTGGCACGCCTGAATGAATGAGTGAAGAAGAAGAATAATAATGATGGCTTTTGTTAAGCGCTTACTATGTGCATAGCACTGTTCTAAGTGCTGGGGAGGATACAAGGTGACCAGCTTGTCCCACGTGGGGCTCACAGTCTTAAACCCCATTTTGCAGATGAGGTAACTGAGGCACAGAGAAGTGAGGTGACTTGCCCAATGTCACCCAGCTGACAAGCGGTGGAGTTGGGATTAGAACCCACGACCTCTGACTCCCAAGCCCGTGCTCTTTCCACTAAGCCACGCTGCTTCAATAAAATAATAATTATGGCATTTGTTAAGCGCTTACTATGTGCAAAGCACTGTTCTAAGCGCTGGGGTTGATACAAGGTAATCAGGTTGTCCCACGTGGGGCTCACAGTCTTAATCCCCATTTTGCAGATGAGGTAACTGAGGCACAGAGAAGTGAGGTGACTTGCCCAAAGTCACCCAGCTGACAAGCGGTGGAGTTGGGATTAGAACCCACGACCTCTGACTCCCAAGCCCGTGCCGTTTCCACCAAGCCACACTGCTTCTCTGAGTGAATGAGTCGGGAGCCCCAGGTTCAAGTCCCACCTGTACCCGGCCCTGCTGCGTGATCCTCGAAGAGTCAGTTAGCCTCTTTGGGTTTCAGTGCTCCCCGCCTCCCTCCTCCCAGGGTGTGATGAGAATTCCAGTCTCGAGCCATTCCCGGGCCTGTTCCCTGACCCCGAGCTGGAGAAGAAGGGCTGTGGAGAGGGTGGAAGGAAACGAGGGCTAGGCCTTGCCCTGGCTGAGGTTGCGCTGGGCCGGATCCGCGCCGGGCCGGGTTTCCTCTGGACAGAAATTGGGGCCCGGGCGCCATGCCCGCCGGGACTCCCCGAGGGGGCTCACTGCTGCAATCCGGCAATCGATTACTAATCATTTTAGGAGCGTGCTGTACTAGCCACCTGCTGCATGCAGAACGCCGTACCGGCCACCCCCCATTGGCAGAGCGACATATTGGCTTCCCGCTGGGTGCGGAAGGCTGTACTGGGTGCCCCTTGTAGGCAGAGCACTGTACTGGGTGCCCCCTGTTTGCAGAGCAATATACTGGCTTCCCGCTGTGCCTGGAATGCTGTACTGAGCGCCCGTTGTGGGACGATAATAATTATGGTATTTGTTATAGTATTTGTTAAGCGCTTACTAGGTGCTAGGCATTGTTCCAAACTCTGGGATAGATATGAGATCATAGGATTGGACACGGTCCCTGTCCCATATAGGACTCTCAATCTCCATCCCCATTTTCCAGATGAGGTAACAGGCCCAGAGAATAATAATAATAATGGCATTTGTTAAGCGCTTACGATGTACCAGGCACTGTAAGTGAAGCAATTTGCCCAAGGTCCCACGGCAGATAAATAGCAGTCGGGATTGGAACCCAGGACCTTCTGACCCCCAGATCCGTGCTCTGTTTATTTGGCCATGCTGTCCTGGGCGCCTCCTGTTTGCAGAGCGCTGTACTGGCTTCCACTATGTGCGGGATGCTCTACTGGATGAGCGGGCAGCCTGGCAGGACGCATCAGGAAAGAGAGTTGGTGATGATGGTGGTCGTATTTGGTAAGCGCTTACTATGTGTGCCAAGCACTGTTCTCAGCGCTGGGGTAGATACAAGGTATTCACGTTGTCCCACGTGGTGCTCACAGACTTAATCCCCATTTTACAGATGAGGTCACTGAGGCCCAGAGAAGCTAAGTGACTTACCCACGGTCACACAGCTGACAGGTGGCAGAGCCGGGATTAGAACCCACGACCTCTGACTCCCAAACCCTTGCTCTTTCCACTAAGCCACGTTCGGGGTGTGACAAAGATTGCGCTTCCAGCTAGCCATTGTCCGGACTTGTCCGGAGGGTGGGGGACCCTTGGGGCCTCCCCAATGGCTTTAGCAGAAGGAGGTGCCCCGGCCCCCCTCCCTGTCCTTGGCAGTTACGTCGGTTCGCCTCAGCCCCCTCCCCGCTTCCCCCATCGCCCTCGGCCCCTCTGGGCCCACCCCCCAACACCCCCATTCCGTCCAGGGGGGCCTGAACGGGCCCGGGGTGAGGGGCTCAGCAAGCCAGCGCCCTTGGGTTGGGGGAGCAGGGAGCCAGGAGCCCGGCCCCCAGCCAACGAGTCCCCAGCGTGTCCCTAGCTTGTCCTCACCGTGTCCCAGCCTGTCCTGACGAGGCCCCGGAGATCCGGGAACGCATCCTGAAGGGAAATGGTTTCTCCAACCGGCGGCTTTGATGGCCGTGGCCGCCCCACCTCCTCCCCTTCCCCCTTCTCCTCTTCCTCCTCCTCCAGAGCCAGAGCCCTGTCTCCAAACACCAGCCTCATTTAAGGCGTTTTTGGATGCTTAGTACAGTGCTTTGCACACAGTTAGCGCTCAGTAAATACGATTGACCGACTGGCTGACTGTGCCAAGCACTGGGACGAGCGCGAGTACGCAGTCATTACCCCGGGCACCGTCCCTGTCTCCTGTCCTCATCCTTGGGCGGAGGAGACTCCAGCCCAGAGAGGTTGAGTGACTTGCCCACTCAGCCCAGCCCCCGGTCTTCCGACTCCCATCCCTGCGCTCTTACCATCAGGCCGCACTGCCTGCCTCCAGTTGAGATGGGCGGAAGGGAAGCCCGACAGTGTGTCTGCGGGCCTCTTGTGCCAGCTTATGAGGTAATTGCCTCGTGGCCTTCCCACGCCTGACTCCCAGCAGCAGGAGAGGGCACTAGTCAGTGTGAGCCATGGTGGGTCAAGGTGGGCGAGAAGGATGAGAGAGGAGGGAGGTTTGCTCTTCCTTCTTCTGTTGTGGACCTGTTGGCACCTCAGCAACCCCCCCCAACCACCCCTTACCACCCTCCTCCACGCATCTTCCTGGCCGTGACAGAGACGACCCCACTGTACCTCAGTCTCGTCTATCGCACCCCCAACCCCTCACCCACGTCCTGCCTCTGGCCTGGAACGCCCTTCCTCCTCTAATCCGACAGACAATGACTCCCCGCAACCCCCCCTTCAAAGCTCATTTGAAGGCCCATCTCCTCCAAGAGGCCTTCCCTGACTAAGCCCTCTTTTCCTCTTCTCCCATTCCCTTCTGCATCGCTCTGACTTGCTGCCTTTATTCATCCCCGTCCCATCCCCACAGCACTTATGCACGTGTCATTTATTTAATTTATATTAATGTCTGTCCCCCTGTCTAGACTGTGAGCCCGTTGTGGGCAGGGAATGGGTCGGTTTATATTGTACTCTCCCAAGCACTTAGTACAGTGCTCTGCACACAGTAAGCATTCAATAAATACAGTTGAATGAATGAATGAATGAATGAAAGGAAAGGCCCTAGTTCAGTGTGGGGGCTGTTTAAATGGTATTTGTTAAGTGCTTACTTGTGTTCCATGTGCTCTTCTTAGTGCTGGAATAGACGCAAGGTAATCAGGTTGGACCCAGTCCCAATCCCACATGGGGCTCACAGTTGTAATCCCCATTTTACAGGTGAGGTAACTGAGGCACAGAGAAATGAAGTGACTTGCCCAAGGTCTCACAGTAGACAAGTGACAGTGATGGGATTAGCACCCAGGTCCTTCTGACTCCCAGGCTCTTGCTCTATCATCTAGGCCATGCTGCTTCTGTGGGCAGCTCAGTGTGGCTTCTTTCGCCATTCCCGTTCGGGACCAGGATGACGTGACCGAGGGGAAGATTGGGGGTCCTGAGAGGGAGAGACAGTGAGGGTGACCCCACAAGCCAGCACCAGGCAGGGGCTTCAGCTCTTGGTTCTTGTAGCATCTTGCCCACCTTGTCAAGGACTTCTTCAGGGAAGCTTGGCAACGCTCCTCCTGTTTTTCTTACTAATTTTTATGGTATTTGCTAAGCACTTACTGTGTGCCAGGTAGCGTACTAAGCATAAATTAATGAGGTTGGACACGGTCCCTGTCCCACACGAGGCTCACAGTCTTACGGGACAGGAGCGCATGTATTGAATCCCCATTTTGCAGTTGAGTAGACTAAGGCCCGGAGAAGTGACTTGCCCAAGCAGCCAGTCAGTCGTATTTATTGAGCGCTTACTGTGTGCAGAGCACTGTGCTAAGCGCTTGGCAGAGTAAAAGGTCACACAGCGGGCAAGTGTCGAAGCGGGATTAGAACCCAGGTTCTCTGGTTTCCAGGCCCGGCCTCTCTCCATTTGGCCACACAGCTTTTCCCCCGGAAGACCTTGTAGCAGCGGGTCAGACCCACCAGACTGAGCGGGTCACACCTCCCACCACACCAAACCCACCCTCACACCTCTCCCGGACCTCGCCTCACTGGCCACCATCGCTGACTCCACGGGGCTGGGACCCAGACCAGATCCTGGGGTTCGAGTCCTCGCTTTGCCCCTGGCCTGCTGGGTGACCTCGGGAAAGTCGCTCAACCTCTCTGGGGGGGCCTTTTCCTCCTCTGTAAAATGAGGAGAAGGTAACCACTTATCCTCCCTCTCACACCCGGAGCCCTGGGCAGGACCGGGACCGAACCTGAAGTGACTCTCTTGTATATGCTACAGGGCTGGGCACATAGCATGTAATGTTGTGATTAGGAGGATCTTTCTCTCCCCAAATTGTTACCCCCACCTTCCTTCTCCCCCAACCCAATCTCCTCAACTCAGCCTCCCCCCTCTCCAACAACTGACCCTCCCTCTCCTCCTGGGAGGGTCAGGAAAGGGAGGGTCTGAGGGTGGGTTGGGGGTCTTTCTCCTTGTCTTGCTAGCTTGGGTCATTGATCCTTTTTTCCAGAAACCCTGCATTCTGTGGTCCTCTTTTGGCTTGTTTATTTGTCTATTTGCGTGACGAGGGGAGGGGATAGCCGACCTTTTTAACTCTGTACCATTTGCTCTACAAAGGCGATTATAAAAGAAACAATGAGAGCATTTTCTCACAATGTTCACCATTAAATATATCCTTTAGATATTTGATTTATAGGAAACGGAGAACAAAGCATTACAGCAGGCTTCTCAATAATTCAAAATTCTCTGAACATGGAAATCCCGTGATGGAGAGTAGGTCAGCCTGTAGCCGGCCTGAGCCGTGAAACGTCCTCCTGGTCCCTTTCCCCATCCCCTCGCCCCCCCCACCCAACCCCTCTCCCTCCCATCCTCTTCTCACCCCTTCCCCAACCCCATTCCCTCCCCCAAACTATCTCCTCTACCTCCTTCCACCTTCACCGTTTCCCTGGCCATTTCCCCACTGTCTCCTCTCCCACTCCATCCCCTCCTCCCCCTCTTTATCTTGCCTCCCTCCCCTCCCTCTTCTCCTAACCCACCACAGCCTCCACCCTGGGGTTCTGGATTCTAGGGGAGTGGTCAGCGTCACTTTTCGGACCAGAGTTTGGGGGGAGTTCCCCTTCCACCCCTGGCCCAATGTAAATGGGGTACCGATTGGGGTGGTGCTCCCAGTTTGGGATAGTGAAATGGTTCTATCCACCTTCCACATCGAACCCCCATTCTCTTGGGCCTTGCAGCCTCCCTCCACCCCTCCCCAGGGTAGTGGGGGGCTTGTCTTCCCCTTCCCTCCTGCTGCTTTAATTCCTATCTTGCTGTTGGCCCTGGTTTCTGGTCTGCTGTACCTCACTCCACCCTGTTGACTCCTCTGTCCCGGCTCCCCCATTCTCTTTCTCCATCTCAGCTCACCCCCACCCCCTCCCACACACCTGCAGGGCCTCCCTGGGGCAAGATGGAGAACCCTTTCCGGAACAAGGAACTGGGAAGCGAGTCTGACGGGCCACACCTGCAGGGTAGTTGCTCTCCCTCCCAACCCTCCCCACCTTGCTTAGGTTTCCCAAGCATCCAGTGGTGTGCTCTGCACAGAATGGGCACCCAGTAGAGTCGCCTTCACATGGTAAGTGGTCAGTACAGCCCTCTGCACACAGCAGTTGTTCAGGAAAGCACTGCAGCCAGTAATGGAACTGCACCTCACAGATGCCCAGCACTGTGCTCTGCACACAGCAGACGGCCAGTACAGTGACCTCCCCGTGGCAGGCGCCCAGCACAGAGCCCTGTACCTGGTAGGTGCCCAACGAATATTGCTGACATGGGAGCAGGTTGAACAGTGAACCCTATGAGTTGGCTTGCTGGCTGGGCTGTGTGACTTCATTCATTCAATCATTCATTTGTATTTGCTGAGCACTTACTGTGTGCAAAGCACTGTACTCAGCGCTTGGGAGAGTATAACAATAAACAGACACATTCCCTGCCTGCAACGAGCTTACAGTGTAGAATAAGTTTACAGTTTGACATTTCCTTCTCCTGTTTCCTTCTCCAGGAGCCACCTGCCCCGGGCTGACAGTGCCAGCAGTCTCCTGGCACTCGGTAAGTGACTACTCCTGTCTCCCGATGAGATTTTTGGCCATTGAACATTGGCCAAGCCTCTCACTGGCACTCCTGTCCCCGGACCTGGACTCTCCCTGCCCTGGGGGCTGCAGTTCCCAGAAGCTCTGCGGGGAGCCACAGGGTGCTGCGAAAGGGTCAGGTGCTTCACGTACTCTGTCGGGTGATGGGGAGATGGGGGGAAATGGGGAGGCGGGAGAAGGAGAAGGCCGGCGGGTCTTAAGACACAATGAATGAGTGGTAGGCCAGATCAGAGGAAGGAATGAGGGGCCTGACCAATCTCCAGAGGCCCATAGCCCCAAGCCCGAAGGTGTCGACATTCAGAGGGGGACGTGGCAACAGGACACTGTGTGGCCGGCTGAAACGATACCACCCAAGGCAAGCAGGGCAGAGGAGACACTTTAAAGGGCACCAGTAAGCAAAGCCCCAATGGTCCCCTCGCTGTCTCCTGCCTGAGAACCCAAAGTCCCCTGGCACCTTGGCTGCAATCCAAGCCTGAGCATCTCTGAGCTGGAGTGGGTTCCGGAGGGGGTCGGGAGATGAGGAGGCTTAAATGAGAAAGGCACCTGGCATTTCAGCCGGTCACCAGGTCGGCTTGGCCTCTTGCGTGCACTTCTCTGTCAGCAACATCTTCGGCGAGCAGGGAGGCTGCTGTGGGTGTGTGCATGTGTGTCTCTGTGGAGGCCCTGTACCCCCAGTTGGCCCCCGATGAGGGATTCTGCCAGCTTCCCAAGGGGTGGCCTTCCCCTAGGGAGAAACCGAGGCCCAGAGCGGTTGAGTGACTCACCCCAGGTCACCCAGCAGGCCAGAGCAGAGGTCGAATTTGAACCCAAGTCTTCTACCCCTCCCCCACCAGTTCAGGCCTCGTTTTTGCCTTCTACCTCAGTGTTTTTCCGTGTCGCTGGAGTGGAGGGTGGAAGGCAAAGCCACAGTCCACAAACCAAGCTGGACCTCCTCGGTGCCTCCAAACCAGTTTGGCTGAAGAATCCTGCCAGCCCCCTCCCCCGCCCCACCCACCCCCATCTCCCCAGTGTCTGCCCACAGCTCTCCGATCAGGCCGAGCACTCGGGCCACCACGGAAATGGAAACCTGAAGCCGGATTGCCACCAGGGTGGCTGATCTCCCGGTGGAGAGGGTGGAGGGCTGGAGGGATCCAAAGCCCAGGGTCCTAGTCTGTGCTGTTCCCCGGCCTGCTGAATGATCTCAGGGAAGTCGCTGTACTTCTCTGGGTCTCCGCCGTACAGTGGATGCGAGACCCCTCTCTCTGTGTTAGTCCCTCAGCCTTGGGGTGGGACCAGAGGAGGGGATGGGGGGCTGCGTCTGAGCCGATTCTCCTGGGTCCGAGTCAGTGCTTGTAGAACACGCGCACCCTCACCCTCGTCACCGCCACCATCCTACCCGCCGAAGGGGCCGGGAACCAGGAGGTCGGGGTCCCTGCATGTCTGGTATCCACGGGCACTCTTCCCCGGCCCCTCAAGGACCCCCAGGACCCCCCAACTTCCTGGCATCTCCCACCGCCGCCACTGTAAGGGGAGGGGGTGACCGGCGGCGCCCAGCACCTGCCTTGGCAGGAGTTGGCCCCCGGAACCGGGCGCTCCGTGGGCTCTGGGCGTTCCTGCGCCTGATTAGATAAAGCAGCCATCCCGGCCTGTGTGGGGAGGGGTTCAGTGAAGGGAGGGTCCAGGGTTGGGCAAGCGAAGGGCCAGGCGCTCCCTCCCCCGGACTCCTCCCTCCGGAACGGAAACATCCCAGGAATCCAGCCGCATGGGAGCTCTGGCTGTGGCTGCCGGAGAGTCGAACGAGCACCGGCTTCCTGGGAAGTACTCCGGCCAGAGTGCCGAGCTGCGGGTCCCCCATCCCTATCCCTCCTTCTCTCACGTCCCTGAGGGGAGCTGCTGACGGGTGGGGACCAGGCTGGGCAAGGGGCAGGGTGGAGCTGGAAACCGGGGCTTGGGAGCAGGTGCCCCGAGTTCCACCTGCTCTTTTCTGGGTCTGAGAGGTAGGGGAGGGACTCCTGGCGACATTCCCCTCCACCAGGCCTGGAAACCTTCCCAGTCAGTCAGTCGGATTTATCGAGCCCTTACTGTGTACGGAGTGCTGTACTAAGCCAAGTTCTTCTGACTCTCAGGCCAGTGCTGTATAATAATAATAATGGTGGCATTTATTAAGCACTTACTACGTGCAAAGCACTGTTCTAAGCACTGGAGAGGTTACAGGGTGATCAGGTTGTCCCACAGGGGGCTCACAGTCTTAATCCCCATTTTACAGATGAGGGAACTGAGGCACAGAGAAGTTATGTGACTTGCCCAAAGTCACACAGCTGACAATTGGCCGAGCCAGGATTTGAACCCATGAACTCTGACTCCAAAGCCCGGGCTCTTTCCACTGAGCCACGCTGCTTCTCTAGATGGGTGCAGTGATGTATCTACTAGGCCATGCTGCTTCTCTAGATGGGTGGAGTGATGATCTCACTTGGGGGGCTGGTGGTCTCTAGACTGTTAGCTCGTTGTGGGCAGGGTATGTGTTTGACTCCCAAGCCCATGCTCTATCCACTAGGCCACACTGCCCAACAACAGCACCAGGCCAGATCACCAGGCCTGTAGCCTCCAGCCACGCCCCACAACCACCGGCAGGAAAGAAGTGTTGTGTAATGGATAGAGCATGGGGCTGGGAGTCAAGAGGTCATGGGTTCTGATCCCTACTCCACCACTTGTCTGCTGTGTGGCCTTGGGCAAGTCGTTTCACTTCTCTGTGCCTCGGTTCCCTCATCTGTAAACTAAGGGTTGAGACTGTGAATGCCACATGGGACAGGGGTTGTGTCCAACCCAATTTACTCCTACCACCCCAGCGCTTAGTACAGTATCGGCGTATCGTAAGCGCTTAACAAATACAAAAATTATTATGAATTATTATTACTGTTATTACAGGCCCACCTAAGGGCCCAGGGCTGGCTGGGAGACACCCAAGAACAACAGACTTCTGTGGAGTGAATGCCAGTTTGCCCCCGACTTCCTTTCCAGATCAGATCCAGAGCCCTGGGTTTGAGTGACCCTGGCCCACTGCCCCTCGGGCCAGGGTCGCAACCTCTGTGGGCCTCTGTTTCCTCTTCTGGACCCCAGGGGTGAGATCGGTGCTCTCCCCAGCTCTTAGCCTGGAAGCCCAGAGGGGACAGGGCCTGGGCCCCATCTGATTCCCCTGCACCTGCCCCAGGGCTCGGGCACAGAGTAAGCACATTCATCGATACCAGGACGACCATCGTCGTCATGGTTCTGGTGCTTGGAAATCATCCTTAGGAGCCCAGGGCTGCTTGGTTTGCCCCATCAAAGGTGGACAAGCAGCCTTGTCTTACGGCCCGACTTTTGCCTTGTAGAGGATGTGGGGGATGAGTTTACAGAGGCGGAAGCGATCCGGCCCAAGGTCCCGCCCCCACGGAAGCTGCAGACGGAAGCCAGAGCCATCGACTTTTCCCTGGCCAAAGTAAGAACCAGGGAGAGGGAACTTGGGGTTTTTAATGTTGGTCACTCAGAGCCAGCAGAGGTGCCACCACTGTCTTTCATTCAGTTTCTTCCAGGGAAAACTTCAAATCGCCTCCATCCAATTCCATTGATAATCAGTGTTTTCACCTGGGTTCTAATCCCCACTCTGCCACTCATCTGCTGTTTGACTTTGAGAAAGTCACTTCACTTCTTGGTGCCTCAGTTACCTGATCTATAAAATGGGGATTAAGACTGTGAGTCACATGTAGGACAGGGACTCTGTCCAACCTGATTTGCATGTATCCACCCCAGCACTTAGTATAGTGCCTGGCACAAAAGGAACTCCTTAGCAGATACCACAATGATTAGTATTATTATTACTTTGGCTAGCTAGCCTCCTGGGAAATTCTCCACCCCTGGATGGGACACGGGGATTAAATGTGGCCACTGGCAGCCATCTGGAAGGGTCAGGAAAGGGCTTTGGATCTAAGTTCGTTCCACACTGCCCCAGGGTCCCTGGGCCTGAGGCCGAGCACACTCGGTGGGGTGTCAGAGGGATTCCACTACCTCGACAACAGTCTGGTCATGGGTACACCAGTAAGCCACAGAATAGGAAAGCGAAGGAGGTCTGTGGATGGTGAGCGTTTCCGAGCTGGCACCAGGACGCAGGTGTAGAAAGTGGTTGATGGAGCCAGGGTTGCGCCCATCGTACCAGAGGATGATGATGATATTGTTAATAATAATGATGGTATTCATTAAGTGCTTACTATGTGTCAAGCACTGCTCTAAGCTCTGGGGTGGGTACAAGCTAGTCAGGTTAAACACAGTCCATGTCCCACATGGGGCTCACAGCATTAATCCGTATTTTACAGCTGAGGTGACTGAGCCACAGAGAAGTTAAGTGACTTGCCCAAGGTCACACAACCGACAAGTGGCAGAGTCAGGATTAGAACTCAGGTCCTTCTGACTCTCAGGCCCATGGTCTATCCACTAGACCATGCTGCCAGAGCTGGGGATTGGTGACATCACTTAGTGGGCGTCCCTGAGACTGGGGGTGGGGCTGGGACAGATAGATGGTGCCCTGAGGCAGTGCCACCCTCCCTGGCCTGTGGCCAGATGGCACGCTGTTCTGATTCTGGCAGTGATTGGGCACGGACCTTCCCTTGGGCAGGAGCTGAAGAGCCTCCTGTTTGGATCCAGCCTGGCCGGGTTCAGGGCAGAGTGGACACTGCAGGGCTTCACATTCAGCGATGACCCCCCGCTGCGCTATGGCATCATGCAGAACAAGGTGCGTCCCCCCTGCTGATCCCAGGGCACCGACTCCCCGGGGGCCTGAGTGGTTCTTGTCTCAGCGTGTCGGATTGCGACTTCCTGCCAGGAGAGATGAGGCTACTCTGCCCAGGTGGGCCACGTCTCCATTCCCGCGGCCCCTTCCCCTCACTGGACATGCCGCTCAGAGGGCTGTCACCATGTGTCCATGCATGGGGAGGGAGGCAAGGCAGAACGGGGACGCAGAGCTGGGAGAGAAAGAGTGAGAAGGCAGAGCAGAGAGGCCTTGTGTTTCTTGAACACTTGCTGTGTGAAGAATACCCTGCTAAGCACTTAGGAGAATCCAGTAGACCAAGTAGACACTTCCCTTTGCTCTCGAGGAGCTCTCAAGGTATAGCAGGGAAGACAGATCCTGGACAAATACGAAGGTAGGAAAATGGATCTGTATCTGAGGGTGAGCGTAAGCGTGTTCAGAAAGCTGTGTGCACATAACTGCCCAGGTGGCATACAGTATTTGGGGTGGAAGTTTGAGCAAGGGGGATAAAATCTGGGGAGGGGGCTCATCCAACCCTGGGTGACATGCTGTGTTCCCCGCAGGGGGGACCGTGCGGTGTTTTGGCCGCTGTGCAGGCCTGCGTCCTGCAGAAGCTCCTGTTCAGAGATGGTGGCAGTGGAAGCCCCAGAACCCGGTAAGCCCTCGCCCCAACTGCACGCTTCCCCCCCCCGCCCCCCAACCGTGCCCGTGTTGGAGGAGCTGCCCTACCATTGGGGCAGTGGCGGGAGGGAAGGGTCCAACACTCCAGCCCTGAGGCCGCTGGCTGGGTCCCGGCCAAAGGCCCTTGCCCACAGGTGCGCCAGGTGTCTGAACCGCTGCTGCTGCCATCGTGTTTCCCAAGGACTTATCCAGCCCCACCTGGGCGGCTCCCACCCCGTGCCTCTGGCCAGCCTCTCTGCCTCTCTCACTTCTGAGGCCCTTTGAACTGCTGCCCGTGTTGGGAGCAGCGTGAGAGGAAGCTCTGGATCATTTCCTCCCCATCGGGACAGAACATTTAGCGTGGTTGTTCCGGAAGGGCAGCCGGGCCCGTGGAGCGGAGGCCTCTGCACCAGCCAGTATTCATTCATTCATTCAGCCATATTTACACTTATTGTGTGCAGAGCACTGTACTAAGCGCTTGGGAGAGTTTAGTAGAACAATAAAGAGACACATTCCCTGCCCACAATAAGCTTACAGTCTAGAGGCAGTAGTGAGAGAGGCAGCAGAGTCTTGAGAAGCAGCGTGGCTCAGTGGAAAGAGCATGGGCTTTGGAGTCAGAGGTCATGGGTTTGAATCCCAGCTCTGCCACGTGTCTGCTGTGTGACCTTGGGCAAGTCACTTAACTTCTCTGAGCCAGTTACCTCATCTGTAAAAAGGGGGATTAAGACTGTGAGCCCCACATGGGACAACTTGATCACATTGTATCCCCCCCAGCGCTTAGAACAGTGCTTTGCACATAGTAAGCGCTTAATAAATGCCATCATCATCATCATCATTATTATTATTATTAGAGGGGGAGATAGACATTAATATAAATAAATAAATGACAGAGGGACATAAGTGTTGTGGGGTTGGGAGGGGGAATGAATAAAGGGAGCAAGTCAGGGTGACACAAAAGGGAGAGGGAGAAGAGGAAGGGCTTAGTCAGGAAAGGCCTGCTTGCCCTTGGCCCAAGACCCCCAGCTCAGACCACTTTGCACCCAACCCCTTGCCTCTGCCCCATGCATGGCTCCCACCCCCAGTGTTTTGGCCCCAGAGGTCCCCTCCCTCAACCTCACCCCAGTCGTGCCTGGAGACAGGTCGGGGGGCATGTGAGCTTCAGGCTGTCGAGCTCTCTGAGTGGCTGAGGCACCCGGGAATCCCCACAGCACTGTGGTTTCTCGGAACTCACAATTCAGACCGACCCAGGCACTGTGGGCACTCACAGGGCATCTGGGTTGCTCTCTCTTAGGCCCAGTGGGGGTCCAGTGCTTGGGGAGGGGGTCTCCCAGAAAAGGTAGGCTGGTGGCTAGGTTCTGGGCTTGGTTACCACTTGGCTGTGAAGAGAGCAGGGTTTCTGCTTGGTTCTGGGGGGTTTAGCATGTTCCCTCCTATCAGGCAGGAGGACAGGGACCCTGTCTCCTCCTCCTTCTGGCCCTCTCTCAGTGCCCAGCACAGAGAGAGACAGACAAACAGACAGACGTGTGTGTGTGTTTGTGTGTGTGTGTGTGCCCTGTCTCTCCAGCAGACTGGCAGCCTCTTGTGGGTCTCTATCTCCTCCATCCTCCGTCTCTCCCCAGGTCTGTATCTCCTCCGTCCTCCGTCTATCCTGGGGCACCCAGCACGGTGTATGTCCTCTCCTCCCATCAGACTGGAAGCCCCTTGAGCACTAGAACCATGTCTCCCCCTCCTCCTGCCTCTCCCCAGCCCCAGCATGATTAGGAGAAGGCAAGGAGAGAAAGCCTCTCACAATCCCCTAGCATTGGCTTGGTGTCTCACAGCCGAGCTGTTGGGCTCAACCCACAAGGAAAGTCTTTCCTGGAAAATTCCACCAGGCCCCCGAGACTGGCGTGGGTAGGGACATCTTCCCTTCCCCCCACACCAGGACCCAGCTCGACCCCGTCATCCCGGCTGCCCTGGCTGGGTCCTGCCTCCTGGTCCTCCCAGAAACCCCGGGTCCTCACCGCCTGTCCATCTGAGTCAGGCCTGAAGCTGGCAGCATTGCTCTGCCTTACTCAGACATGGCACTTCCAGGACCATGACCTTCCTAAGCGGGAATCGGTGCCAGCGGCAGTGCGCCTGCAGCTCTGGAAGTCCCAGAAGCCTGAGGAATCCCTGGCAGCCTGTGCTAGCCCCTGTGGCCTTTGGAAGGCCTCAAGGCCTCTGGAAATCCCGGTAGCCCCCAGAAGCTCTGGCAACCCCGGCGGCCCACACCAAACTGCCTTTCCTGGCAGGGCCTGTTTCTCGGACTGTGCGAGCACTTGAACTCTCTTCCTGGCCCCAGAGAGAACAAGCAAATATTGATGCTTGGTTCTCTTCCTCTCTAATCAACTCCATCAGCCCGCCCTCCCGCCGGTCCGTCCTCCCCACCGTTCTCTTCGGGCGGCAGTGACTGAGTGGGCTTTCCTCCGGGAATCTGCCCCAAGGTCCCGGAGCTCTCGGGAAGCGGCAGGGCTTGTTGTCGCCTCCTCAGGCTTAAGGAAGCAGCATGGCCTAGTGGTTAGAGCACAGGCCTGGGAGTCAGAAGCCTGGGACCTAGTCCTGGCCTTACCACTTGTCTACCATGTGATCTTGGGGTCAAGTCACTTCTCTGTGCCTTAGTTACCTCAGCTGTAAAATGGGGTTGAAGACTGTGAGCCCCATGTTGGGCAGGGACTGTGTCCAACCTGATTAGCCACCGTGTCCACCCCAGTGCTTAGAAAAGTGCCTGGCCCATAATAAGTGCTAAACAAATACCATTTAAAAAAGAAAAAAGGGTGGGATATTCCCGGGTTTCAGGGTTTCAGAGTTTCAGTTCTCCCCCCAGAAATTCCCATCCTTT
Organism: Tachyglossus aculeatus; assembly: GCF_015852505.1. Taxonomy (NCBI): domain Eukaryota; kingdom Metazoa; phylum Chordata; class Mammalia; order Monotremata; family Tachyglossidae; genus Tachyglossus; species Tachyglossus aculeatus. The sequence continues at coordinate 991,782 of NC_052078.1, read as the reverse complement.
TTGTGGCCACTGATGTGGCTACCTCCCTAACATAAATCCATCCAGGAATTTGATGGGCCCACCTGCCCATACCGCTCAGAGGGCTGCCATCATGTGCCCATGCAGGGGAAGGGGCAAAGAGGGAGCAAGGCAGAACAGGGACACCGAGCCAGGAGAGAAAGAGTGAGATGGCTGGGGCAGAGAAGAATTATATTCCTTAAGCATTTGCTGTGTGCAGAACAATGTATTAAGCACTTGGGAGTGTCCAGTAGACTTAGTAGAGGCGATCCCTTGCCCTCGAGGAGTTTCAGCCCAACAGGGGAGATAGACCCTGTATAGTTAAGAAGGTAGGAAAAGGGATCTCTAGCTGAGTGACAGCGTTGGTTCAGGAAGTGCTCCAGGAAGCTGGAAGCTGGTAGACACGTTCCCTGCCCAGAAGTAGCTTATAATAATAATGATGGCATTTATTAAGCGCTTACTATGTGCAAAGCACTGTTCTAAGTGCTGGGAAGGTTACAAGGTGATCTGGTTGTCCCACGGGGGGCTCACAGTCTTAATCCCCATTTTACAGGTGAGGTTACTGAGGCCCAGAGAAGTTAAGTGACTTGCCCAAAGTCACACAGCTGACAGGTGGCGGAGCCGGGATTTGAACCCATGACCTCTGACTCCAAAGCCCGGGCTCTTTCCACTGAGCCACACTGATGATAGTCTAGAGAGGAAGACAGACATTAAAATAAATTATGGATATGTACATAAGTGCTGTGGGGCTGAGGGTGGAGTAAATATCATGTGCTTAAAGGGGACAGATTCAAGTGCCTAGGTAATGCAGAAGGGTGTGGGAGAAGAACAAATGAGGACTTAATCAGGGAAGGTCTCTTGGAGGAGATGTGATTTTAATAAGTCTTTGAAGGTGGGGAGCGTGGTGGTCTGTCGGTTATGGAAGGGAGGAAGTTCTAGGTCAGAAGGAGGATGTGGAAAAGGGGTCGGCGATGTGATAGATGAGACCGAGTTACAGTGAGCATGCTGGCCCTAGAGGAGTGAAGTTTGCAGGCTGGGCTGAAGTAGGAAATCAGCAGGGGATGAGCAGACAGTGCTTTAAAGCCATCAGTCAGTCAGTCAGTCATATTTATTGAGCACTTGCTGTGTGCAGAGGGCTTAACTAAGTACTTGGGAGAGTACAATATAACAGAGTTGGTAGACAAATTCCCTGCCCACAAGGAGCTTAGAGTCTAGAGGGGAGGCAGACATTAATATGAATGAATAAATTAAGGATATGTTCATAAGTGCTGCGGAGCTAAGGGTGGGGTGAATCAAGGGTGCAAATCCAAGTGCAACGTGAAGCAGCATGGCTCAGTGGAAAGAGCACGGGCTTTGGAGTCAGAGATCATGCGTTCGAATCCCGGCTCTACCACTAGTCAGCTGTGTGACTATGGGCAAGTCACTTGACTTCTCTGTGCCTCGGTTCCCTCATCTGTACAATGGGGATGAAGACTGTGAGACCCCGTGGGACAACCTTGTAACCTCCCCAGCCCTTAGAACAGTGCTTTGCACATAGTAAGTTCTTAATAAATGCCATTAAAAAAAAGTGCAAGGGAAATGGAGGAGGGAGTGGAGAAGAGGAAATGAGGGCTTGGTCCGGGAAGGCCTCTTAGAGAAGATGTGCTTTTAATAAGGCTTTGAGGGTGGGGACTGGGATCGTCTGTTGATTAGGAAGGGGGAGGGAGTTCCAGACCAGAGGCGGGAGTAGGAGTTCAGTGAGGTCAGATAGGAGGGGGGTGAGCTAATTGAGTGCTTGAAACCTGATGTTAAGGAGTTTCAGTTTGATGCGGAGGTGGATGGGCAACCACTGGAGGTACTTGAGGAGTGGGGAAACATAGACGGAACATTTTTAGAAAGACAATCCGGGCAGTAGAGTGATGTATCGACAGAAATAGGAGGCAGGGAGGCCAGCAAGGAGGCTGATGCAGTAATCAAGGCGGTTTAGGATAAATGTTTGGATTAACGTGGTAACAGTTTGGATGGAGATGAAAGGGTGGATTTTAGCAGTGTTGTGTAGCCCAGCCCCCCTTTCTGGACTCCCCCAGACCCTCCACCCAGAACCACTCTGGTCACCGGACCCTCCAGCCCTGCTAATGGAGTGAGGTGGGCAAGGCTGATGACAGAATCAGGCAAGGATCTGGGGGGCAGTGGATGAAGGGGTGAGGGGTAGTAGGGGAGTGGATGAGGGGGTGAGAAGTGGCAGGGGAGGGGATGAAGGGACAGTGGATGAGGGCATGAGAGGATAATGGGCAAGGGGGTGAGGAGTGGATTTGGGGGCAGTGGACGGGGGTGGGGATTGATGGGTGAGGGGATGAGGGGGCAGAGGCTGAGGATTAGTGTGAGGAGTTGAGGGGGTAGAGGGTGAGGGAGAGGGGGTGGTGGGCGAGGGGGGAGTCTGAAATGCACTTGCAGGTAGGCTGGCAGGGGAATCGGTTTCTCTTCACATCCATCATTCATTCATTCTTTCAATTGTATTTATTGAGCTATTACTGTGTGCAGAGCACTGCACCAAGCGCTTGGGAAGTACAAGTTGGCAACAAATAGAGACGGTCCCTACCCAACAACGGGCTCACAGTCTAGAAGAAATGGCATTCTAAAGGCGGGGAGCCCTTGGGTGGATGCTCCCCACCCTTTCCCCAGCTGAGGTCAGGGGTCAGCGAGCCTCCCACGGATCAAAGGATCTGGGCCACGGAGTCACCCACAGGCCGGCTACGGTGGACTGCGGCTCCTCTCTCTCACCCCTGGACCGTCCCCCAACTGCCACCTGGCAGCAGGGGCCAGGAAGCCACGGCCTCCGTGCGTCCCTGCCTCTGTCCACTCACAAACTCTCTCCTGCTTTCCCCACAGGCCCCCGCAGCCTTCGAGCACCCTCAGGACCGACTGCCTTGTAGCGGCCCTGGCTGACATCCTGTGGCGGGCCTCCGGAGCCGACCGGCCGGTGGTGACACTGTGAGCACCGGCCTCCACGGGGTGGTGGGCAAGTGTGTGCTGATGGGTGGGCTCACTGCCCCCGGCCTCACTGGAGCTCTGCCACCTGTGTCTATTCAGGCGAGCTCCAGTGCTCTGGAAAGATGGGCTCAGGGCGGGCAGAGGAGTGGCCCATCCAGAGGGCTCTCCCTGAGAACAGAGAGGGTGCCTCACTCAACCCCTCACAGCGCTGCATTCCCCTCACCCCCACAGCCCCCATCCCCCATGCAGCACTGTCTTAATTTCCTCGCACATCCTGCTGAGCTGTCTGCGCACTCCTCTCTCTCTCCAGAGGAAGCTGTCTCAGGCCTTGCTTTCCTTTTAGGGCTTCGGGGACGCAGCAGTTCACTCCCGCAGGAAAATACAAAGCAGATGGAGTCCTAGAAACCGTACGAACCTCTGGAAAATGTTCCAGGCTCCGCGCCACCTCATCCCCCACGCCGTGGGCGGGGGACTACGCCCGGGGGCTCCACGCTTACTCTCCCTTGGAGCTCAGGGTTGGGGGTGGCAGTGGCGGGGGTGCTCTGCTGGGATGTGGGGGCCTTCTCAGCCTTCCTGGTGGGGGGAGGCTTTCTTCCCGAGGTGGAGGGTGAGGGGAGTAGGAGGGAGCGAGCAGAGTAGGGGAGGTGAGGGGCGGGAGGTACCTTGGCAACAGAGCCTCCATTTGGGCTGACATCCTGTGGCATTTCACCCTCTGGAGATAATAATAATGGTATTATGCACTCACTATGTGCCAAGCACTGTTCTAAGCACCAGAGTAGATACAAGGTAATCACGTTGTCCCACGTGAGGCTCACAGTCTTAATCCCCATAATAATAATAATAATAATGTTGGTATTTATTAAGCGCTTACTATGTGCCAAGCACTGTTCTAAGTGCTGGGGGAAATACAAAGTAATCAAGGTTGTCCCACATGGGGCTTACAGTCTTAATCCCCATTTTACAGATGAGGGAACTGAGGCACAGAGAAGTTAGGTGACTTGCCCAAAGTCACATAGCTGACAAGTGGTGGAGCTGGGATTCGAACCCATGACCTCTGACTCCCAAGTCCGTGCTCTTTTCATTAAGCCGCGCTGCTTCAGGGAGACCCTGGGGGTGTGGGAAGTGGACATGGGCTGCCCTTTGGCCCCAGGCTTTGCCAGTAACACTCTGACCTCTCACGACTATCCCCAGCTCATGCTGTACAGCATGGCGACGAAGGAAGATCTGGTGGGGTTTCTCCAGCAGAACATCCATCAGGTAGGGCCGCAGGAGACGTGGCAGCTGGAGGGTGGTGGGGCATGTGGAAACTGTGGCACGTGCCGTGTGTGGCCATGGATATCAGGAGTTTGGGGTTTGGGTTGCAGTGGTAGTGAGATCCCCTGGCCTCCTCTGACCCGGCTATCTGCGGTGGCAGCAGCAGCCCCCAAAGGGCTTCCAAATGGCTGAAGGGGAGTAAGTCACTCTGGGCCAACTCAGAACAAGCCAGGAAAACCTAAGGCCGCACCCCAGGCCGGCTGGCTTTGCAGGCCACCTCCCCAGCTGCCCTTCCCCCGTTTTCCCCCAGAGACGGGGGCTCGGAGTGGACCCCCACTTTCTCAGTGCCCCTGGGGCTCTTCCCCAGCAGCGAGAGACCGTGCCCTCAGAGAGCTGCCCTGGGGTCTCTCCCCACCTCCCTGATCAGTCCCACAGTCGCTGGGTGGGAAGAGTTTATTGAGAGAGCGCCTTTAGTTCACACGATGTTCGGGGGGGAGGGTCTGCCTTGAGATCCCCACCTTTCGTCCGGGCACAGCTGCCTCCCACCGCACCCTTCCCTTCCCCCCACCATCTCTCCACACCCCATCACGCACTCCTCTAACCACCGGCTCCTCTTCTTGTGTCAGTTTGAAGCGGGTCCTCTGGGCTGCATCCTCCTGACCCTGTCAGCCATCTGCTCACGGTCCGTGGCCAGGTGAGGCGGGCCCAGAAACAGGTTGGGATGGGGGTGGGGGGGCATGGCCAGGTGAGGGGGAAGAACCAACAGACAGGTGGGGTGGGGGCACAGCCAGAATGTCCTCCAGGAGTGGGAACTGAGTGGCCTGTGGCGGAGGTCAGGGGCAGTGTAAGACAGGAGAAACAGGCCAGGCCTTCAAGGTTTAGGGGTGATGGGTCCCACCTCTCTCTCATTGAATCCCCCCACTGCCCAAAAACACCCCAGCCAATGAAACAGGGCCAGGCCAGGCTCAGACTCTGGCTACACTCACCAAGGTGAGACCATCGATCAGTCAGTCAGTCGTATTTACTGAGTGCTTACCGTGTGCAGGGCCCTGTACTGAGCACTTGGGAGAGTACAGTACAACAATAAACGGATACATTCCCTGCCCACAACGATCTTACAGTTTAGAGGGAGAGACAGCTGTTACTCTAAATAAATAAATGACAGATAGGGACAGAAGTGCTGTGGGCTGGGTGGGTGATGAATAAAAGGAGCAAGTCAGGGCGACACAGAAGGGAGTGAGAGAAGACCCCCACCATGGCCTTAGCCTGCAGTGTCCCCCGCTCTTCCCCCCTCCTCTCTCCTTCCCTGCTCCTCCCTCCCCCCTCGCCTTCTCCCCAAGGAGTCATGATCCCAGCGCAGCGGCTGCCTTTTGCACCTACAGATGCCTTGTGGGCTTCCTGTCATTGTCCCCCCGCGCTCAGCTGACGCACGGCCCAGATCCGCCGCTTTCGCCGCTGCCTCCGCTGGGGACGGTGTACACTCGCTCCCCGAGTCCGGACATGGTCCAGTCCGGTGGCCCGGGGCTCTGGACAGGCCTCGCCCTTTCTGGGGACCAGGTCGGTTGTCTGTGATGCTTCCGTGGGTTGTTCTCCCGACCCACGGGCCGCAGGGAGCTCAACTGGTGCTATTCTAGACTGGCGTCATTCTCCCGACCCAACGGGCCGCAGACCCCCTCTGAGGAGTGCAGCCCAATGACCCTCTCCCCACTTGCCCAGCCCCACCCCAAGACTCAGACCCAGACCCAGATCAGGAAAAGCAGCGTGGCTTAGTGGCAAGAGCCCGGGCTTGGGAGTCAAAGGACATGGGTTTTAATCCCGGCTCCAACACTCATCTGCTCTGTGACCATGGGCAATCCGATTAATTTCTCTGAGCCTCAGTTATCGTAAAATGGGGTTGCAGAGTGCAAGCCCCACGTGAGATAACCTGATTACCTTGTATCTACCCCAGAGCTTAGTAATAATAATAATGGCATTTATTAAGCGCTTACTATGTGCAAAACACTGTTCTAAACGCTGGGGAGGTTACAAGGTGATCAGATTGTCCCACGTGGGGCTCACAGTCTTCATCCCCATTTTACAGATGAGGTAACTGAGGCACAGAGAAGTTAAGCGACTTGCCCAAAGTCACACAGCTGACAAGTGGCGGAGCCGGGATTTGAACCCATGAGCTCTGACTCCAAAGCCCGTGCTCTTTTCACTGAGCCACGCTGCTTCTCACAGTGCTTGGTACATAGTAAGCGCTTAACTACCGTAACTATTAATTATTATTATTATCCGGCCCCACCCACAGCCCTGGTCCAGCTCCATCCCCAGGTATGGAGCCAGCCTCCGTCCAGCGCCACCTCCAGAAACAGGCCCAGCCCCAGCTCAGGTCCCACCGACCACAGCGACCTTGGCCATGCCCCTTTGGCTGTTCCCTGGAGCAGGAATTTGGGGCAGAATTGGGCACCATCCTGGGTTTCTCTCCCGGCGGGACTCCACCGATCTAGGCCAAGGCCAAGTGACTGGAATGCAGGGAAGGGGCCAATGGTTTCTGAAGTATGGAGAGTCGGTCCAGGCACATAGTCCAGTCCAGGCACAGTCCTCAGTCCATAGTAAGCGCTTAACAAATACCATAATAATAATAAAACCCGAGGGGTGGAGCTCGGGGCTGGAGGCAGGTTGCTCGGGAGCCAGTCCCGGCTCTGCCTCTTCCCTGCTGGGTGACCTCAGCTGGTTGCTCCACCTCTGTGGGCCTCAACTTCCTCCTCTGTACAATGGGGAGAACAGTCCCCTCCACTCCTTTCCCTCCCAGAGGAGCAGAGAGGAAGAAAGGAGATGTTGATGCAAAATCCTTTTGGGAAAAATGGAAAGTGCTGTGCCTCTTCTTGGTGGGTCTTAAGGGGCAGGGGGCTCCAGTCAGAAGAAAGGGTGGGAACCAGGGGCTGGAGGCTGGAGAGATGAGAAGAATACATCGTGAGTAGATGATGGTAATAACAATAATGGTATTTAAGTGCTTACTATGTGCCAAGCACTGGGATAAATGCAGGGTCATCAGGTTGTCCCACATGGCTCACGGTCTTAATCCCCATTTTACAGATAAGGTAACTGAGGCACAGAGAATTTAAGTGAGTTGCCCAAAATCACACAGCTGACAAGTGGCGGAGCCAGGATTAGAACCCACACCCTCTGACTCCCAAGCCCGTGGTCCTTCCACTAAACCACATTGCTTCTCCCAAGATAGCTTGTGTGAGCCAGAGTGTAGCAGAAGAGAGTGGAAAAGTAAGAGGGAGAGAGCTAAATTGCCTGTTTTGTAGCCAGTGGTCAGGAAGGAATGTATTTGAGGTGGAAACGGATGGGCAACCTTTGGAGGCTTTTGAGGAGCAGGGAGACATGTGCAGAATGATGTTTTAAAAAGATTAAGTGTGGACTGGAGAGGAGAGAGGCCTGGAGGCAGGGAGGTCAGCAAGGAGGCTGCTTCTGAGGTCTAGCCGAGATATGACGAACACCCGAACCAGGGTGGTGACTGCTTGGATAGAGAGGAAAGGGCGGATCCTGGAAATGTAGTGGTGGAAAAACCGACAGGATTTAGCCACAGGCTGGATGTGAGAGCCGAGAGAGAGAGCGCCGAGCCAGGGATGGTGCCAAGGCTGTGGCCTGCAGAAGCGGGGAACTGCTGGCCTCGGCAGCTGAAGCAGCGAGGCCCGGGGGAGGAGCGGGTTTGGGAGGGAGGGCAGGGAGCTCAGCTGGGGTGAGCTGGGATGTCTTTGGGGTGCTCCAGGAAGGGTTTCACCAAAGGAAGGTGCAGAAGCCCCTCCTTGTCATTAAATGTGATGACTGTGATGTGGCGTCAGAGCAGAGCGGCCTTCCTCTCTGCCAGGGGGCCCTTGGCCATATGAAGCTCCCAGGCTCTTCTCCCCCAGGTAGGACCGGGCATCATCTTTCTCCAGGCCGAAGCCTCCTCTGACTCCCCATGGGGCTGGGGGTCCCGGGGCAACCCCTCACCCTCACCCTCTCCCGCTTCTGCAGTGTGCGCGAGGACTTCGATGTCCCCACCAACCACCTGATCGGCGCCCATGGGTACTGCACGCAAGTGAGTCGGGGAGGCAGGTGGGGAAACGGTGGGATGGGGCTGGGCGGTGGGAGCATTAACAAGATGGTTCCAGCCATCAGGCTGGCATCCGGGCCCATGGTCCCCCCACCGGATGTCATCTCAGGAGCTGGTCAACTTGCTGTTGACTGGCCGGGCAGTGTCCAATGTGTTTGACGGTGTGATGGAGCTGGACTCTGGAGATGGGAGTATGGCACCCCTCCGCGGGATCACCGCCCGCAGCGACATCGGGCTGCTGTCACTCTTCGAGCACTACGACGTGTGCCAGGTGGGCGGGGCCGCCAGCGGGACGGGTAGGCAGAGATGTGGGGCCTGGAGAAGACCACCAAACGCGCCAGCCACAGGGGGCTGGGGGGATTCGCGAGGTCACATTCTGGCTCTGCTGCGTTGGGGGCGGGGGCGAGACCACCTTGGTGGATGCAAAGAGTCTTCTCCATCTCCAGGAGACGTTAGTTAATGGCCAGGTGGAGGCTGTACCTCAGTCCATCAATCAAGGGTATGTACTGAATGCCTTGTGCGTGCAGAGCATTGGACCGAATGCTTGGGAAATGCAATAGTATAGGTAGATTGGGACCTGTCCTCAGAGAGCTTCCAATTGCAAGCAGGAGATGGATCCCGAAATGAATTAAAGGAAAGAGGAAGATCAGTAAGGGGGATGTGAGTCCAGATTGGTGCTTGCCCAATGGGTTGTGCCTGATACACAGTCCAGGGCACAGGAGTTGGGGGAAGGGGGATCAGGGGGCTGGGGAGCAAAAAGGTGGGTTGGCAGGAGGGCAGAATTTCTTCCCTGGAGGTGCCCGGCTCCCTCCACAACTATGCCCACTACTGTCCCCAGGTGGGCTCCCACCTGAAGACCCCCAGGTACCCCATCTGGCTAGTGTGCAGTGAAAGCCACTTCAGTGTCCTCTTCAGCCTCCGCGAGGATCTCCTGCAGGACCGCACGGCTCAGAGGAAGTTCGACCTGTTCTATTTCGACGGCCTGGCCGGTCAGCAGGAGGAAGTCCAGCTCACCGTAGGTGCGTGGCCGGGGGTCCACCCACTCTAGTCCAAGCGCCTTGCTGGGCAGCAGATTCCAGACAGTCAGACTGGACCAGGCCGGTCACAGGCCTCCTGAATCCCAGCCCCATAATTCTCCCACAACACGAGCCAACGCCCACTTGTTGTGCCCCCACTGTGTGCAGAGAACTGTATTGGGTGCCTTCTGTGTGCAAAGTGTTGTCCTGGGAGCCTACTGTTTGCCTACCTACTCTGGACAGAGAACTGTACTGAGTGCCTACTGTGTGCAAACCATTATACTGTCCAATAAGCCACAATGCTTCACCTGGACTCTAGACTGTAAGCTCATTTTGGGCAAGGAACATATCTGCTAATTCTCTTGTCTTGTACTCTTCCAAGCGCTTAGTACAGTGCTCTGCACCTAGTAAATGCTCAATAAATACCATTGATTGATTGGGCAACCACTATGTACAAAGCACTGTATTGGGTGTTCACCATGTGCAAAGTGCTGTACTGGGGTCCTGCTGGGTGCAAAGCACTGTACTGGATGCCTACTGAGGGCAGAGCATCATACTGGATGCTTGGCAGAGTGCTCGAGAGGCTCACAGTTGCCCCAGAGCCTGAGCCTTTGAAGGGGGCGGCCACGGGTCTCCTGGCCCCGGGTTTCCATCAGCCCCCAGGTTGGAGTGAGCAGGCGGAACCTTCCCTGGGGCGGACTGGACTGACGGTTCTGCGTGGACATGCGAACAGGGATGCAGGATCCATCTGTCGTTTGACCCTCTGTTTGGATTCTCTGGCACAGACACCACGCAGCCTGAAACAGGAGACCCCACAAGTGACCTCACCCCTCCCCTGGAGCACTGCATTCGAACCAAGTGAGAATCAACTCTCTCCCCCACCTCCCTTCTTGTCCCTCCTTCCCCACCTCTCTCCCCTTACTCTGCTTCCTCCCTCTCCCTTTCTCCTTCCACCCCTCCCTTTCAACACCACACTGACTACCAGGCGGGCAAAGACCACGGCTCAGTCAGCCAACGGTCAGCCACAGGCAGAGAATCACACCTTGAAGAAATTCATTCAGCCCATAGTGGATGCCAAGCACTCTGCTGAGCATTAGTGTCAACACAGTGTAAGGGGGAGTGAGAGGAAGAGATTATTCTCCACGTTGAACAGATGAGAAAACTGAGGCCCGGAGAGATTGAGCAGCATAATAATAATAATAATAATAATAATAATAATAATAATAATGGCATTTATTAAGCACTTACTACGTGCAAAGCACTGTTCTAAGCGCTGGGGAGGTTACAAGGTGATCAGGTTGTCCCACGGGGAGCTCACAGTCTTCATCCCCATTTTACAGATGAGGGAAGTAAGGCACAGAGAAGTTAAGTGACTTGCCTAAAGTCACATAACTGACAAGTGGCGAAGCCAGGATTTGAACCCCTGGCCTCTGACTCCAAAGCCCGTGCTCTTTCCACTGAGTCACGCTGCTTCCCATGGGGTCACACAGCAGGCCAAGGGCAGAGAATAATAATAATGATCCAGAGATGATGATGATGATTTTTAACTGGGACTAGAACCAGGGTCTTCTGACTCTCAGCCCCACATTCTGTCCCTGGGCCACACTGTACTAAGCACCTTCTGTGTGTGTTGAGTACTGTTGGAAGCACCTGGGAGAGGACATTAGAGGGAGAAGACTTCTGCACCCTAGGAACTCAACAGTCTAGTGCCGGTGGAATAAAGCCCTTCATTGTGCTCTTTGTTAAACGTTTATTACATGCCAAGCCTATTCTAAGCACCGGGGCATAAACAAGATAACCAAGTCAGACGGTCCTACACAGGGCTCACAGACTTTCTAAGTGGGAGAGAGAAAAGGTATTGATTTCCTTATTTACCGATGAGAAAACTGAGGCCCTGAGAAGTGACTTGTCCAAGGTCACACAACAGGAAAGTGGTTGAGCTGGGGTTAGGACCCAGGTCCTCAGGCTCCCAAGCATGGGCTCTTTCCTCTAGGCCACACTGCTTTATGGGGGACAGGGAGAGGCAACCAGGGAAATGCACCAGAAAGAGAGTGTAGGCTCCTGAGTGGTAGAGCGATGCTCAGCATCATCACCTCCACCCTACCGAGGGTCCCTGGCCCACCCGCAAGCTAAAGCAGGTCCCCTAAGGCCTTTTGGGGCCTCCAAGAAGCATGATTGCCACCCTGCACCTACCACAATGGGTCCTGGCTGGCAGGGCTAGGCAGCTGCCCCTCTGCTCAGTGTTTCTGACCCTGAGGAAGGGAGCTGGAGGCCTCTGAGCTGACCTGAAAGAAAGGCTAAAAGGGAGACCAATATGGAGGGAGTGATGGTGGTCCCTTGTCCTGACGGGGAGAACCAAACCCCTCCCATTGGCTAGGGGGCATGACTCACTGTCACATTCATGCCTTCTCTGTGAGAGTGTCTGTCTCTGTATCTTTCCCCCATCCAAGAGGGCAGTCAGTTCATCAGTGGTATCTATTGAGCACATGCTGTGTGTAGAGCACTGTACTAAGCACTTGCACTGGGAAGCAGCCTAGCGTAGTGGATAGAGCACAGGCCTGGAAGGTCACTGTGTGGCCTTGGACAAGTCATTTTACTTCTCTGGGCTTCAATTCCCTCATCTGTATAATGGGGGCTCAGACTGCGAGTCCCATGCGGGACTGGGACTGTGTCCAACCCAATTTGTTTGCGTCCACCTCAGTGCTTGGCACAGAGTACACGCTTCACAAATACCACAATTATTATTACTAAGTGTACTAACTAATGGACTGGTGCCACCACTCCCCCTGCCCTTCCTGTCTGACCCCTATGTGACCTGGCATCCTGGTTCTGCCTGGCCTGCAGGCACCGATGCCCCCAGAAACAGGGCTCTCTGGGTACCCTATGCACCTCTTGGAGGCCCTCCCCTTTCCCCCCTTGGGCCCCCTACCTTCCCACCCCAATGGGTAGACAACGCGGGCCCCGCCGAGCTTGGGGAATGTTGTTCCAGACCGTGGCTCTGGGAGCAAACGGCAGGAAAAATATTTTCTTTTCCGTATCCATCAGATAAAATCCCGCGGTAATCGAAACCAGCAGGCCCAGAGCCCCTCCTGCCACTGCAGCGCCAAAAGCTGCCATTCCCCAAGATTTCCGTCCCCTGCCCCTCTCCCAGCCCCCATGCTCCCAGATGGGGGAATGCCTGCCTGGGCCTTTGGCTTCCAATGTTGTAGGTTTATGAGGGGGAAGTCTCTCTGCCTCCGAGCCAGGAAATCTGCACCCCAGGGCTCTTGGGTAGATTGACTCTTCCCCCTCCTCACCCTGCGGATGGTCACTGATGGCTGGGGCTCCATGGGGCTCCGCAGTCTGAAAGGCTATGTCCAGGGGGCATGGGGGTTGTCCCTTTCCTGCCTCCCACTGCACCCAGCATGCCCCCAAGGGGACGGTGGCCGGGGGCAGGGGTTGGGGCACTGTCCTGCCCGCTCCCAGGGGAGATCCCACAGCCCATCAGGAGAGTCCCAGAGGCAGTCCTGACCAGCAGGTGGTGATCCAGGGTGGAGAGGCCACCAATAATCTGGGTGGCCCCCGGCGAGACCGGCCAAATCCATTCCCGGCCAGATCCGTTCCTGGCCCCCGGAACCGAGCGCGTCACTGCCCTCTGACCTTCCGCTCTTTCCAGCGATACCCATCTTGGTCTCGGTCTCGGAGCCGCTCCAGTTACCTCTGCCTGCGTCAGTCCTGGGCAGGGGCTGGAGGGGGCCACCCCTCCTGTTGGCCACTGGCACAGAACCAGAGGGTCAGATTGGTCACCAGAAGCAGAAGGCACCCTCCAGGGGTCAGGGCAGACGGCGAATTTATTCCTTCTAAAGCCTGCCTTGGGGGGTGGTAGAAATTTGGGCAGACTCATTCATTCATTCATTCATTGTCGTATTTATTGAGCACTTACTGTGTGCAGAGCACTGTACTAAGCGCTTGGGAAGTACAAGTTTGCAACATATAGAGACAGTCTCTACCCAACAGCAGGCTCACAGTCTAGAAGAGCGACTCCAAGAAAGGCCCTTGAGAGGAAGACTTGGGATTGACCCAATCAATGAATTAATCAATCAATAGTATTTATTACTGAGTGCTTACTGAGTGCAGATCACTGGACGAAGCACTGGGGTGGATATAAGTAAATTGGGTTGGACACAGTCCCTTTCCCCCATGGAGCTCGTAGTTTTAATCCCCATTTTACAAATGAGGTAACTGAGAGGCCCAGAGGGGTGAAGTGACTTACCCAATGTCCCGCAACAGACAAGTGGCAGAGCCAGGATCAGAACTCAGGTCCTTCTGACTCCCAGGACCATGCTGTATCCACTAGGCCACACAGCTTCTCTTTATTGAGCACTTGGGAGAGAAGAGTACGACAGAGCTAGTAGACCTGATCCCTGCCTATAAGGAGCTTCCAGGTGTCTCGAGTTGGGGACGGCTGGCTCAAGGAATCTTCTATCCACAGTCTATGTGGTCCGAGTGCAGTGGAATTTATAATTAATTGATCACAGTCAGTTACAGATTTCCTTTTAGACTGTGAGCCCACTGTTGGGTAGGGACTGTCTCTATATGTTGCCAACTTGTACTTCCCAAGCGCTTAGTACAGTGCTCTGCACACAGTAAGCGCTCAATAAATACGATTGATTGATTGATTGATTCTAGCCTGGTTCACTCCAAAGCCCCAGGTCAGGTTCCCAAAGCAGCCATCCAGGGGGTCTGTTCTCTCTTCTGGCTGGTCAGGGAGTCTGTGACAGATCCCTGCAGCCTCGGGTCACCATGGTTGCCTGGCCTATCCCCCTCCAGGTTGGCTCCCACCTGAGAATTGATCAATCAATCAGGGTTATACATTGAGCACTTACTGTGTGCAGAGCACTGTACTGAGCACTTGGGAGACTGCAGTTGAGTTGGTAGGCACAACCCCCACCCTCAAGGAGCTTACAGTCTGGTGGAGGAACTTACCCCTTGGGAGATGAGACTGGGTGTTGGAAAGTGGCTATCTGAAGCGCAGTTACTCCAGGCCCACAGATTATCAAGAGTTTGAATCATGGTTTTGTAGGGTAGAGATTCCCCAGGCTGCCCCCTGGGTGGGGGACCAGTGTGGCCGGTGCCATAGCATTGATCTCCACTGTGGCCCATGAGGGGATGATGATGATAATGGTATTTTTTAAGCATTTACTATGTGCCAAGCAATGTTCTAAGCCGCGGGGCAGATGCAAGTTAATTGGATTGGACATAATCCCTGTCCCAGAATGGCTTACTCTTAATCCCTATTTTACAGATGAGGTACCTGAGGCCCAGAGAAGTGAAGCGAATTGCCCAAGGTCACATAGCAGAGATGTGAAGGAGCCTGGAGTAGAACCGAGGTCCTTTTGACTCCTAGGCCCATGCTCTATCCACTAAGCCACAAACGTTTTCCTAAGGAGTGGTCTTTCGGGGTGGTCCGGGACGTGCCAGGAAAGCAGCCGCCACCTGCCCCCCAGCCCTCCTGCGGCGCTAGCCAGCACTACTAGACTGGCAGCCTCCATGAGCGCTCACCCTGCTTCCTCTTCCGGCAGGTGGAAGGGGGCCCTGGTGGACTGGAACGGCACCGAGCCCTGGCTGTGAAATCCTGGGGTCCCGACCTCACCGTACCGGGGCTGTTGACGTCGAGCGAGCGGGAATCCCGTGGCCTTGAGGCTCGCCGCCACTCCCGCCGCCACTGCGGCCCAGAGCCCTTTCATGTGTCCGGGAACAGCATCCCCCGGGTCCCCACGCTTCCTTCCACGAGCCGCTGCAGAGGCGGGCCAGCACCTGGGGCCGGAGCCAGGGCCTTGGCCAAAGCCGACCGTAAACCTGTCAGCGGCGGCGCAGCCCCTCAGCACCCGCCCGCGTCCTGCCATTGTATCCAGAGATCTGACGGCCGGCACAGTGTGCCAACCGTGAAGCCGGGGCCCGCCTTCCTCCTGCCCCCAGCCACCAGCCCCTGGGCATTTCCCGGGGTGGGGAACCTGGCTGGGTGAGTAGGGGGCTGTTCATTCCAGGGCCACGGACCAGCGGGGAAACTTCTAAAGAAATCCCAGCCTCAGATTGCTGTAGACAAAGACCCTCCCCCACCCCACTCTGGGGGCCAGGCCAAAGTTGTTGGGCCAGACCTGGGTTTCCCGAGGCGGGAGGTGGAGTGGAGAGAGAGGCCCTTGGTGGAACAGCCCGAAGGTCCCAGAATCCTTCAGGCCGCAAGGGAGAGAAAGCCAGAGGGGGAGAATCTACTTCCACCAAGCGGGCTTTACCCACACACATGGCACATCCCATCTGGGCCCCAAATCCAGGGCTGGGTCTTTAGAATTCCACACGCCCTTCCGGCCTTTCATTCAGTGAACCGATGGTATGAACTGGACACCCACTGGGCATAGAGCCCTGGACTGAGCGTGTGGGAGAGGACACTGGGGGCTTGGGAGAGGAACCCGGGGCAAATCCCATTTCTCCCATCAAGGAGTTTCCAAGTCAACGCTCCTGGCTTCCCCTTGTGCTTCCCACCTTCCAATTTTAACTTCTTTCTTGCACTTCCTCTGGGGGCAGGAGGGTGTCCACTCGTCCTCATCCCCTGGGTGAGGCCAAGGAACCGTGGGGGGCCCACTGGGGGAGGGCCATGATCGACACTGTCCAGATGTGCTGCAGATGCCGATGGGCCGCTGGCATAACAGGAGGCTGGGGGTGGGAACTGTATCAGAATCAGGAGGAGGGTCAGAGGGCTTTGTGGAATCAGAGAGCAGGGCTAGAACCGAGACCAGTCTCTGCTTCTGGCCAGGCCGTATACACCACTGAGTGCCAATTGGCCACCCTTAATGGGGTAGGGCCAAGCCGCCCCTGCCCTCTCCCCCCACACCCCAACTAGCCATCCTGGGCTGTGATGTTCATAAACGCCATGGTCAAGCCTCAGGCTCACCACCTGGGCTGGTCCAGGGACGGTGCCAGACCAGGCCCCAGGGGTGGGGTCTGTGGGGGCCACTCTGTCATCCCAGAAGTGGAGTCGTTAGCTGCATTGATCCTCACTCTCCCTTCCACCCCAGAGCCAGCCTGGGACCAATAGGATCGGTCGCCAGACCGGGAACCAAGGATGCCATGGGTGAAGTGTCCTCCTCGGGGACCTTTAACCCAGATATGCGAGGACTAGTGGCCCGGACTCCCCTTGGGTCCCGGCCCTCGGGCTGTCAGTCCAACCATCGGTTTGACACTGGTGCAAACTGGGCACCAGCTCTGGGCAGAGCCCTGTACTGAGCATCCACCACGAAGCATTGCACTGGGCGCTCAGGAGGGTGCACCAGAAGCTCAGATACAGTCCCTGCACTCAGGGGGCTTCCCATCTAATGGGGCAGGCCGTTTTCACACAAAGGCTGAGGGAAGAAAGCAGAAGAGCAACTGCCAGGGTGAAGCCCGTGAGTAAACGTGATCCCATGTGACAGAGATTGGAGTGCTGATCAGTGAAGCACCTAGCCTGCCGGCACAGGAGCAACAAGCCAACAGGGCAGTCGTCAGGGCTGGATGAGGGGTGATCCCCAATGGGGCAAGCCAGCTGGTGAGGTGACTGGCCTCGATGTCCACGCCTCCTGCTGCCTCTCTTCATTCCTGACCAAGCCCCCCCAACAACCACCCTGCTCAGGGGCTACCACAGGGTCCCCTCCGTCCTGGTCCAGGATTCCCCCCCCCCACCAGGAACACCAGTGAAGGGGGGGCCCCCTTGGCCTCAGATGCTCCCTCCAGCTGCCCATCGCATAGCTGGTGCCAGCCCTTTGCTTTGCTCCGAGGCAGAGAGGAAATGAATCCTTGAGAAAAGAATGGGCTGTGGGCACCGGGCTGGAGGCCACTGGCCACAGGAGGCTATCGAGGCCAGGAGAAATTTCCCCCTTCTGCTGCACCATAGCCAGGCCCCGACACCACCCACCTCAGGACACCAAGCGAGGCCTGTCACTCACTCCAGCACCCGGCCCGGCTCCTCCGAGTTGCTATGTAAACTCCGGTGCCTCTTCACAGCGGGCTCCCGGCAAAAACACTTCCTCTATATTCTTGAAATCCTCATGTATTTGTTTTTCTTGGCGAGGCAGCAGGGGCTCCGGCCCTCAGCCGGGACTGGGGAGAGGGAGTTGGGGGGGCGCTGGGGAAGGGGGGTGGTGAGCAGTTTTCCGGTGGTGGCAGTGGTGGCCTATTGGTCAATCCGGATGGGGAAGTTTCCCCTGAGAGAAGCCCGCGAGGAGTCTGAGGAGCTACAGACCAGACCATCCTGAGAAACTGCAGGCTGGGGTGGGTGGGCCATACGGATTTGTTGGGCTGCTCCAGTTTTGGCGGGGGGGTGGGCAATTTCTTTTGCCCTGTGGACAGCCAGGAGAACTTCTCAAGTGAGGGGCCAGGGCTAGGGGTGGGAAAGACGAGCAGTGGCAGGCAGTTGAGCTGTTGCTGGCCCAGGGCCATACCCTCTTTTTCTTTATGGTATTTAAGCACTTACTAAGTGCCAGACACTGTACAAGCTAATCAGGTTGGTCACGATCCCTGTCCTATATGGGACTCACGGTCTTAAATCCCCATTTTGCAGACGAGGTGACTGAGGCCCAGAGAAGTAAAGTGACACATCCAAGATCACAGAGCAGATAAGTGGCAGAGCTGTGATTTGAACCCAGTTCCCTCCAACTCCCAGGCCCATGCTCTAACCATTAGGCCATGTTGCTTCTAGACAGGCTCGGTCTCTGTTTGCCCAGCCAGTGTGCAGGGGCTGCATTTTGCCCTGCTGCTCTGCAGCAGAGCCAGGAAGGAGCCAGGACCCCTCCTGCCCCAAGTCCTGGAGCAGAGGCCTTGATGTCCCCTCGCCAGCTCTGCTGTGGTATCCAGAGCTCATAAAAGCAGGGATTTGGGGGGCTTAGAGGCTGAGGGTTCTGTTTATTTCCAAGCCACAAGCTTAATTCTGCTCCAGCTCTTGCACCCGTGGCTGTCAGACAAAAATGCCAGGTATTGGAGGAGGAGGAATTTGCCGCCGGGGTTGGAGATAGCCAAGTGCCCTCGGGAAGCTGGGCCAGACATCTTCCCATCCACGGGGAATTTTATGGGAAGAGCAGGAGGCTGAGCTCTCTGGGCCAGGGGAGTAGAAGCAGTTCATCCCATGACACCCACCCCCCAGCTCCCCTGAGCAGCTGGGCCCCTCTAGCTACCCTGGCCTGAGCTTGAATCAGGATTCAGTGCACTAAGGAAAGAGGAGGAGAAGGAGGCAGCCCTTGATATTAGCGCTCTGAGTCGCCAGTGGGTGGGAGGGTGGGATGGATGGATGGGGTCCCCAGCCCCACCCCAGCAAGCTGAGCTGCCGCCTGCCTGGCTGGAGAAGCCACCCTCCCAGACGAGGTGCTCCCATCCCTGGGGCCGCTGGGAAGGGCCCTGACAAACAGCCGGTTAATGATTAAAGCTTCCTTCTGCCGTCCCTGGCAGGCCATGAAGGAGCAGGCAAGAAAATGCGAGGAAGCTCATTGTGCCTTTGTCCCACGGGTCCCCGGCACAGAGGCAAAAGGACACAGACACGGTGCATTGTTCGGCGACTTCACCACGACCTTGGGGGGACTGGGATGGGCGTGGGGGGAGGGGACCTGGGTGGGGGCTTGATTCCTCCATCTGGAGGCAAGGGAGGGACTGAAATTCTCCTTTTGACCTTTGGGAGCCCGGAGACGTCTGTAAAAGAAAGGGGGGGATAATAAAAATGATAGCAATGATAGCAATAGTATTTAATAAGCATTTGCCGTGTGCTAAACGGTGGAGTGAAAACAGGACAGTCAGATCATATGCAGCCTCTGTTTCCCAGAGCCGTTGTACAGGGAAGGAAACGCAGGCCCAGGGTGGTTGAGTGATTGGGTTGAGGTCATCCAGCAGGTCTGGAGCAGAGCAAGGGCTAAAACCTGGGTCTCCTGACTCCCAGCCCATGCCCTGTCCACTAGACCATCCTACCACCTATTCCAAGCACTCAGACATTGCTTCAGCCCAGATGAAAACTGGGAGTCAGTGTCTGAGGATGGATCACCGCAGCATACTGCCGTCAAGAAGGAGCAGCCCTGTGAGCGAAAGCTTTGCATGGAAGGAGAAACAGTAAGTGGTGTTTATCGAACGCTGTGTACAGAGCACTGTACCAAGGAGGCAAAAGAGAAAACAGCACTGGGCACTATAAGAATCAAGAAAGCGGTGCAACAAGGGACAGCATTTTAGGGTACCCTCTTTGGCCAGCTCTGTGGATCCCATATTGGCTTTTTCAGCCATGAATGTACTCATAGGTGAACTTTGCCATCACTTGTGTCACCTTCCACTAAAAGCAGTGTGGCCTAATGGATAGAGCATGGGCCTGGGAGCCAGAAGGGCCCAGGTTCTAATCCCAGCTCTGCCACTTGTCTGCTGGGTGACCTTGGGCAAGTCGCTTCACTTCTCTGTGCCTCTTTTTGCTCTTCTGTAAAATGGGGATTACCCTATGTGGGACAGGTACTGTGTCCAACCTGATTAGTTTGTATCTACCCCAGCGCTTAGAACAGTGCCTAGCACATAGTAAGTGCTTAACAAATGCAATTGTTGTTATTACAAAGGGCCACTATAGCTATATACATACATATATAAAAAGAGAGAAACAGAAAAACAGAGAGAGAGAGACAGTTGTCCCTGCTGCAGCTGCTAGCCATATGCTTTAGACCAGCCTCTCTGTGGATGGACTTTCTTGGCCTCAGGCCCGCAGACATCCTCCAGAGTCACATTTTCTAGATTACCCATGGTGGCCAAGGGGACAACACATGGGGGTTGGCAGTCAGGAGACCCAGCTTCTAGTCCCAGGTCTGCCCCTGGCCTGCTGGGTGCCCTTGAGCAAGTCAGTCACTTAATCTCACTATGTCACAGTTTTCTCATCCATAGAATGGAAAGAAATTATTCATTCATTCATTCAATCATATTTATTGAGCACTTACTGTGTGCAGAGCACTGTACTAAGCTCTTGGGAAGTACAAGTTGGCAACATATAGAGATTGTCCCTACCCAACAGCGGGCTCACAGTCTAGAAAGGGGAGACAGAACAAAACAAAACATATTAACAAAATAAAATAAATAGAATAATTATGTACAAATAAAATAGAGTAATAAATACGTACAAACATATATACATATATACAGGTGCTGTGGGGAGGGGAAGGAGGTAACGCGGGGGGATGGGAAGGGGGAGGAAGGGGAGAGGAAGGAGGGGGCTCAGTCTGGGAAGGCCTCCTGGAGGAGGTGAGCTCTCAATAGGGCCTTGAAGGGAGGAAAAGAGCTAGCTTGGCGGATGTGCAGAGGGAGGGCATTCCAGGCCAGGAGGAGGATGTGGGCTGGGGGTCGACGGCGGGACAGGCGAGAACAAGGCACAGTGAGGAGATTAGTGGCAGAGGAGCGGAGGGTGTGGGCTGGGCTGGAGAAGGAGAGAAGGAAGGTGAGGTAGGAGGGGGCGAGGTGATGGACAGCCTTGAAGCCCAGGGTGAGGAGTTTTTGCCTGATGTTAGACTCTGTGCCCAGTGTGGGACAGGGATTGAGTCAGATCTGATTATCTTGTATCAATAACAATAATAATAATAATTGTGGTATTTTTAAGTGCTTACTGTGTGACAAGCACTGTTCTAAGTGCTGGGGTAGATAAGAAGATTATCAAGTTGGACACAGTCTTCATTCTACATGGGGCTCATGATTGCCTGATAAACTGTTAGATCCTTGAGGGCAGGGATCATGTCTACTAAATCTATTTTATTCTCCCTGGCCCTTAGTAGAGTGCTCCTGCCTTGACTAGCGCATCAGCCTCCTTGCAGACCTCCCTGCCTCCCATCTCTCTCCACTCCTCACTTTACATCACTCTGCTGCCCAGGTCATTTTTCTAAAAAAAAGTTCAGTTCACATCACCTCACTTCTCAAGAACCTCCAGTGGTTTCCCCTTCACCTCTGCATCAAACAGAAACTCCTTACCATTGTCTTTTAAACATTCAATCCGCTCGCCCCCTCTTGTTTTACCTCCCTGATTTAATAATAATAACAATAATAATAATGATGGTATTTGATAAGAGCTTACTATGGCCAAGCACTGTTCTAAGTGCTGGGGTTTCCTACTGTAACCCAGCCCTCACATATTACTCCTCCGATGCCAACTTACTCATAGTATCTTGATCTTGTCTACTTCACCACTGACACCTTATTAGTCCCATCTCCTCCAAGAGGCCTTCCCTGACCAAACTCTCATTTTTCCTAATTCTCCCTTCTGCATAACCTTTGTATGTATCCTCTACCACCTCTGTTGTAGTGTATTCTCCCAAAAGCTAGTACAGTGCTCTGCACACAATAAGTTCTCAGTAAATACCATTGATTGTTTGTTCAGCACAGAATAAGTGCTCAATAAATGCTATTGATTGACTGTATCTACACAATTGCTTAGCACATGATGAGCACTCAATAAATGCAGTAATTGTTCTGGGTTTCCTGGATCAACCCAAATCACCCAGATCCACATTTTCTGGACTGACTCCAGTAACTGAGCCATCCATAAATACATTTCCTGGGTCATCCCCGGAGTCCTGTCCATCATGGGCAACATTTTCTGAATTGACTCCAGTGCCTGAGCAATCCAGAACAGTGTTTTCTGAAGAGGCCCCAGTTCCTGAACTACCCAGGGAGGAATTTTCTGGATCTCCTTTCTTCCCCACCTCCCCACCCCTTTAGTACTTGAGCCCTCGATGTTTTCTGTAGCTCCCTGGCTCTTGAGTCACCCTCTCTGACTTGGCTGGTGGGATGGTGCAGAGTAACCAGAGAAGCAGCATTGCTTAATGGATAGAGCATAGACCTGGGTTCTAATCCTGGCTCTGCCATATGTCTGCTGTGTGACCTTGCATAAATCACTTCACTTCTCTGGGCCTCAGTTACCTCATCTGTAAAATGGGGATTAGGACTCTGAGCCCCAAGTGGGACAAGGACTATGTCCAACCTGATTAGCTTGTATGTACTCAATTGCTGAGAACAGTACTTGACACATAGTTTGTGCTTAACAAGTACCATAATTATTATTATTATTAAGAGGACAGAACCTCTTAAGAAGCAGCGTGGCTCAGTGGAAAGAGCACGGGCTTTGGAGTTGGAGGTCATGGGTTCAAATCCAAGCTCCACCAACTGTCAGCTGTGGGACTTTGGGCAAGTCACTTAACTTCTCTGTGCCTCAGTTACCTCATCTGTAAAATGAGGATTAAAACTGTGAGCCCCCCGGGGGACAACCTGATCACCTTGTAACCTCCCCAGTGCTAAGAACAGTGCTTTGCACATAGTAAGCCCTTAACAAATACCATTATTATTATTATTATTATTATTATTATTATTATTATACATTACAGCCTGCCCGGCCTTCCTCTAGCATGAGGCAGTGGGTCTGAAGAACAGCATTTACCATCACCATATGCTCCTGACCCATCCTCCCACTGCCTCCTTCTGGGACCCTGCCACCAGCCCCTCATTCATTAATTCATTCAATCGTATTTATTGAGCACTTACTGTGTGCAGAGCACTGTACTAAGAGCTTGGGAAGTACAAGTTGGCAACATATGGAGATGGTCCCTACCCAACAGCAGGCTCACAGTCTAGAAAGGGGAGACAGACAACAAAACAGAACATATTAACAGAATAAAATAAATAGAATAAATATGAACAAGTAAAATAAATAGAGTAATAAATATGTACAAACATATATACAGGTGCTGTGGGGAGGGGAAGAAGGTAAGGCGGGGTGATGGGGAGAGGAAGAGTGGGAGAGGAAGGAGGGGGCTCAGTCTGAGTCCTCCACCTGATTGATAAGTAGCATCAATTAATCAATCAATCGGTGGTACTTATTGAGCACTTACTGTGTGCAGAGCACCGTATTAAGTGCTTGGATGACCTGATGCCTGCCCACAGGGAGAGTACAGGCTCCACTGTCGGGCATGGTCCCAGCCGACCGGGAACCTCGAGCAGGGAACGATGGTGGGACTGGTCTGCCTGATCTGCTCCATCCCACCCGAGGCCCCTCTGGCCCCACCGGGCTCCACGGTGATGGGAGCAGGGCCCTTCCGGCCACCCCCCTGCCCCAGGGCGAGCCAGTCCTTACCCACTTAGCTCCACACCTGGGGGTGGCTCTGCCGGGCAGAGGGGAGGAACCCCATGCCCTGGGGGTAGAGCGTGGGAACAGTCCCCGGGCCCAGCTGAGCTGCCAGGGCAGCCCTGCCGAGTGCCAGGGCGGCTCTGTGACTCCCACAACAAATAAACGCGGGCTTCCTGAGTTTTCCTCGTGCACAAACAATGGGGGCACCAGCTTCCCTTCGGAAAGATGAGATCATGTCTGTGGGGGGTGGGCTGGGGGCCCCCGGGCCTTGTAATAATAATAATAATAATGGTATTTGTTAAGCACTTACTACATGCCAAACACTGTTCTAAGCGCTGGGGTAGATACAAGGTTACCAGGTTGTCCTACATGGGGCTCACAGTCTTAATCCCCATTTTACAGATAACTGAGTCTCAGAGAAGTTAACTGACTTGCCTAAAGTCACACAGCTGACAATGGCCGAGCAGGAATTCGAACTCAAGACCTCTAACTCCAAAGCCCGGGCTCTTTCCACTAAGCCATGCTGCTTCATGCAGTTTAAGTCCAGTCCGGGGTCCCCTGTGCCTCTCAACTATCAGGCCCCCGCCACCCACTAACCTGGGCCAATCAGCTCCAGGGAAAAGATCTAAATTATCCTGCTGATTAATTGTGGTATTTATTAAGCACTTACTACGTTCCAAGCACTGTACTAGGTGCTGGGATAGATACAAGATCATCCGGTCCCACAAGGGGCTAACATTGTAAGTTGGCAGGAGAATGGGTATTGAATCCCCATTTTATAGATGAGGGAACTGAGGTCCAGAGAAATGAAGTGACTTGCCCAAGGTCACATAACAGGCAAGTGACAAAGGTGAGATTAGGACCCCATTCCTCTGACTCCGAGGCCTGGGCTCTTTCCACTAAGCCACACTGCTCCTCTGATCACCACAGCCCTTTGCTTTCTTTTGGCCCTGTCGGATGTTGTCCCCATATTGAGGCAGCCACCTCTCCGCCTCTGCTTCAGCAGAGTCTACATCACTGAAAAGCAGAATGGTATAGTGAATAGACCACAGGTTCTAGTTCTGGCTCCACCATGTGTCTGCTGTGTGACCTTAGGCAAGTCACTTCACTCCTCTGGGCCTCAGTTACCTTATCTTTAAAATGGGGATTGAGACTGTGAGCCCCCATGTGGCACAGCGACTGTGTCCAACCCGATTTGCTTGTATTTCCTCCCCCAGTGCTTAGTACGGTGCCTGGTACATAGTAAGCACTTAAAAAATACCACAATTATTATTATTATTATTACCGCTGTAGGGTAGTGTGGAGTAAGCAGCCATCCAGGCACAAGACATAAAGATATATATTATCGGAATATATTGGGCAGAAGCACCCTTGAAGGCCTGAGATATCCCAGAGCAAAACCCAAGTGGGGTCCGGGGACTGAACTTGTGTAGATCCAGCAGTCAGAGCAGAATGGGGGGGGGGTCCGGATCGCATCTATACGGTGGCTTCCCTCATATGCAAGGGCCCCAGTTGGAGCCTGACTCTCCCCATCATGGTTGGAAACTCATTCAATCATATTTATTGAGCTCTGTGTGCAGAGCACTGTATTAAGCGCTTGGGAGAATACAAATACTCCTCATCACCACCGCC
The DNA here is from genome assembly GCF_015852505.1 of Tachyglossus aculeatus. NCBI lineage: Eukaryota > Metazoa > Chordata > Mammalia > Monotremata > Tachyglossidae > Tachyglossus > Tachyglossus aculeatus. Next base: position 966,704 of record NC_052078.1, on the reverse strand, counting down.
CCCCGAACCTCCACCCCAGAATTCAGACCTGAGTCCTTTGGTGAAGTCTGCAGAGGATGTCTGCTGATCTCCGTGGCTTCCCGGATCCTGAGAGAAGCAGCATGGCCTAGTAGAAAGAACACAGGCCTGAGAGTCTGAGGATCTGAGTTCAAATCCCAGCTCTGCCACTTGCCACCTATGTGACCTTGAGAAAGTCACTAGGCTCCTTTGGGCCTCGGTTTCCTCGTCTGTAAAGTGGGGATTCAATGCCTGTTCCTTCCTCTTCCTTAGGCTGTGAGCTCCGTGTGAGCTGGGAGCAGTGTCCGCTCTGACTGTACTGGATCTACCAGAGTGTTGGGCACTTGAGAAGCATTGAACAAATACCGCAATTGTTGTTATTACTGGGGATAATTATGCCAGAGGCAGCAGGCCGCTGTCTCCCAAGCAGCATTTCCCCGATCTCAATGTGGGGTGGTCACATTGGGAGGGAGAGGGCCTGGCCAGCCCTGGACAGGGAAGAGCTGAACCAAAAAGAACGGCATCTGATTTCTTCCCTACTTTCCCATCCTCCCGTCTTTATTCCATCCCTCTGCCTGTCCCTCCACCTGTCCATCTGCTGCTCATCCCTCCATCCTTCTGTCCATCTCTCCCTTCATCCTTCCATCTAGCCCTCCCTCTGTCCATCCATCCATTCAGACTTGGAAGGAGGAGCAAAGTGAAGTCACAGCCTGTGACCTGAGGTTCCCAGTCATGGCCTATGCCATGAGACAGTCGACCTCCAGAAGACTGATAGTAACCTGCAGAATGACATAGTGTATAGAGATGGACCTGGGATTCAGAAGGTCATGGATTCTAATCCTGATTCCTCCACTTGTCTGCTGTGTGGCCTTGGGCAAGTCGCTTCACTTCTCTTTGTCTCAGTTCCCTCGTCTGTAAAATGGGGATTAAGACTGAGCTCCATGCAGGACAGGGACCGTATCCAACCCAGTTTGCTTGTATCTACCCTGATGCTTAGTACTGTGCTTGGCACATAGTAAGTGCTTGACAAATGCCATTATTATTAGTTATCAGTCCATCAATCATATATATATGGAGGGTTCACTGTGGGCAGGGCACTATACTAAGCACTTGGAAAGCACAACACAACAATCTAATCAATCAGGACACATTCCCTGCGCACAGTATGCAGTCTGTCTGAAACCCTGGTTTTAGGCCTGCACTCCAGCAGCTTCTTCCATGCAGCCTCTCCCCAGGCCCCTGGATCTGGCCTTGAGCCCACTCACCCTCCTCACCTTTTCTGGTGGAGTGAGGGTAGAAGCCAGGGGAACAGGCTGAGGAAATGGTCCCAGTTGTGGAAGAGCCTCTCAGTAGCCTGGATAATCCAGCATCCGGGTGATGGGAGGTGGGGGTAGCGTTCAGTGCCTGCCTGGCACTCAGCCACCCCGCTCCCTACTGGGAGGGTGAAGGGGGCACGGTGCCCCGGGAAAGGTCCCACAGGAGGCCGGGGAACCGGTAGGTTTAATAAGCCTGGCTAGCGAGGGGGCGGGGGCACCGTGGGTCACTGGTTTCTCATTAGCCAGGACAGCGATACCGTTGTGTGAGAGACGCCATGGGCCCCAGCCTGCCAGGAACGCTGGCTCGGGCCCAGGAGTTGTAGTGCTGTCAGAGGCGGGTGGAGAGCAGGGCAGGGGCAGCTAGGCGGCATCAGGGATGGGACAGGGACAGGGGCATGTGGTTAGGACTGGGGGGAGGGAGGGCCAGGGGCAGGACTGGGGTAAGGAGAGGAGACAAACTGAAAATTCCTCTAGGACAGGGACAACATCTGTTACTTTCACAGTGCGTCCCTAAGAGGGAGTCAGGACACACACACACACACACACACACACACGCACGCACGCACGCCCTTCTCCCCCACTACCCCCAATCCCTGCCCTCCGTGAGCTCCCAGAATCCAAGCGGCTGAAGCAGCTTCACCGTTCCCAGCCTCATCGTCGAGGCCACGGGCAGTCCTGCAGAGCCTCCTGGAGGAGGCGCGTCTCGGAGCTTTGTAACGGGCCGAAGGGTGGGGTCTGGGAAAGACGAGCAGGCGAGGCATTTCGGGTGGAGAGAATGACGAGACCAGTGGCTTGCGGGGCCGGGCAAATGGTAGCCTGGCTAAGGCGGGACAAGCCGCGGAGGAAAGGCAGGGGGCGGGGGGAGTCCCAGTCCAGACCCTGGCATGTTGCCGTCAGCGGGGCGGACTCTGCCCGCACCCTCCTCCGCCCTGGGATCCCCCAAGGCCCCCCGCCCCCCGGCCCGGGGACTCCCCATGGAGCCCAGAGCGGGGCAGGGGGATGGGCGGGGAGCCCGAGAACCTGACCCCACATCTGGAGAAGCGTTTAGCGGGCTTGGCCGCTGCCTCCGTGGCCCCGGGCCCAGGCAGGACTCAGAGCCTGCCCTTATTTAGCTCTGTACCCGCTGGCGGCCACCCTCACCCCCCTTCCCCCAGCGCCCACCGCCTCGCCCAGCTGGGCCGAGGTTGGGGGCTGGAGGCTGGGACTCAACTGGGGGCTGGGACTCAGTTGGGAGCTGGGTGGGAGACAGGGGCTAGGGGTTCCCTGACTAACCCCCACTTTTCCTCATCTCCCACTCCCTTCCGTGTCACCCTGACTCTCTCTCTTTGCTCTTCCTCCCTCTCCCCGCCCCACAACACTTATGCATATGTCTGTCTCCCCACTCCCCATCTAGAATGTGCCCTCGTTGTGGGCAGGGATTGTCTCTTTTACTGTTTTGTACTTTCCCAAGCGCGTAGTACAGTGCTCTGCACACCGTAAGTGCTCAATAAATATGGTATTTTTTAAATGCTTACTGTGTGCCAAGCACTGTTCTCAGCGCTGGGGTAGATAAAAGGTAATCAGGTTGTCCCACGTGGGGCTCATAGCTTTAATCCCCATTTTACAGATTAGGTAACTGAGTCACAGAGAAGTTAAGTGACTTGCCCAAGGTCACACAACCAAATACGATTAATTGAAATGAGTGAAAGGGGATTAGGACTGGGGTTGGGGGTTGGGGGCTGGGGACTGGGCTGAGAGCCAAGATTGGCCTCAGCTGGGGCTGGGATTGAGCTGCAGAAAATTGTGTTGTGTTGTACTCTCCCATGCCCTTAGTACAGTGCTCCACGCATAATAATATTAATAATAGTATTTGTAAAGCACTTATTATGTGCCAGGCACTGTACTAAACACTGGGGTGGATACAAGCAAATCAGGTTGAGTGCAATCTCTTTCTCACACTGGGCTCACAGTCTTAATCCCCATTTTACACATGAGGGAACTGAGGCACAGAGAAGTGAAGCAACCTGCCCAAGGCCACCCAGCAGAGAAATGATGAAGTCAGGATTAGAACACATGGCCTTCTGACTCCCAGGCCCGTGCTTAATCCACTACTCCATTCTCAATAAATACCAGTGATTATGATGATGAAAAGGACCCACTGGCTTTTTTAATAATGGCCAAGAATTCCCTCCCTTTCTAACCAGGAACATCCCCACCGGCCCTGGTCCAGCAGGGGCTGATGGTCCTGTTCTGGGTCTGGGCCTGTCCTACGCCGGGATGGGGGTACTGTGGGGAGTCAGGAGGGATCTATAGGGGCTCAATCAATCCGTGCTCCTCCAACACCCCATGGAGGAACCACGGGGTGATGGAGAGCAGGCCCGTTCAAGCCTAAGATGGGACAGACTCATAGGCCCGGCATCGTTGAGGTGCAGGTGAGAGCAATCTACTGGAAAGATGGTGGGGGCCAGAAGCCAGGGTAGGAAGCAACCGGGGAAGATTTCCTGGAGAAGGTGGCCTTGGGCTGTGGGAGAAAGGAGGGCGATGGGGCTGGTAGACAGGGGCCGAAAGATTGCTCCAAGCATGTGACGGCGTGGGAGGGCGGGATCTGGTTGTGATTCTCTTCAGTTGCTGAGAAAAGGGCAGAGGCAGACAGAGACAGAGAAACACAGAGAAAGAATGAGGGAGAGACAGAGAGAGGCAGAGAGAGAAAATCCTTTCAGTGTTAACATAACTGCACTCAAGTGTCCGTGTGGAGGGGGATATGCATGTATGCATGTGTTTGTGTGTGTGAGAAAGAGGGTGTGGTTTGCGTTAGTATGTGCATGTAAGTATGTACCTTTGGGGATATGTTTGTGAGCCTGTGAATGCTTGTTTGTAGGAGTATGTGTGTAAGGGTGTGTGTGTGTGTCTGTGTGTCTGTGTGTCTGTGTGTCTGTGTGTGTGTTCTCCTTAGGCATAGGTGGAGATGCCTTCCCGCCCACCCCCTCTCCCTACCCCAATCCTCTCTTTCCCCTTACCCTGATCCGGCCCAGTCCCTAATAACAATAATAATTATTATCATGGTATCTGTTAAGCACTTACTATGTGCCAGGCACTGAACTAAGCACAGCGGTGGACACAAGCAAATCAAGTTGGACACAGTCCCTGTCCCACATGGGGCTCAAAGTCTTAATTCCCATTTTACAGATGAGGTAACTCTGAGGCTCAGAGAAGTAAAGTGACACCTACAGCAGACAAGTGGTGGAGCCAGGATTAGAACCCATGATCTTCTGAATCCCAGGCCCAAGCTCTATCCACTAGGCCTAACTCTGCCTGTGCCCCTCCCCTTGTCCCACGACTGCCCGCTGGCAGTCCGCAGGGAGAGCGGTCGAGGTGAGAACACGTGCTCGGGAGCGGCGGCCTGGTGGATGTGGGAACCGGCGGGGCCGTTTGGTCCGGCCCTTCCTTCCTTCCTGCCCCCTTCCCTCCCTTTTCCCCATCCTTCCCTTTTCCTCTCCCTCCCTTCGGGAAGGATTCCCTCAAAGCCCAGGGGCGCCCCCTGGGGGTGCACAGGGAGGTTATACATCGCGGCCGGGATGGAGATCCGGGACCGTCCTGTCTCCCCGAACAGACTAGCAGCCCCTTGAGGGGAGGGACCGTGTTTCCTCCTCTTCCCGGTGACACTCAACCCTGGGCCAAGGCTGGGCCTCGACGTGCCGGGTGTGCAGTACATCGTGCCGAGCCGTGCTGTACCGAGAAGAGCAGTACTGTGACGAGAAGAGCCGTGCTGTGTCGAACAGTGCTGTGCCGAACTGTGTTGTGCGGTTAATAGAGGACCCGATTAACCAGGCCGAGGGCGGAGAGGGGCCTCTTCTGGCTCCGGAGGCTCATTCCGCCTTCCCCGTCAACCCCGACCGGTCGTAGACGGGGCGTTGGACAGAAGGTCAACTCGCGGCCCGCAGGGGTTGAATCAGGGGGTCCCCCCACAGTCCCGCGAGCCTCCAAGTCAAGGGGTGGGAGGCGCTTGGAAATAGCCGGGGCCTCCAGAGCCTGGCCTTGGTTTTCCAGTCGGAGAGGGCGGGACTCCTGGACCCTGCTCCCCCGTACCCCACTCCCGCCCTACCCCGCCGTGGGTCTGCCCTGGAGCACCTCGAGGGCGCTCTTGACAGAGGGGCGGGGGGGGAGGGAACCAGCCAAGGGCGGTGGTGCGGAAGGGGGGCACGGCTCAAAGGACTTTATTCCCAGCGCACGAGCCTGCAGCGTCCGAGGACCTTATCGAGTGCAAAGACCAACGGCCGCTTCCCTCGGCCTCTCGGGGCCTAAGTCTCCCCCATCTCACTGTCTGCTTCTGCCTCTCTATATCCCTCGGCCTCACTGGGTCTGTGCCTCTACTGGCTGTCGCCCCATCTATTTGTCCCCCCAGTCTTTCTCTCACCCTACCTCTCTGTCACCCTGTCTCTGTCTCCCTCTGCCTCCCTGAAGTCTGTCTTTTCTGTCATCCCATCTCTGTCTCCCCATCGCTCTCGCTCTCTCTCTCTCTCTCTCTCTCTCTCTCTCACTCGCTCTTTCTCTCTCTGCTTCTGTCTGTTTCCTTCTGCTTCTCTGACTCCTGTCTCTGTCTGTCTCCTGTCTCTGGTTGTCTCCTTGTATCTCTCTCTGCCTCTTCTTTTTCCTGTCCCCATCATGCTTTGTTCCTGTCTCTGTTGCATTGTCTCTATTTAGCATTGCTCTGGCCCTCTGTCTCTCTTAAACCTTATCCACAGCATTTGATGTCTGCAGAGCACTGTACCAGACGTCCCCTGTATGCAGAGCATTGTATCGGGCAGCCCTTGAGCGCAGAGAGATGTCCTGGGCTCCTGGGAACAACCGAATGACAGTGTTTGGCCCCTGGGCAGAAAAGGCCCCAGTTTCACGGGTTGACAAAGCATCCATTGCACCTAGACGCAAACGGTAAAAGCAACCGAACAAATAAATCAACAGCAACGAGTCCACACACAGACAAGTCCAGGGGTGCTGGGTGACTTGAGGTGGCAGGCCGAATCCGGGAGGAAGACCTGGAGGGGGTGACTTTTCAAGAGAATTTGACGGGGGCGTGGCGTGAGAGAGGGGTCGGAGATGGGAAAGTCTAGAAAGAGAAGGACCAGGGATCTGGGGAGGAGCAGATCTATTAATTTTCGTCAGTTTCTGTGTGTCTCTGACTCCCTGTGTCTGAAATTCGGAATTTCTGAATCACTGTCTCTATATTCTCTGCATCTCTGTCCCTGTGACTTGGGCGGCGAGGGGGAGAGGGGAGGGTCCGATCTCCAAGCCCCAACGCAAAAGAAGGAAGCAGCAAGCACCGCCCCCTCCCCGCCCCCAGCCAGCTGGGAGGAGCGAGAAGCCGTCCAGGGGCAGTGGAGACGAGGCGGGCCTGGGTCCGCGGGAGAAGCCGCTACCGCGGAGGGAGGAGGGGGTGTCAGGGAGACGGCTGACGAGGCGGGGCGGGGGACGGGGGACGGACCACCCCTCCCCTCCCTTCTCCCTTCTTCTTTCCTCCCTTCCTCCCTCCTCCTCCGAACTCGTCTCCATCCGTTCTCGCTCGAGTTTTTTCCTTTCAACTCGAGGCGGGGGATGGGGGTGGGGGGCGGGGACAGTCCGGGTTCAGATTACCCACAAGACTACCCTAAAGAGGTGGAGTAAAACCCTCCGGCCCCCCTATGGGCCTGTTTATAAGAATTTCAGAAAAGCCTATTAAACCCTGGGCGGGCGGGGAAGGGGGGCGCTGGAAGTGAGGGGAGCAAGTAAGGAGGGAAGGGGAGGGAGGCAAGGGGAGGGAGGGAAGGGGAGAGGAGGGCGCGAAGGAGGAAGGGAGAGAGAGAGGTTGGCAGCAAACGCCGAGTCTTACATCAATCTCGGCCGCCGTCCATGCGGACGCCCCCCTCCCGCCCCCCGCCCCCCGCCCCGACTCCACCTTACACCTCTTTCCTCCCCCAGACCACCCAGAGCCTTATAAAAGGTCCCGACGGGTCGCCGGTCCTCCAGCCTGCTCGCAGCCTCGCCCCGAGCCCGCAGCCCCTGTCCAGCCCCTGTCCAGCCCCAGCCCAGCCCGGCCCGACCATGGCCAGCGAGTTCAAGAAGAAGCTCTTCTGGCGCGCGGTGGTAGCCGAGTTCCTGGCCATGACCCTGTTCGTGTTCATCAGCATCGGTTCTGCGCTGGGCTTCCAGTACCCCCTGGCCAAGAACCGGACGAGCAGCGCCGTCCAGGACAACGTCAAGGTGTCCCTGGCCTTCGGGCTGAGCATCGCCACCATGGCCCAGAGCGTGGGCCACATCAGCGGGGCGCACCTGAATCCGGCCGTGACCCTGGGCCTGCTGCTCAGCTGCCAGATCAGCGTCCTGCGAGCCGTCCTCTACATGGTGGCGCAGTGCGTCGGGGCCATCGTGGCCACCGCCATCCTCTCGGGCATCACCTCGGCGCTCCCCGAGAACACCCTCGGACGCAACGGGGTAAGTGTCCCCTGGGGGGAGGGGGGGGAGGCGAGGGGAGGGGAGCCGGGGTCGCGGGGCGGGTCTGCCTAGGTGGGCCGCAGGTGGGGGGGGTCAGGACCCCACCGCCACCAACACCAGCGCTCGGGGCCTCAGCGGCCCGCGTACCCCGAGTGGACGGAGCCCCGGGGCGCTGTCCAGGATCCCGGGTCCTGCCGGACCACCGCCCACCCCGCCTCCCTTCCCCGCACTCGCTCCTTCATTCAGTCGTATTTATTGAGCGCTTACTGTGCGCAGAGCACTGTACTAAGCGCTTGGGAGAGCCCACTAGAATAATACACAGACACATTCTGTATATTGAGAAGCAGCGTGGCTCAGTGGAAAGAGCACGGGCTTTGGAGTCAGAGGTCATGGGTTCAAATCCCGGCTCCGCCACTTGTCAGCTGTGTGACTTTGGGCAAGTCACTTAACTTCTCTGGGCCTCAGTCCCCTCATCTGTAAACCGGGGATTAAGACTGTGAGCCCCCCTTGGGACAACCTCACCACCTTGTAACCTCCCCAGCGCTTAGAACAGTGCTTTGCACATAATAAGCGCTTAATAAATGCCATTCTTCTTCTTATTATTATTCCCTGCCCAAAATGAGCTGACATTCTAGAGGGGGAGACGGACATTAATAGAAATAAATAAATTACAGGCTCCACCCTCTTTCTCCTAAGGGCTCGAATGGAAATATTAGGAAGAGGGTTGGGAAGGGGGGAGCCCGAGAGCCCGTGCGACTCCGCCCCGCGCCGCGGAGCGGTAACGTTAAGCAGATGTTGGCCGCGGAGACTTGAGGCACGCGATTGTCTGGAGGCGGCGGCGGCACTTACGATTTTCCAGTCGCTTTGCCAACTGCAAACCTATGCACAGTTACAGTCCCTTCCCCCCATCTCCCGGGCCCCGGGGGACTCCTGGGAACCGCCGACAGGCCCCACTGGGGAAACGAGGCCGGGGGCGGGATGGGGGTCTCTGTGAGCCCCCCCAGAGGCTCAGACAGGGGAGACCCCAGTAGGGAGAGAGTAAGGAAAGAGGCAGCGTGGCCTAGTGAATAGACCACGGGCCTAGGAGTAAGAAGGACCTGCGGTCTGATCCCAGCTCTGTCGCTTGTCTGCCGTGTGACTTTAAGCAAGTCACTTCACTTCTCTGTGCCTCAATTACCTCACCTCTAAAATGGGGATTGAGACTGTGAGCCCCATGGGGGACATGGACTGCGCCCAACTCGATTATCTCGTACCTACCTCAGGGTTTAGTACAATGCTTGGAACATAATAAACGCTTAACAAATGCCATATTTGAAAAACAAAGAGGTGGGGACGTCAAATTCGGCCGTCTTCTGGCGTCCGGAAAGGCCTGGTAATAATAATAATAATAATAATAATAATAACTGTGGTGTTTGTTAAGTGCTTACTATGTGCCAGGCACTGCACTAAGTGCAGGGGTGGGTACAAGCAAATTGGGTGGGACACAGTCCCTGTCCCACATGGGGCTCACAGTCTTAATCACCATTTTACAGATGAGGTAAATGAGGCCCGGAGAATTGAAGTGACTTGCCCAAAGCCACACAACAGATAAATGGCAGATCTGGGATTAGAAACCACGACCTTCTGCCTCTCAGGCTTGTGCTTTATCCGCGATGCCATGCTGCCGATCTCGTCCCTTCCTCTCCCCACATGCGTCACCAGCGCGGATGGTGCAAGCGTCCTGGGGGGGTGGGCGCACGACCCCTAGGACCGGATTCCCCGGACCCCTTCTAAAGAGTTGAAAGCGGGAAGGCACAGGGACGAAGCGCGCTGAGAGGATAGCCCCTCCCGTTTCTTCTCGTCTGTTCTCGGGAGGACCAACCTCGCTGGGGACATCTCATCCCTAAGGCTGCTAGGCCCCTGTCCCTTCCATCAAGGAGAGATGGGAGGAGGTTGGGGACTAAGGCTCAAGGATCAGGCTGGGGGGCGGGGAGTGTCTTCCCAGCTCCCCTCCAGAGAGAAGAGTCTAAGGTCCAAGATCTTTTATCCTGCTTCCTCTTCCCGAGTCAAACTCGGGCTCCGAAACTTCGCTTCCCAAATCGCGCTCTGCGAGGGAGCTCAGTCAAAGGCAAGGGGAGGCCAAGGAGGGGCGGGGGGATTAGAGGGGTCCTCCACCAGGCAGCCGGAGGGGCAGTTTGGATGTTTCTGACCTTCGGGGCAAGTATCGGGGTTCTAACAGTGAAGCCCCATCGTCGCCGGGCCGGGCGGTGGCGGGAGAACAGATGCAGATGAATAATGGCCCCGCCTAAGCCAGGGCTTAGTGTTCGTGGGTCCTGGCTGTGGGGGCGTTACAGCCGGTGTCCCCGGGTTCCGGCTGTGGCGAGATGGAGGGGAGCGTCCTCAGGTTCCATCTGTGGGAGCCATGGGGGAGTCATTGCTCTCCCAGGCTCAAGATTGGCTCCCCCAGAACTTGCCACCAGAGCTGAGAGCTCCTGAGAGATTGGAAAGACCCCAAACTGGGTGTCTCTTCACTGTGAGCCTTATTTGTACCCGTTAAGCGCTTGCTATGTGTCAAGCCCTCTTCTAAGCCGCGGGGTAGAGACAAGGGAATCAGGTAAAACACGTAGGGCTCAGAGTCTTAATCCCCGTTTTACAGATGGGGATTGAGTTGCGTTGCTTATTTCCCCTTCTCCCGCCCCACCCCTTACCTCGCCCAAGCTCTTCCCCCCTTTGCCCCCCTGCACCCCCCGACTGCTTCCGGCTGCCTCCCGGGCGGGTCCGGCCTTCGGGCGACATTTTAGTACAGTGTTCTGCACACAGTTAAGCGCTCAATAAATACGACGGATGGATTGATTGATCTCCAAGGCGCCTGACTTGGGTCGAAAGTTGGAGTGGCAAATCAAGTCTCCTCCTCCCCCACCTTAGTACGGTGCCTGGCACATAGCGCTTAACAAATACCATTATTATTATTATTATTAATTAGTCTCGCGACCCCAAAACATTCCTGCCGAGACTGCCGGCGTCCCCGATGTTTCGTTTGCGGGGGTGGGGACGAACGGGGAAGAAGGGGAGAGAAAAGTTGCTCGGGGTGGAAGGGTTAAGCCCAATCGGGTTGAACAGAGCAGGTGCCTCTGCCACCTCGGTTGGCATTAATTACCGACCCATCCGTCCTCCTCGGAGGGGACATTGAGACCGGACTTGGGACAGTAGCGTCTCTGCCCTCCCGGGGAACCCAGGACACGGGAGGACTTGGACGTGGTGGGAGGGTGCTGTTCTTTTCCTTCCCTCTGTCTCTGTCTCTTTCGCTGTTCGGCCCCTCTGCATCTGCGTCTCCTGCCTCTGTTTCTCCGTCTGCCTGCCTCCCCCTTTCTGCCCTGCCTCTCCATAAGTGTCTCTTTCCTCCTCGCTGGGTCTCTCTGTCTCGTCTCTGTTTCTATTTCTGTCTGGGTCTGCTTCTCCGTCTCTGTTGGTCTCTCTCTGCTCCGCTCTTTCTGTGTCTCTCTCCTGCCCTTTGCCCCGTGGTCCCAGGAGACTGAAGGAACGGAAAAAGAAGGCGCAGAGCCCCGGTTTGTCAATGATTGTCCCGATTCCCAATGGAGACGGGTAGCCAAGGTCCCTCCCTGCTGTCCGGGCCACACCCGACCGTGACACGTTCCCCGGGAAAGCGGCCAGAGGGCGGGAAGGGGGTAGAGGGTGGGCAGAGGGTGCCCCCCGAGTCCGCGCCCACCGTGCCCTAGGCTGGGATGGAGCCCTCGAGGCTGAGGGCGCCCTCCCAGGATCCCCGGGCTCTCCTGGGGACGATCAGATCCGGGGTCCCGAGCTTCGGGAATCTCGCTCTTCGTACTGGGGTGAAGGAAATCCGCGCGACCACCTAGAGCCACCTCTTGGAGGGCCCAACCCGCCACTAAGGGGCGGGGCGAGGGCTGGGCTGGGGCGTGGGGGCTCAACCGATTTACAATCAATAATGATTGCTGCTTTCAGGCCTGAAACAGCAAACTTGGAGGTCCCGGGTTGGGGGCCCTGTGGCTCTGGGAAAGTCGGATTTGGGGGAGGGGGAATCGTCGGGATTCTTCCTCCAGGCGGGGTGTGTTTGGTGGGATTGGAAGAAGCCTGCGAGGTGTTGGGGGGTTGGGGAGGTCTTGGGGATCCCCCAATCAATCAATCAATCAGTCGTATCTATTGAGCGCTTACTGTGTGCAGAGCACAGTACTAAGCGCTTGGGAAGTACAAGTTGGCAACATATAGAGACAGTCCCTACCCAACAGTGGGCTCCCAGTATAGAAGCCCCGAGCTCCGGACACACAGGACTCCTGGGGCCCCGGGGGCGACTCTGCCAGATTCGGGGTGACTCATTCCTCCGAAGTTTGGAAGGGGTCCCCTCTGGCCCCTCGTCCGGGAGGGCGGGGGCAGGGAGCCAGGAGATTTCCAAGGGAAATCCAGGATGTGGCTGGGGCTGAGTCAGCTGGGAGTGGGGTCCTTTCACTGCCACGGCGGTGCCCCGCCCGGAGAAGGCTGCCAGGACACTCGGGCCCCTCCCCAAGGGTACCCCTCTCCCCCCTTCTCTGTCTGCAGGCGCGCTCCACCCCAGAACAGGCCACCTCCCTAGGTCTTTCCGGGCTAACGGTCCTGGACCAGCCCGGAGGGACCGAAAGGCTGCTCTCGCCAGAGTCAGCCAGTTCATCATATTTACTGAGCTCTTACTGTGAGCAGAGCGCTGTACTAAGCGCTTGGGAGAGTACAATATAACCATGTAACAGATAACAGAGAAGCAGCGTGGCTCAGAGAAGCAGCGTGGCTCAGTGGAAAGAGCCCGGGCTTGGGAGTCGGAGGTCACGGGTTCAAATCCCGGCTCATCCAATTGTCAGCTGTGTGACTTTGGGCAAGTCACTTCACTTCTCTGGGCCTCAGTTCCCTCGTCTGTAAAATGGGGATTAAGACTGTGAGCCCCCCGTGGGACAACCTGATCACCTTGTATCCCCCCACAGTGCTTAGAACACTGCTTCGCCCAAAGTAAGCGCTTAACAAATGCCATTATTATTATTATTATTATTATTATTATACATTCCCTGCCCATAACGATCTTACGAGCCTAGAGGGAGGGTCCCCGGTCACCTGATCTGAACAGGGCACTAGTCGACTGCCCCCTCTCTTTTCCAGCAGTCCAAGGACTTTTGTGGTGACCTCAGTCTGCCCCAGAGACAGGGATTTTCGGACCCCTGAAAGAACACGATCCCGAGGGGTAGTTGAGCCCCGCAATGGACAGCCGGAGGCCTGGTCCTGCAGGACCCCCCAACCCTTCCCCCTCTCTTTCCCCTCCCTCCACACTTCCCTCAGTGAGCTCCAGAAGACGGAGAAGGGGAGTGGGGTCGGAGGGGGTGGACCACCGGGAACCACCGCTTCAGCCTGTGGCCTGACGGTGGACGGGGGGCAGGAGGGGAGGGCTGCGAGGCCGAGGCCAGGACGGACAGGCTCGGGTGGACCCGGCTTCGTCAGCCGCGGGCAGGGAGGGGCTCTGGCTCCGCGGGTTGGGGGCGGCGATAATTAGGGTTTCCAAGCGGAAACGGAGGAGGGAACGTCAGGCTGGGGATGGGGAAGCCCTGAAGTGTCTCGCCAGGACCGCGCCGGGTTCCCCAGCTTTGTCACCCGGGCCTTTCACAGCCACCATTCCCCAGCTACCATTCCCCAGCCTCCACACTCCCAGCCTCTAATCAATCAATCAATCAATCGTATTTATTGAGCGCTGTGTGCAGAGCACTGTACTAAGCGCTTGGGAAGTACAAGTCGGCAACACATAGAGACAGTCCCTACCTCCGCCCGGGTCTCTCTCTCTCTCTCTCTCTCTCTCTCTCTCTCTCTCTCTTAGTGTGTGTGTGTTGTGTGTGTGAGCGCGCGCGTATCCATGCGCACAGAAACACACATCACACATAGTGTTTGTGCATATGCTTGTAGGCGCGCACATACATACACTCGCGACCATGTGTGGGCTTGGGCTTTTCGTTGTTTTGACTGGAGAGGGGGAGGAGGAGGAGGTGGTTGGGTTGGGGAGGGGTCCGGAATCGGCTGGGGGGCCAGAGAGTGGAATTACAGGCTCAGGCGCAGTAGGCCCGGGGTTCGCTCCCACGCAGAGCCGTGGATCAACGCCACCGCCGTCGTCGTCCCTTGACCGCACAGGGTGGCCTGCAAAGACCGGGACCTCCACTTTCGGGGGCGGGGGTCTCTCCCAGTGGTTGGGGTCTCTCCTGCCGCAGCGGGTCTGCAGACTCGGCAGGATTGGGAAAGGCCCGGCCTCGCCCCGTTCCCCGGGAACCTCCAGGGAAGATCACGTGGCTTCAGCCGTGCCCGTTAGCCGATCTCGGGGGCTGGAGGCGGAGGCCTGGGGAGGGGGGGACACTAATGCAGATCGCATCTCCATGACGATATCCCAAACAGCAGCCTTTGGCCACCTGCCAGGCTGGTTTTTTTAATGGCATTTGCTAAACACGTACTATATGCCAGGCATTGTACTAAACGCTGGAGTAGAACAAGTTAATCAGGTTGGAGGCAGTTCTTGTCCCACATGGGCCTCACAGTCTTAATCCCCATTTTACAGATGAGGGAACTGAGGCACAGGGAAGTGAAGTGACTTGCCCAAGGTCACACAGCAGACAAGTGGTGGAGCCGGTTTTAAAACCCAGATCGTTCTGACTCCTGGGCCCGAGCTCCATCCACTAGGCCACAGTGCGTCTCTTGCCATACCAACCAGCTTTCCTATTCATTCATTCATTCATTCAATCGTATTTATTGAGCGCTTACTGTGTGCAGAGCACTGTACTAAGCGCTTGGGAAGTATAAGTCGGTAACATATAGAGACGGTCCTTACCCAACAACGGGCTCACAGACTAGAAGGGGGAGACAGACAACAAAACAAAACATGTGGACAGGTGTCAAAATCGTCAGAACAAATAGAATTAAAGCCATGTGCACATCATTAACAAAATAAGTAGTAAATATGTACAAGTAATAAATAGTGTAGTAAACCTGTACAAATATATATATATATATATACAGGTGCTGTGGGGAGGGGAAGGAAGTAGGGTGGGGGGGATGGGGAGGAGGAGAGGAAAAAGGGGGCTCAGTCTGGGAAGGCCTCCTCACATCGCCCACGATGGGACCCTCAGCCCCTGGCCCATCCGTAGCTCGGGAGGATCTCTCCGAGGCTAGTCAGCCTTGATCGACTCCTCCAGGGCGTTCGCCCCCCGGCCGGCCCAGCCTCCGCCCGGCTCGGAGATCAGCGTCCCCCCAGCGGCATTCGGGTCCAGATGTGAAAGCTCTATCCCGGATCCAAACCTCAGCTGGATCTGGGGACCCTAGCCCCATCGCCCCTACACCTATAAACCTGGGGGACCCGACCCCATTGCCCGGCCACAGTGGGGTAGGCGCGGCCTCTCCCCCGGCTCCAGGGGGCGGAAGGACTTTGAATTGTGCCTCGTTGGGACCCTGGAAGATGAAACGTTCCGCTGTCCTCAGAACCCCAATAAAACCACACCTGAAGCAGGAGCCGACCGCCAGCCCACTGGGTCGTTTGGGAGATAAGATTCTGCCGTTTTCCTCCGCCCCTCCCCGTGAGCAGTAAAACCCGATCGACATGTCCCCACCTGCGAGGCCGGACCCGAGGGTTGCGAGCAGCGTGACGCACAGCGCCACCCCGCTGGTTTGTAGAAGGGAATTAGTGAGGTAAATTAAGAGGGGGCGAGCTGATTGAGTGCTTTAAAGAAGGTGGCAAAGAGTTTCTGGTAGTTTCTAGTAGTAGTAGCAGCAGCATCAGTAATAGTAGCAGTAGTAGTAGTAGCAGTGGTATTTATGGAGCGCTTACTGGATACAATACTCTGTATTGAGCACTTGGAAATGCCACAAAATATTCCCCGCCTACAAGGAGCTTCCATGCTAACCTGGGAGGAAGGCTTACAAGTATTTATAAATTTCCTCCTACTGCACCACGAACAGCAGCTCAAAAACAAACGCTCTTCCTTCCCCGCTACTCCAAGGTCTTCCTGCCTGGATATCCCCAGGGGACCTGGTCCTGGAGCCTTGTGTCCTGGGGCTTCGTTTCCTGGGTCCTGTTGTCTCAAGGCCTGTCATGGATCCTCATGTCCTGGCTCCTCGTGTCCTAGATCCTCGTGTCCTGGATCCTCATGTCTGTGTCCTGGGCCCTAATGCTCTAGATCTGCATATCCTGAATCCTCATGTCTGTGTCCTGGGCCCTAATGTTCTAGATCGGCACATCCTGGGCCTCTTGTCCTAAATCCACATGGTCTCGGCTTCTTACCCTAGTTCCCCATGTTCTGGGCCTTCGTGCCCTAGTTCCTTGTGTTCTGGGCCCTTGTGTCCTGGATCCTTGTATTCTGGGTCCTTGTGACCTAGATCCTCATGTTCCAAGCCCTCAGGTCTGGAGCTTCACATTCTAGAGCTTTGTGTCTAGAGTTTTGTGTCCTGGGGCCAGGCGGTCAGTTCACTCCCCGCCCATGGAGACACCAGCTTGTTCTCACAGGGCAATCGGTGGGGAATTTGGAAGGGTGGAATCTGCCAGGGCGATGGGTCGGGGATGGTAGGAAATTGGGTTCTCACTGCAGCAAAAGGGCTACAGGTTAAACTGCAGCCGGAACTACCCTGCAGGGAGGACTGAAGCAGGGGAAGGGACCTGGGTCCCTGGGGACCTCGAAGACTCGCAGCAGGTGTCTTCCCCACTGCCCGGCCCCTCCCCATCTGTCTGGGGTGTTTAGGGCTAGCCCGGCCAAGAGGCAGAGGGATGGCCCAATTGGCCGGCCCTCCCTGGTTGCCCCCGCCCTCTCCCTGTGGACATTTCCGTGGTTTCTCGAGCTCTTTGCTTTGATGGAAGCTCATTGGAGTGAAGGGGTCCTCCCGCATCTACCCGCACCTGCGCCCTCCCGCCCGGAGAACGAAGGGAAGATGGGACGCGCCCTTCCAGGAAGCGAACAAAGGCGGGAAGGGGCAGCTGGGGGCCGGGCGGAGCGGCTCACTTACTGGCCCCGGAGGGCAACGACCTCGATCATTCCGAGCAAAAGCCCCCTGTGGAAATTTCCCCTCCCCGCTGCCCCGTTAACCGCGTGCGGGATCAGGACCGTCCGCGGCGGCCGGCCGGTGCGGACCCGGCTGGGGGGCGGTGGGGTGGGGCGGGGACGGGATGGGCTATTCTGAGCCAGTGATTCATGCTTCTAAAACTGCCCGGGAACGGGCCGCGTGGGCGGTGTTTCCCTCCCCGGAGGGTTGTGTCTGGAGGCGGGAGTCCCGTTGGGGCGTTCCCTCCCCCCCTTCTTCCCTCCTCCCTCTTTCGTCCCCCCCCCTTTTCCTCTCTCCTTCCTTCCTCCTTTTCCCTCTCTCCCCTCCCTTACCCCACTTCCTCTTCCCTGCTTCTCCACCTCTCCCCCGGCTTCTCTCTCTCTCCCCCTCTCCCTTGTCTTTCTCTCCCCATTTCTCCTCTACTCTTCCTCTCCCCCGACTCCCGTCTCACGAATCACAACTTTTTGGGTGTTTCCTTAAGGCAGAGGGGCTCTAGGGACCCCGCCCCCTCTTCTCCCTAGGAATGACACCACCCACTCACCAGCCCCATCGGGTCAGGCTCCAAACTCCACTGTCCAAGCCCTAAAGCAGGTGTTCCTCGGTTCCCTCCAGGCTGGGGCTGCTCTCTACCCCGTGGTGGGACAATGGTGGAAACCTAGGGCCAGCGTTGTGTGACCTCGGGTCGGGTACACGCCCTCTCTGAGCTTCAGTCTCCCCACCTGACCCAGGGAGATAATCACCCCTTCTCCCCATCCCCCGGTTCATTAAGATGAGCTCCATCTGCAGCAGGAAGGAGGGTGGTTAGATCCAGTAAGAACTTCCTGAAGGTCAGAGGAGGATTCAAGCGGCAAGGCCTAGTGGAAAGAGCACAGGACTGGGAATCGAGGAGGGGGTTAGGATGCCCAGCTACACCATTGACTTGCTATATGACCTTGGGCCAGTCACTTATCTGAGCCGAGCCTCAGTTTCCTCATCTGGAAAATGGGGATGAAATACCGGTTCTTCCTCTCCCTAAGACTGTGAGTCTCGTGTGAACAAGTGACTGCATCTGACTTAATTATCTCGTATCTCCCCCAGCACTTGGTACAGTGTTGGCACACAGTAAGTGCTTAAAAAATACCACCAGGGGATTGAAGCAGGGTACCGGGACTCCCTTCCTGGAGGTGTCTGTCTGATCCAGCTGGGTGGAATGTCCACTTGCTCAGAGGCAGGGGATTGAACCAGATGATGCACCCCAGGTATGACCAGCTCTGGAGTTTGACTTGGGGCCCTTCCACCCAAGACCTGCCTCCTACCTCCCCCTCCGCCCCTACCCCTCATTCTCACTGCATTTCTCTCTATTACCCCTTCTCCCCCTGCAGCTGGCGGATGGAATTAACTCCGGGCAAGGCCTGGGCATCGAGATTATCGGCACGCTGCAACTTGTGCTGTGCGTCCTGGCCACCACGGACCGGCGCAGGAATGACGTGGGCGGCTCCGCCCCGCTGGCCATTGGGCTGTCCGTGGCACTGGGCCACCTCCTAGCGGTAAGCGGTAGCCCCCCTCCCCCCCCCCCCACTGGAGGGGAGGGGCAGGGGCTGGGGGCAGTGCGGGGAGGGCGAGGAGGTGGTGGGAAAGGGAGTGGGAGAAAGAGAGGCTCCGTCTGCGGGGCCCGGGGGAGGAGCAGAAAGGGGTCTTGACCTGGCTGTGAGATTGACTTTTCTATGGGCCAAGTTGTCCAATATTCAAGTCAATTTACTCCCCCCACCACTAAATATCAAAATGTGCAGATGGGCTGATGTCTGCCCTTTTTTCCTCACTGCTCTGGCCTCGCCCTTCCAGTCCATTGCCCCAGCCCCAGCCCCTCTCCCTCCAGAGTCCCCAGCCTCAATTCCACCCCTAGAGCCCATAGATGACTTCTCCCAGAAAACACCACCGGTTCTCTCTTTATTTCCCGTCCTGGTGGACAGACTGGCTTGTGTACTCCAGAAAATCCATCTCCTTACACGGGGGGGGGGGGGGGGGGGGGGGGAATGGAAGTGGAACTGCTGAAGGAGGTGGTGGGCTGGGAGTTTTGCCCCTGCCCTGGAGTCTCTCCATCACCTTCTCTGATTGAGGATGGGGACTAGGGACAAGAGGGCGGGTCTGCGTTGTCGTGGCGGTGGGGGACGGCTTTGGGTCACCCACTCCGGAACCAAGGCCGGTCAGGGAGTTACGAGTGTGAGGGGCGGCAAAGCAAACTCCTTGTTTTTCCTCACCTTTTTCTCCTCTCTCCCCTGCCCCCGCCTCTTTTCTGCTCCCCTCCCCATCCCGCCCCCTCCCCTTCATCCTCCCTGCCCACCCACCCCCAGATCGACTACACCGGCTGCGGCATCAACCCTGCCAGGTCCTTCGGCTCGGCTGTGATCACCAACAACTTCACTGACCACTGGGTAGGTGCCCGCCAGGTGGCCAGCACCAGACCAGCTCCTCGCCCAGCTCCTCGCCCAGCCACTGCCACTGAAAACCCACAAACCCACCTCCCCCTAGAATGGAGGACCTGGGGGGGGGGGGGGCGGGGCACGGGGCCAGGGGTCGGAAGGGTCAGGGCTTCCAGGCCACCACTGAGAAGTCCTACCTAACCTCTCATTCAGAGCACCCAGGACCAACTAGGGATGATTTGAAGGCAGGTGAAGGGAGATAATAGCAAGTTTATCCTGGACAGATAACGCAGGAAGAGGTACAGACAGCAGCAAGCTCGTCCTATACAGGCAACTCGGGAAAGGATACAGAAAGCCAAAAGCTTATCCTGTGCAGGCAGCTCGGGCAGGAAAACTTAAAATCAGTCAATCAAACAATTGTATTTATCGAACGCTTCCTGTGTGCAGAGCACTCTGCTGAGCGCTTGGGAGAGTACATTATAAAAGAGTTGGTAGACACGTTGCCTGCCTACAACGAGCTTGCAGTCTGCAGTCTGTACAGGCCTTGAAGGCAGGGGACCAGAAAGCCGACCTAGAGGGAGGGGCTGCTGGAGGAGGGACTGGCCAGCTAGCCCGCGGGCTAGCGTCTGGGGGGAAGTGGAGCCCGCGTGTCCCGCACCCCGCTTAGTCCCCGTGTCCGGGGTCTCTTGTAGATCTTCTGGGTCGGCCCTTTCCTCGGGGGCGCCCTAGCTGCGCTCATCTACGATTTCGTCCTGGCCCCGCGCAGCTGCGACCTCACCGACCGCGTCAAGGTGTGGGCCAGCGGCCAGATGCAGGAGTACGACCTGGACGCCGAGGAGATGAGCTCCAGGGTGGAGATGAAGCCCAAGTAGAAGGGAGCGGGGCCCGGCGGCGGGAGGGGGGTAGGGGGGCTGGGGGGAGGAGGGAGGGGGTCCCGCTCTGGGAGAGTTAATCAGTATTATAGACTCTTTTATAAACAGCCAAGCACCGTTTCCCAAAGATCCCAAATCCTGGAATTCCCCTGCTCGTTCCGTTTGTGTCCTCCGCTACCCTTCTCGTCCCCGCTCTCCCCAGCCACCGCTTCGGGAGTCCCCGGGCTCCCCTTCCCACCTCAGACGACTCGGGAGTCGAAGCAGAGCCCGGGTCATCATAGAGTTCTTTCTGTGGGGAGTGCGGGGGGCGGGGGGATGTCGCTCAGGGGGCATCCAGGAGTCCCCCATCCTCCGGCTCCGCCTATGTCTTTATGAATCAGAATTCCATTTGGGCTTCGAGTCTCTGATGAGACGGGAAGGACGGGAGGGTCTCCCGGTGACCGAAGAGTCTCCCTAATCTAGGAATCCTGGATTCCGGCCCCTTCGGGAGTTGGAGGGAGAGGAGGAAGAAGCCAGAACAGAAAGCCCGGACCCGCGTCCAGCCGTGGCTGGTGCGGGAAGGACGGAGGGAGGAGCCGCGGAGCCCGAGGCCCCGAGAGAGACCCTCCCTTAGTCCCCTGCAACGAACACACACTTGAGCGTCAGACCCGCAACCCTCCAGCCACTAACGGGGCTTATCGGGGCCCGTATAACACAGAGAAGAACCTAGTCCGTGTATAGTCTCCATGGACACAAACAATAAATACCTGTACTCAAACTCACTGGCCGAGTTTTTTCCCTATTAATGATAATAATAATAATAATAACTGTGGTATTTATTAAGCGCTTATTAGGTGTCAAGCACTGTTCTAAGCTCTGGGGTAGATACAAGTTAATCAGGTTGGACATAATCAGGTGACCCACATGGGACTCACAGTCTTAAGTAGGAGGGAGAAGAGGGATTGAATCCCCATTTTACAGTCGAGGAAGCTGAGGCACAGAGAAGTTAAGTGACTTGCCCAAGGTCACACAGAAGATAAGTGGCGGAGCCCTGGTCCTCTGATTCCCAAGCCCCGGGTTCTTTTCACTAAACCACGCCGTTCCTCCCTACTGAGTACGTCACCGTGTTTGGAGCACTGTATTAGCAACTCCCTGTTCTGTGTTGCCTGCCTAAAGGATGTAGGGTATTCCTGCTCATTCCCAAAAAATCCACTTCTCTGCCTCTTCCACCCTTCCTCTTCTCTCTCCAACCATGTCGCTCCCCTTGCGAACATCACTGGACACACCTCCTCCACGGACCTTTCTCGGATAGCCCACATCTGACTGGTCACTCCAGCTCTCCCAAGTGCTGGCGTTTGATATACGAGCATAGACCCCCGAGCGACGCCCCTCACCTCCTCTGGTCAGCCCCAGCTTCCTACCTCCCCACCTCCAGTCTGGAGCCCACAAGGCCAGACTATCTACATGGGCCCAATTATTCGAGAACCTCTTCACCATCCTGCCCGTGCCCCACCCTGGCACAGCCCCGCGGGGAGGTGGAGGGTGGAGTCGGGGGCTCGGGGCACCGCCGTTTCCAGATCTTTCCTTCTGTTCACTATCAGAGCCCCGTCCCCAGGAGAGTGGGAGAAGGAAGGGGAGGAGAACCCACGATAAAACAAAGGGAGGTGCGAGGGGGGGAAGGGGTGTAAAAATAGTAATAATAATAATAATTGTGATATTAGATAGGTCCCTAGTGTGTGCCAAGCTCTGTGCCAGCGTACAGCGTACTACGCTGGAGTACATACGAGATAATCAGGTCGGACACAGTCCCTGATCCAGGATCACGGGGAAGAGGGGAGACGGAATTGAGAACAGGAAAAGGGGGAAATGTGGGCAAGGGGCTGAGGGGAGAGAAGAAGGACAACTGCGAGAGGGGGAAGGGGACTGGGGGGAGGATGGACGAGGGGAGCTGGGAGGGGGCCCGGAGGGGGCCGGCTGGTAGGAGAGGAGGCCGGGAAAATCTAGGAAAACTTCCCTGACGAAGAATCTCCGAGAACTACTTTTCTTTCTTTCTTTCTTTTCTTGTTTCCGGCCTTCCTTCCTCTCTTTCTTTCTGCTAACAAAGCCCTCCGTCTCCCACGACTGCCTCCCGCCCCAGGTAATGTTGGACGCCTCATCCCGCCCCCCCCCCCTTCCTCCCTCCTCCCAAACCCCGAGACAAAGAGGGGAGACGGAAGAAAGGAGACGCAGAGGGGAAGGCCGGCAGCCGCAGCGGGCTAGAACTCGCCGCTGGGCACGGTGCGACCTCCCGGCGCCGCGGAGGAGGGAGAAAGGGGCGGGATGGAAGGGAGGGGCGTCCGGGATTCCGTCCGTACATCGCCCCCTGAACAGCCGGGAACGGGCTGGAGGGGGCTTGGCGGGAGGAGCACCGGGGGGTGGACGGGGGGAAGATGGCCCTGGGAGGCCCAGTTCCATTCTCCCTTACCTGCCCTCTCGGCCCTGCTTCTGGTCCGGCCTGGGGCTTCCTCTGCCCCTGACCCTCTCCCAGTGACCCAACATCCCTGACTCTCCCTCTCCATCGCAGCCTCTCCCCAGTGACCCTGCATGGACCATCCGACACCCTGATTCTCCCCTCTCCATCCCTGACTCTCCTCCAGTGACCCAGCATGAATTATCTGACCCCACTAACTCTCCCCTCTCCATTCTTAACTCTCGCCCAGTGGCCCTGGGTGGACGCTTTGTCATGGATCTTCCCAATCCCCTGAGGCCCTGCCAGTGTTCCCTGGCCTCACAGCTTCCCTTGGGCAGACACAAGGCAGACACGGATCGGGCACAGACCAGCCACTGACTAGGCATGAGGCAGGCACGATTCTGGCACTGAGCAGGCCCGGACCGGGCACAGCCCAAGCGCGGACCAGGCGTTGTTCTGTGGTGATACGCAGATGTGGCGCCATGGAAAGTCCCCAAACGCTGGTCCTCGGGGGAGCGGGAAGAAAACTTTCCAGCGAGCAGAGCCTCTGAGGAACAACGCCGCCCCTCGGGGGGCTGCCTACGGGGGGCGGTGCTGGGGGGCGAGGCCGTGTGTGTAGAGCGTGGCGGCCGAGCCAGTGACCCATGGGGGCTTTTCCATCCGCTGGGAACGGGGACGGGCAGGTGGGGGCGATGGGGCTGTAGTCTACCAGAGATATGAGATTAATGTTTCCTAGAGGGGAGGCTGCAAAGGGGCGGGGACCCTCCCTCGTCCCGGCTTGGGAGGGGTGGGGCTGGGGTGGGCCGAGGTGGGTCGGGTTTGGAGGTGAATTTCCTTGGGCCCCGGAGCCTTTTCATATCACCCTCCGCTGGGCCTATGACACCCAGAGCAGGCCAGCCCTTCCCCTGCATCCAGGCATCGTCTGCCAAATGGGTGGGTTACAGGACGTCCGGAGAGCTGGCCTCGACCCACAGTCCAGTCCATACTAATTCACCAGGAGATACAGAGCCCAGGCCTCATCTCTGTGGGCAAGAGCAGAGTGGGGAGGAAACAGTCCCTGCCCTCGAGGGGCTGTTAGTCTGATGGGAAGAGCCACATACACACATATTCTCTCTCTCTCTCTCTCTCTCTCTCTCTCTCTCTCTCTCTCTCTCACACACACACACACACACACACATACACACACACACACACACACACGCACACACAAACTGTGTTTCTGTTTCTACAAACCGCAGGGCGAACTGCAAATTCCCAGCCCAATCCACATTTATTCACGACTCGGTAGGGAGCCCAGTCCTCACGGCTGTGGTCAGCGGCAGAGCTGGGAGGAGACATGGTCCCTGCCTTCGAGGGGCTGCCAGTCTGATGAAAACCCCGCCTCCCCTCCACACACACACACACACACACACACTCACACACATACACTTGCAATCCTGGCCTTTGGGGAAGCGCAGAGGGAAGAGGAAGAGACATGGTCCCTACCCTAGACGGAGAGCTCACTGTGGGTAGGGCTTGTCACTCTTTATTGTTGCATTGTACTTTCCCAAGAGCTTAGTACAGTGCTCTGCACACAGGAAGCGCTTAATAATTACGATTGAATGAATGCCCTCGAGGGGCTTGCCAGTCTGATGGGGAGACCGGACACACACACACAACACACACACACACACGAGTCACCAACCATGCTTCTGTTTCTACCTACAGCAGTGTGAACTGCTAATCCCCAGGTCCTGGATACTGACCCCCTCGTCCGGGCCCTCCCGCGCCTCCCGGGCGCGCTAACCCCGGGAGTTAGGCGCTCTAATGATTGACTGAGAGAGGCCGGCCCCGCCCGCTCCGAGGCCCCGGACCCGCGGCCGCTAGATCCCAGGGCCCGGAGGCATCAGACCGTACAGAGCCTGGCACGGGGCCCGCTGGAAGGTGCCGGTGGAGCGGCAGGGTCACGGAGCCCGTTGGAGGGCTGGTGCGGGCGGTGTCCTCCCTGCCTAGTTGTGAGTCCTCTGAGCGCCGGCCCGCCAATCCCCGGCTCTGCCCATGGCTGGGCCTCGGGCTAGGGAGGGGGACGCCTGAGTTCACCCCCCCCCCCCAGTCAGGCCGGGGGCGGGGGGTGGGGATGGGCTGGGGAGGGGCTGCGAGGCAGGACTGGCTGCGCCCGGCTGTGCCAACATAAACACCTCCGCGGGAGGTAAGACACCTCCAGGAATTGTTTGCCGCCCATTGTCCGCTCCCCACCTCTCCTCCTCCCGAGGGATGGGAGGGGGCGGGGGGAGAGTGTCCGCTCCTGGCCCCAGCTTCCACGCTGACCTCACAAAACGGAGGGGCCTGACTCAACCTCCCCGCCCCCCTCCCGGCGCCCCCAGCCCGGCCCGCGGGGGATTATCGCCACGTGCCCTGGGAGCCGCCGGGCCCTGCCCACGGGCTAAAGCCAGGCGGATTACTGGCCGCCTGCGTCAAAAAGCCTAATTTAATTATACTTCTGGACGGACCCACATTTCTGCCCCGGGGGAGCACTCCCCCCGCCCCCGCCCCGGACCCGGCCTTGGCAGGCGCTAACAGGGGGGAGGCTCAGGCTAATCCCCTCGCCGGGGGTGGGGAGGGGGGCAGTGCTGTGGTGATATTTCCCCCGCAGTGTTCTCAGGGTCACCAAGTCTTCCTGGATGGCCCGGATGACGCGCTCCCTCTAGACTGTGAGTTCGTTATGGACAGGGATTGTCACTCCTTATGGTTGTAGTGTACTTTCCCAGGCGCTTAGTACAGTGCTCTGCACACAATCAGTGCTTAATAAATACGATTGGATGAATGAATGATGAGTCTTGAGCTCCCCGGGAGGGATGGGCCTGATTCAGATAGGCCAGGCCCCTCTGGACTGTAGGCTCAATGTGGGCAGAGACTGTGTCTGTTTATTGTTCTATTGGACTCTCCCAAACACTGAGTACAGTGTTCCGCACCCAGTAAACACTCAGTAAATACCGTTGAATGAATGAATGAAAAGGTTGGCCCAGCAGGGCACTTTGGTTAGCTTCCCCATCGTGGCATGCCCATCGCTCTCTATTATGCGTGGGGGATGCCACAGATGTTTGAAATCTATGGATAAGTCAAACGATCTGATTTAGGCCCAGAATTTCAACTCTTATCCTCCCTAACTATTACCAAGAAACCCCATTATTCAGTCAATCAACCCATGAAATTTACTGAACACTTACTATGTGCAGCGCACTGTACACTTGGGAGAGTACAATACAACAGAATTACTGGAAACATTCCCTGCCTATAACGAGCTTACAGTCTAGATGATACATTAATATATGACTGGAGGGCTGTCTTCACCGGGCAGGGGTGACCCTGGGTGGGAAGAAGGAGTAGGAAGACAAAAAGCTGGAGCAGTGTGGGCCAGTGGAAAGACCTTGAGCCTGAGAGTCACCAGACCTGGGTCCTAATCCTCCCCATCACTTGCCTGCTCTGTGACCTTGGGCAAGTCACATCACTTCTCTGGACTTCAGTTTCCTCAACTATAAAATAGGGATTCGATACTTGTTCTCCCTTCTACTCAGACTGTGAGCCCATTGTGGGATGGGGACATTGACCAAACCTGATTATCTTGTACCTACCCCAATGCTTAGTACAGTGTCTGGAAGATAATGTTTAAGAAATACCACATTATAGATTTGTAAAGCTAGAAGGGACCTGAAGAGATGATCCTTTTCCAGATTGGAAGCCTTCTAAATCATTAAGGACAGACTGTGGGGAAGCTGCATGGCCTTGTGGAAAAAGCTTGAGTCTGGGAGCCATGGAACCTGGGTTCTAATCCCCGCTCTGCCACATGCCTGTTTGTGATCCTGAGCAATTTACTTTACTTTTCTGTGCCTTTGTTCCTTTATCTGCAAAATGGGGGTTCAATACTTATTCTCCCTCTTAGAGTGTGAGCTCCATGTGGGTCTTGATTATCTTGTAGCTCCCCCAGCACTTATTATACTAGTAATAGTAATGGTTAAATGCTTACTCTGTGCCAAGCACAAGTACAGTGCTTGGCACAGAGTAAGCACTTACCAAATGTAAAAATTACTTGTGGGTTTTCCCTTGGGGATAAGAGGACACCAAGGGAAATTTGGGAATGAAACCAGCTGCTTATTTACCAGGGATACAGGAGTTGGAAATGTTGGCTGAATCAACCAATCAATTGACTTGTGGCATTTTTTAAGCAATTTGTGCAAGGAGTACAATATGGTTGGTAGACCTGGTCCCTGCCTTCAGGATTCCACTAGATGTAAACTCGCAGAGAAGAGAAATTGCCTCCCAACTCTATTGTATTGTTCTCTCCCAGGTGCTTAATACAGGGTTCTACACACAGTAAGCACTTGACAAGTAGAGGGATGTTATAGACTAAAATGACTTTTTCCCAGGCCTGCCACTGTTAAACACCATTGACCCGTATAGTGTGTACAGCACTTGCGTTATTCTAAAGCACTTTTACATCCTCACAGCATCTCTGGGCGGTGAGGAGAGGCAGGATTTCATTGATTTTAGAGGAGGAAAAGGAGACTCAGAGCAACTTGCCCAAGGTGACCCAGCAGGCCAAGGGAGGAGCCGGATCTCCAATCAGATTTATAGGACTTAGGCTCAACCGGGATTCCAAGTGCACACTGCTCACCCTTCCTCCACCTTGGGTAATAATAACAATAATAATAATAATAATAATAATAATAATAATAATAATAATAATGATGGCACTTGTTAAGTGCTTACTATGCGCCAAGCACTGTTCTAAGCACTAGGGTAGATGCAAATTAATCAGGTTGGACACAGTCCCTGTTCCACGTGGGGCTCACATTCTTAATACCCATTTTACAGATGAGGTAACTGAGGTACAGAGAACTGAAGTGATTTACCCAAGTCACACAGTAGACATGTGGTGGAACCAGGATTAGAACCCAGTTCCTTCTGACTTCCAGCCCATGCTTTATCTACTAAGCAAATCATCATCAATCATATTTATTGAGCGCTTACTATGTGCAGAGCACTGTACTAAGCGCTTATGCTAAGCGCAAATGGCTCACTCAATTGTGATTGTCTACAAAAGCAAGCCAGTTCTACATTTTCCTTCGTCGGGGTCGGGTGGGACAGGGATAGTACTGGAAATGGAAATTCACAGATGATCTACATGGTCTCTGCTTCCACCTAACTGCTTATCCTAGTAGCCAATAGAACAAGGGAAAGGGGAGCAGAGATGCAGGGAGGTGAAGTGACTGGCCTGAGACTGGCCTGAGACACATAGCAGAGTTCTCAGCGGAGCTGAAACAACAGTTAAGTCTCCAAGGAAGCAGCATGGCCTAGTGGCTAGAGCATGGGCCTGGGAGTCAGAAGGTCATGGGTTCTAATCCCAGCTCCACCATTTGTCTTCTTTGTGGCCTTGGGCAAGTCACTTAACTTCTCTGTCCTCAGTTACCTCATCTGTAAAATGGGGATTGAGACGGTGAGCCCCATGTGAAACAGGGACGGTGTCCAACCTGATTAGCCTCTATCTACCCCTGTGTTTAGAACAGCGCTTAACACATCGTAAATACTTAACAAATACCATCATTATTATTATCCTCCTCCCCCAGGCACCTGTCCACCCCCGCCCCTAGGGCCCCAAGGCATCCAACAGACCATTAGGGGAGGGTGGGGCCTGCAGGCAGGGACCTCGAAGGTCGACCAGACAGCTGGGGCCAGAGGCTCCCTGACCTCAGGCTGGAAAAGTACAGGTGTTTGTTATTCTTCCTCAGGCACTTTGCGGCCTAAAAATACATTTCCTGCCGGCACAGAGAAGATACAGCTTCAGGCTGGGGTCCAGGCCCAGAGCTGTTGATTGGGAAGCCTCTGGGGCCCAGATTCCGGCAACAGGGGCCATGCCAGCAGTCAGCGGCTGGGTTTGCCAACAGTCATGGGCCGGGCAGATTGGGGGTGGTGTCAGTGGAGCCTGGACAATCAGCAACCAGGACATGGGGTTGCGGCCTGCCCCATCCCTAGGAGACGACTATGCTGGGGTCTGACGTGGCTTTGGGGGGGGGGGGGGGGGGTGAGAGGTGGGCAGGAGGGAGGTGTTGGCTACCGTCCTGTGCAGAGACAGCACCCTGCTCCTGGCTCCCTTCGGAGTATCCTCCTATCTCCCTAGGCCGGCACTGGGCCGCTTTGCCGAACCACTGAGGTCAAAGGGGACTGGTGATCCGCTCCTCCACAGCACCAGTCACAGTCATTCTCAACGGGCCATTATCAACAGATCGATCAATCGATTACTATGTGCAGAGTACTGTACTAAGTGCTTGGGAGAGTGCAGTATACCAGAGTTGGTAGACACATTTCCTGTCCACAAGGAGCTCACGGTCAAAAGGAAGTAGAGGAGCAGCGTGGCTCAGTGGAAAGAGCACAGGCTTTGGAGTCAGAGGTCATGGGTTCAAATCCCGACTCCACCACTTAGCTGTGTGACTTTGGGCAAGTCACTTCACTTCTCTGAGCCTCAGTTACCTCATCTGTAAAATGGGGACTAAGAATGTGAGCCCCATGTGGGACAACCTGATCACCTTGTAACCCCTCCCAGCACTTAGAACAGTGCTTTGCACATAGTAAGCGCTTAATAAATGTTATTGTTATTATTAAAAGGAAGAGACAGACATAAATAAATTGTGGATATGGAAATAAGTATTGTGGGGCTAAGGAAAGAGTGACTAAAGGGAGCAAACTGGAGAGACGCAGAAGGGAGTGGGAAAAAAGGAAATAAGGGCTTAGTCACGGAATGCCTCTTGGAGAACATGTGCCTTTAATAAGGATTTGAAGTTGGGGAAAGTAACTGTCTGTTGGAAATGAAGAGGGAGGGTGTGCCAGGCCAGAGGCAAGACGTGGGTGAAGGGTTGGTGATGACATGGACCAGATAGAGGTCATCATCGCCATCATCATTTCTATCCATATCCTCCCCCCCCTTTTATAAATTGTATTTGTTAAGTGCTTACTATGTCAGGCACATATGGTTGAACACAGTCCTTGTCCCACATGGGGCTCACAGATTTAATCACCAGTTTACAGATGAGGTAACCGAGTCCCAGAGAAGTTCACACAGCCAACAAGTAGCAGAACCAGGATTAGAAACCAGGCCCTTGTTACACTCAGGTCCGTACTCTATCCACTGGACCACAATGCTTTTCTTCCCTTTTTCCTCCTTCTGCTCCTCCTTCTCATCATTACCATGATCGTCTTCTTCATCCTCATTCTCTTCTTCTTCCCTCTTCTCTTTCTTTTCCTCCTTGTCCTTCTCCCACCACCTGTTCGACATTTTTACTCTTGTTGCCCCCGCCTCCCTCTCCAGCCAAGGGTACAGCTCTCTGAGGCAGTGCCCACTTTTCTGAAGGGGCGGCTTGGTGGTCTTGGCCCTCTGGGGCTCTGGGTCAATGTTGAGGGGGGATGACACGGCAGTGGAGTCCCGGTCTGAAGTGCCTGGGGCCGTCTGCCATTTTAGGTGACCAGTGACCGGCGGTTCTGGAAGGTTTGTGGAGAGCTTGGATTCACAGCCCTTGGCCTTGAGAATGAATGGACCGATGGCTGTGTGTAGCCCCTGACAACTTGAGTCGCCTCACAACGGGGCTTCGAGGCTGCACCATCTCCCCTCACAGTTGGCACAGCCATGCCAAAGCCGAGTCCCCTCCGAGTGGTCTCTCCTCCCCACTATCCCCCACTCCAGCCAGCCTTCAGTGCCGTCAGATGTTGGTGGCGAGGGAGGGGAAGGCGGCCGAGGTGGGGCGAGCAGCGGGAGGTGGGGAGTGGTGTGGGGGCGGGGGGGAATTGGTGGCCGGGAGGAAAGGAGAAATAATAGTAATAATAACTGTGGCATTTGCTAAGTGCTTACTGTGTGCCAGGAGCTGTACTAAGAGCTGGGGTGGATACAAGCAAATGGGGTGGGACACAGTCGCTGTCCCACAGAGGGCTCGCAGTCTCAATCCCCATTTTACAGATGAGGTAACTGAGACACAGAGAAATGAACTGACTTCCCCAAGCAGCAGACAAGCAGCAGAACCAGGATTAGAACCCATGATCTTCTGACTTCCAGGCCTGTGTTCTATCCACTATGCCATGCTACTTCTCTAATAGTTGAGGGCTGTAGGGAGCTGGGGTGGGGAGTGTGTGGAGTGGGAGGGTGGAATGTGACGAGCAAGGAGAGAGGCGGGTGGGGAGGCTGGAGGAGGGTGAAGTGAGCACGTGGGGGAGCGGCACATGGAGGGGAGGAGGAGGGCGGGGGTGGAACGGTGCTCCCTTGGTTAGAAGAAAACCACAAATGAAGGTGGAGTTTTCTCGCCTGGGTAACTTGTAGGCTTTTAAACCGTAAACTGGACCTAGACTTTGCCCCGAGCCGCGCTCGAGGCTGCGAGGGCTCATGGGTCAGGAGAACGCGGGGGGAGCGGGGAATCGCGTGGTGTGGGAGAGAGTGCAGGCCGCGTGCGAGCGGTGAACGTCAGCCAGTCGGGGTAGCGGGAACGCGTTCGTGACCCGGAAAGGAGGAAATTAGACTCGGCCCAACGAAAATCGGACTGCAACCAAAGGAAGTAGTTGATAAAAAGAGAAAAAATCTGGGGCCCTGCCCCAGGCCCTGACTTCTGTAACTGAACCACCAGGCTGGGGCTGGGGAAACTGAGTCATATGTCCTGAATGGGAGTTGGGGGGAGGATTGAGATGACGGCCAGGGTTCAGTTAACAGTAAATTTCTTCATTTGGATTGTCCAAAGCTTTGATCAACAACAATAGTAACAACAATGATAACTATGATGATGTCGATTATAACAATAACAATATTGATTGTCATTAACTCCGTGCCAAGCCCTGGGGAGAGTTAAGATAATCAATTCGAACGCACCCCCTTTCCCTCCGGATTCACAGAGAGGGCAAGTGCCTTGCCCAAAGTCGCCCAGCATGCCAGGAGCAGAGCCGGGACGAGGTCCCAACTTTCAGGCCTCCAACAAGGACACGTTGCCCTGGTCGCTGATTCTGGTGCCTGGGAGGCCCTGTGGCGCGTCTGATCCCGGGAGCCCCTGCTGATTGACCCCCGTAAGCCTCCAGAGGTCATTTCGTCCATCCTTCAGTCTTTGGACCTGAAGGTCCCTCACTCTCAGCAGAAAGAGGTCAGTCTTGTCCTCTCTCTAGTCCTGGCTCCGCTGTCCCCGGGCAGACTGAATCGGGGCTAAGAGGCGTCGCCCCCACCTCTCGGAGAGCAGAGAGCCGAAGAGGCGTCCAAGCCGCAGGTGCTGAAACTTGGGTCCTTTTTACCCGACACTAACACCGCTGGCACTCGAGCTGCAAACAGGTCAGGCTTCGTGGCCTTCATCCCCTTCCCTTCCCCTCCCCGGCCCCAGTCGCCATCATCATCTTCATCATCGTCATCAGCAGCAGCATCATCATCACTACTGGATGCTTACTGAGTGCAAGCACTCTACTGAGTTCTTGGGAGTGTACAACAGAAGATGTGATCCCGTCCCTCGAGAAATTTACAGTCTAATGGGGAAGACGGGCAGACACGGGCTGTATATGCAAGGTGAAAACAAGAAAATATTGACACAAGTGGTGACAGAAAAGAAAAACCCAAATGATCAGGGAAGGCCTCTTGAAGGCCTTTGGAAGGGAAGGCCTAGGAGACTTTGGAAGGAAGACAACGTGGTTTAACGGATTGAATTCGCGGGGAGCTCCAGGCAGGGAGGAGGGGGAGAGTCGAGAGGGGTTTGGAAGGCGGTTTGTGGGGAGTGGATGTGGTGGAAGAGGAGTAGGAAGACCATTCCAGGAGGGGGAAAGGTGTGAGCCCAAGCTCGGAAGGGCGGTCCGAGGACACTCCAGGCCGGGTGAGGGCTTCCGCCTCGTCACCGCTCCGACGTCCCCGGGCCACGCGGGCCGATGGGCGACCGGGCCAGATGGCAGGGAGGAGGCAGCCGGCCCCTCCCCTCCTCGTGAATATGTACTCTCTGGAACGCTTCGCCGGCTGCGCTTGGGGTCCCTTCGAGGAAATTATCCTTCGCAGCGGTATCGAAAGGACGGGAACCCAGGGGAGAGGAAAGAAAGAGAGGAGAAGGAGAAGCAGGAGGAAGAGGAGGAAGAGGAGAGGGTGGAAGACGAAGGAAAAGGAATCAGGGGAGGAGGAAGAGCAGGAGGGGGAAGAGGAAAAGAAAGAGTAGGAACAAGGAATAAGAAGGAAGGGGGAAGAGGGGAGGAGGAGGAAAAGAAGGAAGAGAGGGAGCAGGGGAGGAGGGGAAAAGAGAAGGAAGGAGGACGAGGAAAAGGAAGGGAAGGGGCTGAGGAAGAAGAGGAAAGAGAAGGAAAAGAAGGGGGAGACTGAGCAGGGAAGGAGGAGGAAGTGGGAGGAAGAGAAGAAGGAAGAGAAGGAAGAGGAAAAGAAGGAGGAGGAGACGGGGTACGAAGCACTGGTGCAGAGAGTGAGTGAGCCCGATTGGTCCTGTTTGTGATGGCTGGCGTCTGGTGCTGGGTCGCCGCCTCGGTGTGGGCGCTGACCGCTGCGGTAAGTCCCCGGGCCGTGGCTCCGGCCACTCCGGTGGCCAGGGTGACTCTCCTTAGGCTGTCGCGCAGTCAGGACGGGCCGGTATGGCGCTGGGCGAGGCTGGGTCCTTACACCCACCAGAGGCTTTCCAAATCTGCAACTGAGATTTTATTTCGCTTTTCCGAAGAGAAGCGGGGGCCAGGGGCTACCGATAGCAGAGGTGCCGGGAGGCGGGGGGTAAGAGGGGCAGCGAGCACATGGCCGGGGGGTTGGGAGGGGCGGGAAAGCACTTTGGGCGGGTCGCGACCGAGAGAACAGGGGGAACGGGGGCGTCTCCGCTCCCCTGTGTTTCTCTGCCAGGTCGCCCAAGACCTCGTGGAGGGGAGAAGGAGAAGGGAGGGGAGGGGAATCCTTCTGGGGCTGAGGACGCAACCCAATTTGAGATCCCAAAACTCGCCCACCCCCACTGCCTTCCTGTCACTGCCCTTCAACCGCCGAAGTGCCCAAGTCCCTCGCTGTGGCCCCGAAGCCAGGCCCTTCCCAGGACGGCCTAGACTATAGATCAGGCTCGAGGGGCCTGCTGGTCTGGAGAGTGTGTGTGTGTGGGGGGGCGTTTCTGGAGGAAGGTGGGGGCGGTTTTTGAAGGGTGATTTCTGAGGGAAGGTGGGGGCGGTTTGGGGAGGGAGATGGGGAGGGTTTTGGAGGGAGATGGGGCGGTTTAAGGAGGCGGTGGGGGTAGTTTCTGAAGGAAGATGGAGGCGGTTTCTGGAGGGAGGAAGGGGCGGTTTCTCAGGGGAGGAGGGGGCGGTTTTTGGAGGGAGGTGGAGGTGCTTTCTGAAGAGAGATGAGGGAGGTTTCTGGAGGGAGGTGGGGGCGGCTCTTGGCGAGAGGTAGGGGAGGTTCCTGAAGGGAGGGATGTGCGGAGCCGCCGGGCGCAGTCCCTGCTCTTGCCATCCCAAAGTCCGAGATCAGGTTCCTGCTTTGCCTCTGACTATTCATCTCCTGGGGGGACGGGGCAGGGGCGGACTACAGCCACCTGTCAGCGATTTCCTCTGTTTTCCTCCTCGGAGAACCGAGGCCAGGACACAGAGTTCCCTCTGCCTACCCCCTGCGCCCGAGATGGTCACCCCGAGGCAAACAGCCAATCAGGGTGCCGGGGTCCAGCCCCTCAGACCTGAACCAGGCCCTGGGAAGCTCGGATACGGAGCAGACGCGACCCCGCCCTTAGGGTGCCCCAGCCTATCAATCAATTAATTAATTAATCACTTTTTTATTCGTTGAGCGCTTACTGTGTGCAGAGTACTGTACTAAGTCTTGGGGAGAGTACAATAGAACAATATAGCAGTCACATTCTCTGCCCACAAACAGCTTACAGTTTATAAGGCAAGACAGTCATTAATATAAATAATAATGATAATAATAATGGTATTTGTTAAGCGCTTACTACGTGCCAAGCATTGTTCTAAACGCTGGGTGGATACAAGGTAACCTGTTACCTTGTATCCACCCAGCGTTTAGAACAATGCTTGGCACGTAGTAAGCGCTTAACAAATACCATTGTCCCACGTGGGGCTCACAATTTTAACAGTTACCACTCACAGTCTTTAATCCCCGTTTTACAGATGAGGTAACTGAGGCACAGAGAAGTTAAGTGGCTTGCCCAACAGCAGATAAGTGGCGGAGCCGGGATTAATTAGAATCCACATCCTCTGACTCCCAAGCCGGTGCTCCTTCTACTAAGCCACGCTGCCTCTCCAAAACTGACAGATATGGACATGAGGATAGTCAAGTTGAGGCCCCGAGAGAACAGGAGAGGAGAGAGGAGACGACCAAGAGGGGAAGGGTCTGGAATGATGCTTGGTCTGGAGGGAGACGGGAGTCCGGTCCGGGACAAGGGGTCGGCGCTGTTCCTCCTCGGGCCCGGGCCCCAACACCCCCCGCCCCTGGGCAGCGCAGAGAGCTAAGGCGGCGTCCAAGCCGCAGGTGCTGAAACCCGGCTCGGTCCGACCACCGGGTGGTGTCTTCGCCCGCATCAACGCCACTTTCAGGGCCCGTTCGCGGGAGGGAGGATGCGGCTTGGAGCCGAGTTGGCTCGGAGGGAAAGGGGCGGCGTTAGAAGAAGAGGAGCGGGGGAGGAAGGAACATTCCAGGTGTAGGTGCGGGGGCGTTAAATGTCTCGGGACGGGGTGTGTTGAGAGAAGGAAAGAAAGAAGAGACCAGAGGGCATGAGGTTGCGGGGGGCCTGGCCCTGGGGACTAGGAGGGAACGGGCTTGGGGCCTGGAGTGGGCGGGAATATTGCAACGCAGTACAGCCCCGCTCCCCACGTAGACAAACAGGGAAGATAGATAATAATAATGTTGGTATTTGTTAAGCACTTACTATGTGCCAAGCACGGTTCTAACAGCTGAGGTAGGTACAAGGTAATCAGGTTGTCCCACGTGGGGCTCACATTCTTAATCCTCATTTTACAGATGAGGGAAGTGAGGCCCAGAGAAGTGAAGTGACTTGCCCAAAGTCACACAGCTGACAATTGGCGGAGCCGGGATTAGAACCTATGACCTCTAACTCCCAAGCCCCGGCTCTTTCCACTGAGCCGGGGAGGGAGGCCCTGGAGCAGGGTTCGGAGTCGGGGGAGAGACCCGGCCGACTAGGAGGGTCTGCACGGCCTCAATTCTCTGGATAATTCCGGCCCACACCATCCCTCTTGCCGGGCAGCCTTCTGCCGACGGGTGTCGCCGAGTCCTCCAGAGAGGCCGAGCCACAGCAGAGTCCCTGGGGTGTCTTGAACCCGAGCCACCCTCCTCCTTTCCGGACAGGTCGCCGGCCTCGTGCACCCGGAATGCGACTTCCTCGCCGAGCTGAAAAGGGGCGAGCGTGCATGTCTGGAGGCTCCCGGGGAGCTGGAGAACGGCAGCGTCGGTAGGGGGCGGTATTGAGCTGGAGAAGGGGGCAACATGCCCCCTTCTTCCCCCTGGCAGCCGGGACACCTGGATTCTAGTCCCAGCTCTGCCACTGAGCTACTGGGATCTGGTGGAGCTAAGATCGGGGGTGGGAGAAGGGGAGAGAAGGGGAGGGAAGGAAAGGGCAAAGGGGGAGGGGGTGGAGGGGCTCATCAGGAAAGGGGACCAGGGATCGGGGTTGGGGGGGAGGGGGGAGGGCGCAGTTCAGGGAAGGGGAGGGAGGGGGGATGCCCAGCAGGGAGGGAGGGGAGGAGGAAGAGACGAGAAAGACACGGGGCCCACCCCGCCCCGCTTTGCAGGGGACGATGGAGACGAGTCCTGTAGAAACTGGGGATAATAATAATAATAATGATGGTATTTGTTAAGCGCTATGTGCAAAGCACGGTCGCGATCTTTCCGCCTGAGTGCCCTAGGGGGTGCTGGGCTGTGGGCGCGGGAGACCTCTCACCCTCCGGCCGGGGGTGGAGTGGTCAGCCCCGGGGAAACCTCCTACTTGCCCTCAGGGCGCTCGCCTCCGTGGTCAAATCAATCGATCAATCGCATTTATTGAGCGCTTACCTTGTGCAGAGCACTGTTCTAAGCGCTTGTCGAATCCTTTCCGACTCCAAACCCCCGCCCCCCAGACCTCCAGACCCCCAACCCCCACCCCACGTCTGTGTTTCCCGCCCCCCGAGGCTGCCCGACGGCGTGGGACCGTCTGCTGTGCTGGCCGGCCGCGAGGCCCGGGGACACGGTCACCTTGTGGTGCCCTGATTTCTTCCTCCACTTCAGCGCGGAGCTGGGTGAGGGGGCTGGGTAGGGGGACCAGAGGGCGGGGAGAGAGGGTGGGCATCAGCGTTAGGGTACTTCTCCCACACGGAGGGGACTGGGTCGGCGCGATTCATACCTAGACGCAGCCCAGCCGGGCAGCACCACGGAAGATGGGGAGCGATTCACACGGCCTTGGAAGGCGGGGAGAGGTCGGGGGGTGGGCAGAAGGGTAGAGGCCTATCGGTGGGAGTCGTGGGTCCGGGGTAGGGGTGGGGGCGTAGGCCGGACTGACGCCACTTCGCCTTCTTCACTATGGGTCGCAGGCGTCCGTGGGGATGGGGAGTGGGTGGGTGTCGATTTCCACCATTCATCATTACCCCCCACCCCGCCCCTTAAACGTAGCAGGATTTGGGGTGGGGGTCCAGAGAGTGGGAGCCGGGCGAGCCCAGAATTGCCGTCCCTCTGTTCCCACCCGGGTGAGGGTCCCCCGCTGGAGCTGGAGGAGGCAGAGGTATTGGATGGTCCGTCCCTGACCACGCTGGCGGGTGTCCGGAAGGGTGACAATCACGGGGGTCCCGCGGGCTCGTTGGGGACAGAATCCCAGGTAGGCAGGGTGAGAGGGTGACCGGGGCACGGGGCGTGGGGTTGAGTGGCAACGTCGCCCTGGGCTGGACTATCGTGGGGGGCTTCTATTCCCGCAGGGTCAGTGGGAAGAAATTGTACGGAGAGGGGCTGGGCTGAGCCCTTCCCGCCCTACGCTGTTGCCTGCCCCGTGGACCTGGAGGCCCCTATTGGAGATGCAAGTAGCCCCCGGCGAGACGAGGGGTCGGACAGGACTGCCCCCTCCCTATCCCTGCGCTGACCGCGGCCCCCTGGCCCAGGCGAGGGACTGTCGGGACGGACGAGGGCCCGATGGGAGGAGGGGGGCAGAATCCGCCTCTCCCCCTTCCTGGCCTCGCCCCCTCCTCCACCCGCCATGGGAGTAGCCCCCGCCGCCTTCAATTGGGACAGCTCTCCTTCGGCTCCCCAAACCGTCCTCTCATCCGCCACCTCACCCTATCCCATCGGACCGAAGAGGAAACTGAGGCTCAGATAGGTTCGGTGACTTATCTGAAGCCACACAGCGAGTGAACTATCCTGGCTGGGGAGGGGGCGAGACCACCCTCTCTCCCCGGCCTTCCTTGCCCGGGGGAAGCGGGGCGGGAGGGAAGGGGACCTGGTTCTGGGCTGAGCCTATAATGGGTTACCTCTCCCCTGGACAGCGGGCTTACTTCTCCACGGTCAAGACCATCTACACGGTGGGCTACAGTGTGTCCGTCACCTCCCTGACCGTCGCCATCGGGGTCCTGGCGGCTTTCCGGTGTGTCCCGCCCCCAGAAAGCCAGCCAAGCCTCGGCCTATCCCAAATCTTGAGCTCAAGCGTCATGTCCCCACCCTGACTGCGTGTGTGCGTGTGTGTGTGTGTGTGTGTGTGTGTGATTGATTGATTGATTGAGTGGGGATATGAGCCATTACCCGGAAAACTGGGTCCTCACCCGGTCACTCACTGGATAATTCCAGTCAGGACAGAGAACCCTCTGTCCCGTCCCCCATGGAGTCCGAGACCCCGGTTTTCGGGATGATGGCCTGACCCCCTCCCGCCCCTCCAGCCTTTCATTCATTCATTCGTATATATTAAGTGCTTTCTGCGTGCAGGGCACTGTACTAAGCGCTTGGATAGTACAATTCAGCAATAAAGAAAGATAATCCCTGCCCAAAGCAGGCTTACGGTCTAGGAGGGGAGACAGACATAAAAGTAAACAGGCATCAATATAAATAAACATAATTATATATATATATATATATATATACATATATACATATATGTAAGTGTTGTGGGGCAGGGAGGGGGGTAGAGCAAAGAGAGGGAGTCGAGGCGATGGGGAGGGTAGGGGGAGCTGAGGAAAAGGGGTCTTAGTTTGGGAAGGCCTCTTAGAGGAGGTGAGCCTTCAGTAGGGCTCTGAAGGGCGGAAGAGTGATTTTTGGCCGATTTAAGGAGGGAGAGCATTCCAGGTCAGAGGTAGGACGTGGGCCAGGGGTCGACGGCGGGACAGGCGAGAACGAGGCCCAGAGAGAAGGCCCAGCCTGACCCGCCCCCGCCCCTCCCCCCGCCAGGAGGCTCCGCTGCCCCAGAAACTTCATCCACATTCAGCTGTTCCTCACCTTCATCCTGAAGGCCGCCGCCGTCTTCTGCAAGGACGCCGTCCTCTTCCAACAGGAAGACGTGGACCACTGCAACTTCTCTACGGTCAGTCCCGCGCGGGGACGGGGGCGGGCGCGGGGGGCAGAAGCAGCAGACCCCCCCTGCCCTCCCCAAATCCGTCAGCCGGCCCCGCATGCAGGCCTGGGACAGCCCCTTTCAACGGTCTGGGGTGGGGGCAGGAGAGGACCCCGGATAATTGATACCCACAGGTAACCGTTTAAACCAAAATGTTCAAACTCCCCACCCCCTACTCGCCCCCCAATTCTCCTCGTTGGAGGGGCTGTAGAGCAGAGAAATAGCCAGCAGCGCAAGGAGGAAGGTAATGGAAGGAGAATCCAAAGCAGGGCCCTTCACGGATAATCCACCACACGGGTCATCTGTGCCTAGACAACTCACATCCTGTAGAACCCAGACAACAGTCCCCCGCCACGGATTATCTGTGGGAAGCAGTATGGCATAGTGGACAGCGCACGGGCCTGGGAGTCAGAAGGTCATGGGTTCTAATCCCGGATCCGCTGTTTGTCTGCTGTGACCTCAGGAAAGTCACTTCACTTCTCTGTTCCTCAGTTGCCTCATCCATAAAATGGGGAATGAGACTGTGAGCCCCACAGGGGACAGGGCCTGTGTCCAACCTGATTGGTTCGTACCCACCCCAGAGCTTAGTACAGTGTCTGGCACATAGTAAGCGCTTAACAAACACCACTATTATTATTATTATGCACCCCGCAGAAACCCCAGGCGGTTTTCACTCCGGATAATCCAAAACGGACCCCCCCCACCTCCCCGTGGATAAAGCACCTCCCCACTCCGGTAACCCATATGCTTTCCCTGGAAAGGGAAGGAGTGTCTCCCACCCTGCCCGGAAGCTTCATCCTGTCCTCTGTTCTCTGTCCCCTCGCGGAGGTGGGATGCAAAGTGACCGTAACGCTGGGCCACTACTTCACGATGACCAATTTCACCTGGCTCCTGGCCGAAGCCTTGTACCTCAGCTGCCTCCTGGTGTCGTCCTTTCCCAACGGTCCACGGCGCTATCTGTGGCGGCTGGGCCTCTTCGGCTGGGGTGAGGGTCGGGGGTGGGGTGCAGGGACAGACTGGGGGGGCGGTTCCCCCTTGCCCTGCGGATGGGGGGCGGGAACAACACTGGTCAGGCAATGTGATGGGCTGGGCCCCGTCTCTCACACCCCTCCCCCATTCTTGCCTGCCCTCGGGATTATAAAAACTCATTTGGTCCAACCCCCTGCCACCAGCCTGCTGGTCCATCCCCCGCCCCCGCCACGGAAGCCCCTCTCAGCCATGCTATTCAGATAGTTGGGAAGCTACATGGTGTAGTGGAAAGAGCACGGCCCTGGGAGTCAGAGGATGTGTTTGGGTTCTAATACAGGCTCTACCACTTGCCTGTTATGTGACCTTGAGCAAGTCACTTCACTTTTCTGTGGCTCGGTTACCTCATCTGTAAAATGGTGACTAAGACTATGAGCGCCATGTGGGACAGAGACTGTGTCCAACCTGATTACCTTGTATCTATCCCAGAGCTTAGAACAGTGCGTCACATATAGTATGCACTTAACAAATACCACAATTGTTATTATTATTAATTTTTCAACTTCTCCTCCACTCACCCCCAGACTTTTGTCCTGGTTGTACCCGCCGCCCTCGGTGTCTCCCCCTTCCCCGCCCAAGTTCTGTTCGGGGCCAGCCAGCCCCCCCTTACTTTGCTGCTCCCCAGGATTTCCAACGGTTTTCATTACCGCGTGGGTGATCTCCAAGCTGTACCTGGAGGATACTGAGTGAGTCGATTTCTATCAGTCAATCAGTGGTATTTATTGAGCGTTTGTTGTGGGCAAAGCGCTGTACTAAGCGACCCATCCGCACCCCGGCCTAAGGTTGGTGTGGATCGCTCTGGGACTCACAGGGGATCAACGCTCTCTTTCTCTTTTACCTTCCTACCCTCTCCCCCTCACGTCCCCCTCCCCCTCCCCCTTCCGATCTTTCCCCTCCTCCCAGCGCCTTTCCTTTGCTCTTCTCTCCCCTCCCCAACCGACACCCAGGGAGAGGGGTGGGGAGCTGGGCGGTATGGATTGTTTCTCTCCAGGTGTTGGGACGTGAACGACAACTCTCCATCGTGGTGGATCATCAAGGGACCCATTGTCTTCTCGGTGGGGGTGGGTATAGGGGGTCCTCCCTCCTCTTTCCTTTCCCCTTGCCCCTCTCTCCTATTCCCCCTCCTGAGGACTTCCCTCCCCGGCAACGATCTAATCCAGGGTGGAGGTCGCGTCCCCTCCCCCGGCCGAAACGTGAGGGTCTCCCCCCTCCCCCAGATCCCGCTCTCACCCGACCCTGTATCGTCCCCATCCTCCTGGGCCCCGCCGGACTCACACCAGCCCTTCCTCCCGCGCCCGGGGTCCAGGTGAACTTCCTGCTTTTCCTAAACATCGTCCGGATCCTCCTGAAAAAACTGGACCCGCGACACAGCAACTTCAACAACTCCAAGAATTACAGGTGCGCGTGACCGCGGGAGAGGCTGTGGGGCCGCCTATGGCTGTGACCGTTATGTGACAGAGTGTGTAGCGGCGTGTGAAACTCTGTACGCCTGTGTGACTGCGTATGAGCCCGTGTGGGAGTGTGATTGCGAAGTTGTGTGTGAGACTGTGTGAGTCCGTGTAGGTGCGAGTGTGTGACTATGAGTGTGACCGTATGTGACTCTGTGTCTCTGGGAATGACTATGTGACTGTGTAGTTGTGCGTGAGTCTGTGTAGGTGTGAATGAGTGACAATAAGTGTGACTACGTGTCCCTCTGTTTAAGTGGATTTCTGTGTGCGTGAGACTGTGTGTGTTTGTCTGACTGTGTGAGTCCGAGTGAGATCCCGAGCCGGTCCTCCGAGACAGGGGCTAAGGGGTGATTGAGGGCGGGCTTCCTGGAAGAGGAGGTGGGGCTGGCGTGTGGCTTGCGGTATTTTACGGTGGTTCACAGGGCTCTATCCTCCCTTTGGCTGGCCTAGACGCCTGTCCCGTTCCACGCTGCTCCTCATCCCGCTCTTCGGGACTCACTACATCGTCTTCAACTTCCTCCCGGACTGGGCCGGCCAGGGCCCGCGGCTCTACCTGGAGCTGTGTGCTGGTTCCTTCCAGGTGACTCTCGCTCCCCCTCGGATAGAGAAGCAGCGTGGTTCAGTGGAAAGAGCACGGGCTTAGGAGTCAGAGGTCATGGGTTCAAATCCCAGCTCCACCGCTTGTCAGCTGTGTGACTTTGGGCAAGTCACTTAACTTCTCTGGGCCTCGGTTACCTCATCTGTAAAATGGGGATTAAGATTGTAAACCCCACATGGTCACCTGATCACCTTGTATCCTCC
This sequence comes from Tachyglossus aculeatus, assembly GCF_015852505.1. NCBI lineage: Eukaryota > Metazoa > Chordata > Mammalia > Monotremata > Tachyglossidae > Tachyglossus > Tachyglossus aculeatus. The sequence continues at coordinate 924,405 of NC_052078.1, read as the reverse complement.
CCAGCGCTAAGAACAGTGCTTTGCACATAGTAAACGCTTAACAAATACCAAAATTATTATTATTATTATCCCACGGACCCCCGAACCCCCTCCCCCGACACACAAACTTGCCCCAGTCCTACTGTCGGGGCCGGTGTCCCTGGGTTCCAACTGTGGGGACGAAGTCAATAAATCCATCAATCAAGGGTATTTATTGAGCACTGACTGTGTGCAGAGCACTGTACTAAGCTCTCGGGAGAGCACAATACAGCAGAATTAGCAGGCACGTTCCCTGCCCATAAGGAGTTCATGGTCTAGAGCCACGGTGCTTTCTTCTAATCCCGGCTCCGCCACTTGTCTGCTGTGTGACCTTGGGCAAGCCACTTAACTTCTCTATGCCTCAGTTACCTCATCTGTAAAATGTGGATTAAGACTATGAGCCCCTCGTGGGACAACCTGATTACCTTGTATCTACCCAAGCGCTTAGAACAGTGGTTGGTACGTAGTAAGTGCTTAACGAATACCATAATTATTATTTTTCAACGTCCTTCTATGGCTGATGACCACCGGACCATCTTGTGTCCCTTCAGGGTTTCATCGTGGCAGTGCTCTACTGTTTCCTGAACCAAGAGGTGAGACGTCCCCCCCCCACCCATCCTCCAGCCTCGGGGACACCCAGGGGTGTCGGAGGTGGGCGCAGACCACGGCCCCAGCGCCCACCTAGCGGTGCCCCCCCAACTCCAGACCGCTGACGGGCTCAGATTCACTCTCCCCTCCACCGGCTAAGACAACTGGAGGGCCCTCGCCGCTCTTCCCCAGAGACTCAGCGCTTAAACGACCCTTGACAAGTGACAAGCCCCGTGGCTCAGTGGAAAGAGCACGGGATTGGGAGTCAGAGGTCGTGGGTTCTAATCCTAACTCCGCCACTTGTCAGCTGTGTGACATTGGGCAAATCACTTCAGTTCTCTGTGCCTCAGTTCCCTCATCTGTAAAATGGGGATGAAGACTGTGAGCCCCATGTGGGACAACCTGATTACCTTGTATCCCCCCAGTGCGTAGAACAGTGCTTGGCACATAGTAAACGCTTAACAAATGCCATCATCATAATCATCACCCCTTTGCAGCCTCCTCCAAAACTGTCCCGCCGGGAACCCGCAGTCCGGTCTGGGAGCAACATTTTCCTAGTGGATAGAGCACAGGACTGGGAGTTAGAAGGACCTGCGGTATAGTCCCTGCTCCGCCACTTGTCTACTGTGTGATCTTGGACAAGTCACTTGGAAGCAGCGTGGCTCAGTGGAAAGAGCCCGGGCTTTGGAGTCAGAGGCCAGGGGTTCAAATCCCGGCTCCGCCGATTGTCAGCTGTGTGACTTTGGGCAAGTCACTTCACTTATCTGGGCCTCAGTGACCTCATCTGTAAAATGGGGATTAAGAATGTGAGCCCCCCGCCCCCGTGGGACAACCTGATCACCTTGTAACCTCCCCAGAGCTTAGAACAGTGCTTTGCACATAGTAAGCGCTTAATAAATGCTATTATTATTATTATTATTATTATTATTATTATTATTATTATTCTCCATGCCTCAGATTCCTCATCTGTAAAATGGGTATTAAAGCTGTGAGCCCCACGTGGGACAGGGACTGTGTCCAACCTGATTAGTTTATATTTACCCCAGCGCTTAGTACAGTGCCTGGCACAAAGCAAACTCTTAAATTCCAAAATTATTATTGTCATTATTATTATTGTTGTGATTAGGGCGCCACCTGGGGGCCACGGACTCACTGAGTTGGCAGTTCACCGAACTGCGGGCGTGCAGGAGTTAACAATAATAGTAATAATAATCGTAGTATTTGCTTAGCGCTTACTACGTACCAAGCACCGTACTGAGCACTGGGGAAGATATAAGATAATCAGGCCCCACATGGGGTTTTCTATTTAAATAGGAGGAAGTACAGGCATTGAATTCTCATTTTGCAAATGAGGGAACTGAGGGAAAGAGGAGTTACGTGAATTGCCCAAATGTACACAGCAGACAAGTGGTGGGGCTGGGATTAGAATCCAGGTCCTATGACTCCAAGGCCCTTGCTCTCTCCACCAGGCCACACTACTGCTATACCGCAGTAGTACTCACAGTCTTACGAGCGATGAGGGGTTAGTTCGGAGTTCACTGAGAGGATTTTTTTCACAGGAGAAAGGGGAGCTGAGTTTTTGAAGTCTGCAGATCCCAACCCTTTAAAGCCCAGGTCCAAGAGGCACTGTTGCCTATTGGCAAGAGCTCGGGCCTGAGAATCAGAGAACCTGTGTTCTAATTCCCCTTCCCTTTCCCTCTGGACCCTAGCCAACCCCAGCTTTACCCTGGCCAATCTCTCTGACTTCACGTCGTCCTCCTGCTCTTTCCAAGGTGCAAGCGGAACTTGGACGCCTCTGGAGAGGGCACAACTATGGGCCGATGCCTGTGCAGAGGGCCAGGGTCCGGTGGACCTGGCCATCCAGTTCGGGAGCCAAGATGACCACATCAGTGTGCTAGCAGGCCGTCCCTGCTGCTCCTTCCTGCTAGAGACAGCTGCCAACATCATCTCCCTGGACAGAGGAGAAAGTCTACGCCCCACCCCACCCCCAGCCTTTCCCTCCACATCTTTCAGCAGTGAGTACCCCCCTGGACCCACGGTAGACTGGGAGGCCAGGCTCAGTCCCAGCTCTGGCCTGCTGTGTGACCTTTGGCAAGTCACTCTACCTCCCTGGGGCTCTATTTCCTCCTCTGCACAATGAAGAATAAGGTGAACATCTTCATCCAGCTCCGCAGGAATGTTGTGAGGATAAAATAGCATATTGGTGTGAAAGCGGTTGGGAAAAATAAAATGGTAGACAAAGTGAAAGTATGAATTATAATCTTTTGTAAATTTCAGACAGGAATTCTTCATAACTGTGCGCTTTTATTTTTGAAAAGAGATCGTGTTCTGAGCTGAGAGTCCAGAAATTGGGTTTCTATTTCTGTCTCGATGTCTGATTCGCCGTGCAACTCCAGGATTGTTGCTTCCCTTCTGTGGGCCTCGGTCTCCCCTCCTGTAAAGTGCGAGGAATGATGTTTGCCTACTTTGGTGGTGGTGGCAGCCATGGAGGGGATGGGAGGGGAGGCGGAGTGGGTTTCAGAGTGAGTTTGAGAGCAGGTACGGAGGTCCGGAAGAGCCTGGAAACCAAGCCCTAGTGAGGGATCAGCTGGACCAATCTCGGGGTGGCCAAGCGCCTGGACTCCAGACTGAGGTTACCCAAGGCAGAGGAAGTGGCAGGACAGATGGACAGTGGGAAAGAGAATGGGAAAGGAGAATCCATGACCAATCAATCAATCATATTTATTGAGCACTTACTGTGTGCAGAGAACTGTACTAAGCACTTGGGACAGTAAAATATAACAGGGTTGGTAGACACAGTCCTGCCCATGGCGGTCTTGGTCTAGAGAGGGAGACAGACATTAATGTAAATAAGTAAATTATGCCTATGGATACAAGTGTTGTGTGGTTGAGGTGACATTGGCTCAACTTTGGCCCATCCTGCTGCACCAGGCCAGTGCAGGAGGGGAGAGGGCTGGGGGATCTGAGAGGAGAGGAGAGGGTGTGTGTGTGGCTGGGGGTACAGTCTGTTTGTTGGGCTTGAGTATAAGATTGTGTTTCTGAGGGTTTGTTCCTTTATAATTACAGTGTTTGTTAAGAGTTTACTATGTGCCAAGCACTACTCTGAGCGCTGGGGTGGATACATGGTAATCAGGTTGTCCCACAGGAGTCTCACAGTCTTAATCCCTATTTTACAGATAAGGTAACTGAGACCAGAGAAGTGGAGCGACTTGCCCAAGGTAACACAGTAGAAAGTGGAGGAGCTTTCCCCTCTGTCCAGTGGCTCAGATAATAATAATAATAATAATAATAATGGTATTTATTAAGCGCTTACTATGTGCAAAGCACTGTTCTAAGCCCTGGGGAGGTTACAAGGTGATCAATAGCCAGTGCAAGATAATCCCTCAAATGAAAAGATGAGGAGCAGTAATGCCATCACCCCAAGCAAAGGGAGGGGACTGAGGCTCTAGCTTCTCCTCGGGTTGGTAATGGGGTTCTCCGGACTCCAGGACACACCTCAGGATGAAGGCACAGTGTGATTCTGCCATAGCACCAGGCCCTTAGCTGTAGGGAATTGTTCAAAAGATCAAAAGTGGTTCGAAGTGAAATTTCATTCATTCATTCATTCAGTCGTATTTATTGAGCGCTTACTGTGTGCAGAGCACTGTAATCAATCAATCAATCAATCAATCGTATTTATTGAGCGCTTACTATGTGCAGAGCACTGTACTAAGCGCTTGGGAAGTACAAATTGGCATCACATAGAGACAGTCCCTACCCGATAGTGGGCTCACAGTCTAAAAGGGGGAGACAGAGAACAGAACCAAACATACCAACAAAATAAAATAAGTAGGATAGAATTGTACAAGTAAAATAAATAAATAAATAAATAAACAGAGTAATAAATATGTACAACCATATATACATATATACAGGTGCTGTGGGGAGGGGAAGGCGGTAAGGCGGGGGGATGGAGAGGGGGACGAGGGGGAGAGGAAAGAAGGGGCTCAATCTGGGAAGGCCTCCTGGAGGAGGTGAGCTCTCAGCAGGGCCTTGAAGGGAGGAAGAGAGCTAGCTTGGCGGATGGGCAGAGGGAGGGCATTCCAGGCCCGGGGGATGACGTGGGCCGGGGGTCGATGGCGGGACAGGCGAGAGCGAGGTACAGTGAGGAGATTAGTGGTGGAGGAGCGGAGGGTGCGTGCTGGGCAGTAGAAGGAGAGAAGGGAGGTGAGGTAGGAGGGGGCGAGGTGATGGACAGCCTTGAAGCCCAGGGTGAGGAGTTTCTGCTTGATGCGCAGATTGATCGGTAGCCATTGGAGGTTTTTGAGGAGGGGAGTGATATGTCCAGAGCGTTTCTGGACAAAGATAATCCGGGCAGCAGCATGAAGTATGGATTGAAGTGGAGAGAGACACGAGGATGGGAGATCAGAGAGAAGGCTAGTGCAGTAGTCCAGACGGGATAGGATGAGAGCTTGAATTAGCAGGGTAGCGGTTTGGATGGAGAGGAAAGGGCGGATCTTGGCAATGTTGCGGAGCTGAGACCGGCAGGTTTTGGTGACGGCTTGGATGTGAGGGGTGAATGAGAGAGCGGAGTCGAGGATGACACCAAGGTTGCGGGCTTGTGAGACGGGAAGGATGGTAGTGCCGTCAACAGAGATGGGAAAGTCAGGGAGAGGACAAGGTTTGGGAGGGAAGACAAGGAGCTCAGTCTTCGACATGTTGAGCTTTAGGTGGCGGGCGGACATCCAGATGGAGATGTCCTGAAGGCAGGAGGAGATGTGAGCCTGGAGGGAGGGGGAGAGAGCAGGGGCAGAGATGGAGATCTGGGTGTCATCAGCGTAGAGGTGATAGTTGAAGCCGTGGGAGCGAATGAGGTCACCAAGGGAGTGAGTGTAGATTGAGAACAGAAGGGGACCAAGCACTGTACTAAGCGCTTGGGAAGTACAAGTTGGATTACTTTGGGTCAGACACTGTTCTGAGTGCTGGGGTGGAAAGCAGCATAGGCTAGTGCTTAGAGCATGGGCCTGGGAGTCAGAAGGACCTGGGTTCTAATTCCGACTCCAGCACTTGTCTGCTGTGTGACAAGTCGCTTTACTTCTTTGGGCCTCAGTTACCTTATCTGTAAAATGGGGATTAAGACTGTGAGCCCCATGGACTGTGTCCAACCTGATTAACTTGTATCTACCCCAGCACTTAGAATAGTGCTTGACACACAGTGGACACAAAAAAATACCATTATTATTATTATTATCTGAGAAAATTACATTGGATTCAGTCCTCGACCATAACAGGGTTCACATCCTAGGAAGAGAGGATGGCAGGGATTTTATCCCCAATTTTTTTTATGGTGTTCAAGCACTTACCACATGGCAGGGATTGTATGAAGTGCTAGGTAGATACGAGCAAATCAGGTTGGACACAGTCCCTGTTCCACATGGGGCTCATAGTTTTAATCTCCATTTTACAGATGAAGTAAACTGAGACAGAGGTGAAGTGACTTGCCCAAGGTCACACAGCAGACAAGTAGTGGAGCTAGGATTAGAACCTAAGACCTTCTGAGTCCCAGGCCCATACTCTATCCACTACACCATGCTGCTTCCCATTGTACAGAAAAGGCCAATGAGGCCCAGAGAGGGTGTGTGCCTTGCCCGAGGCCACTCAGCAGTGTAAGCTCTCCATGAGCAGGGAATGTGTCTACCAACTCTTTTATATTGTTACGTTGTACTCTTCCAAGAGCTTAGTACAGTGCTAACCACACAGTAAGTGCTCAAAAAATATAACTGATTGATTGAACTAGAACCTGGGACTTCTGACTCTGTTCTCCTCCCAGTAGGTACCCAGTACAGCCAGCACAGGCCAGTACAGTACTAAGCACTTAGTGTGATTCTCTGTACCCAATATGAGCTCAGTAAATACTATTGATTGTTTACAGCCAAGGCTAGATTAACTGACCCGGAGCATGGGGCAATTAGATTTTACAGGATCCCAGGATACAAGTCTTGTTGCTAATTTAAAACAAAATGATCCCAATTCTGGCACTGAAGCTATTAGCGGCTTGCCTTTTAATTAACATAAAGCCATTCTGTGCTTCCATTTAAGCCTTGAAACGTGTAGAAAATACTTTTAAAGCAAAATAGCTTACTTCTTATCTTAGAACAGCCGTCATACACAAGATCATAGATCGTACATTTTAAATAGACATACAAACATATATACATATATTCATGTATGAAATTATGTTTTTGTTTCTGTGAGGCCCCTTTTAGCCCAAGCCCCATGTCCGGAGCTCCTCAAGTCCCTGAATTGATCTATTCCAGATGACAGCATTTTGTACTCAGCAGGCACCTGATACAGTGCTCTGCAAACAACAGGCATGCAGTACAGTTCTCTGCACACCGCAGGTGGCCAGTAAAGATCTATGAATGAATGAATGAATGCTATTCATCATCTCCATTCCCAACCTCGTCACCCTCAGGGAAAACACCATCTGCTCTCAGAAACTAAAGTTTTCTTGAGCTGGACTCAGAGAGGAGGGTCACCCGGGGGCGATCCTCCGAGCTCTGGCCTTTCCTGGAAGCAAGGGAATCCCCACCGTCTCCAGATTGCTCCTCTTCCTGACTGAAGTCGCCTTGCAAGGCTGCAGGGGAAGAGTAGAACGGGTAGGGACCGTCTCTATATGTTGCCAACTTGTACTTCCCAAACGCTAGTACAGTGCTCTGCACACAGTAAGCGCTCAATAAATACAATTGAATGAATGAATGAATGCGAAGTTAAGGTGGGGGGGCGGTCTCTGCTCCGGCCTGAGCAGCAACGCAGGACCTGCCCACTAGGTGGCAGTCGGGAATCGGAGGCCCATTCAGTCAATCAGTCAGTCCGTCGTATTTATTGAGTGCTTACTGCGTGCAGAACACTGTACTGAGCGCTTGGGAGAGTACACTAGAGCAATACAACAGACATATTCCCTGCCACGACGATCTTACAGTCTAGAGGGGGTGACAGACATTAATAGGAGAACCTTGGAGAGGCGGGGGCCAGCAGGCTCACAGCTGGAAATCCTTTAGAATCAATCAATCAATCAACGGTATTTATTGAGCTCTTACTGTGTGCAGAGCACTGTACTAAGCGCTTGGGAAGTACAAGTTGGCAACATATAGAGACAGTCCCTACCCAACAGTGGGCTCACAGTCTAGAAGGGGGAGAAGTCCTCCCTGATCATCCACAAAGCTATTAGTCTACTTGTGGATAAGCAGGGTGGCTTACTGGATAGAGCACGGGACTGGGAGTCAGAAGGACCTGAATTCTAATTCTGGCTCTGCCATATGTCTGCCGTGTGTCCTTGGGTAAGTCACTTAACTTCTCTGTGCCTAGTCACTTAACTTCTCTGTACCTCATCTGTGCCTCATTTTACCTCATCTGTAAAATGGGGATGTGAGCCCCATGTGGGACAGTGACTGTGTCCAACCTGATTAACTTGTGTCTACCCCAGTGCTTAGAACAATGCTTGGCACATAGTAAGCGCTTAACAAGTGCTATTATTATTATTATTATTATTATTATTATTGATAATGACAATAATAACTAAGATTGTATTCCCTCCGCAGGATACTCAAACTCCTACTGTAGGGCGAAACCCAAAGCAAGGAGGGCAATGGAAACGTTTTCAGGCAGTCAAATAAAATCTCAGACAGTGCTGACTCCCAAACTAGCCCACCGTCAGCCCCGTTTCGAGCAAAATCAATCAAATTGAGCGCTTACTGCATGCGGAGCACTAAACTATGCTTTTGGGAAAGCACAATTCCAGTCTTGGTAGACACGTTCCTTGTTCAGCTGGAGTTTACGATCTAGAGTAAAAACGTCCTAAGGAGCCAGAGATAAGGAAGCAAAGGTGAAAACATTGTCGGGAGCCTCAAACACCAAACGCGACAACACTACGAGGGCCATTCAGTGTGTGTGCCCGAATTTGGGCCCCACGTGGGACTTTCTGTCCACATTTGCCCCCATGGTTGCTGCTGGCTCTCGGAGGCCGCTGACTGCTCTATCTGTTGATTCAGTAGTGGGCGACCGGGCCCCGGGGCTGAGCTTCCAAACTGCTCCTCATCCACCCTCTTCCCCTTGCCGGGGTCACCCGCCAGCTCTCCTCCCTTCCTGCCAGCTCGTCTGGTGCCCGAAGGGCCCTGGTTTGGAGAGGGCCAGCGGGGTCTCATCCGCACCCCCGCCCCTGGAGGATTCTTTTCGGGATTCCTGCGGGCGGAGGCAGACGTTTGCTGCCAGCCCCGCTGTCTTTTCCCCAGAGGTCCATCTCTCGGCCTTTCCATCTCTCGGCTCGGAGCGTGACGGGCCAAACGACCCCTCCCCTCCTCCCGCTCCCTCCCCCGCCCGAGGCTAGGAGCTGCCTTCCTGAGTTTAAACCATCTCTCTGATTCCAGAAAAAGCGGAGGAGGGACGGGCTGGGAGTGGGGACGCATTTTCAGCGTTGTTAATTCTGCCTCCCCTGTCTTCCAGAGAGGGGAAACGGCTGTAATTTTATTTGACTAATTTGCAGCTCCAGTTTGCCAAGCCATTTTCGGTCTCCCCGGAGACGCACCTGCTCGAAGGAGGAGAGAGCTCGGTCTCCAGCCCCCATCCTTTGCGGCCCTCCCCTCCCCCGGCAAGAAGAGGGGGGCGGCACCTGGCTTAGCCACAGAGAAGCGGACGAGGTTTGGGAGGAAGGAAAGGGGGAGGGCTCCATCCAGGCCTGCGGGCAGAAGGATCCCAAAAGAAAGGAATTAGAACCCCATGACACCCTCTGTTCTCCCCGAGGGCTTTCATTCCCACCAACTCTTCAGTTTCCGCCGCCTAGTAGAGAACGTGGGGCAAAGATCCATGAAAGGCCCAGCTGGAGAAGGCACCGCTCCCTGAGTGGGTTCTGCCAAATTTGGAGAGGTCACAAGGTGTTGCTATGAGCATCTCCGGACATCAGCTGTCAATCTTGCCGAACCATCAGGCAATCAAGACATACACATAATAATAGTAATAATGGCATTTATTAAGCACTTACTATTCATTCATTCATTCAATCAATCGTATTTATTGAGCGCTTACTGTGTGCAGAGCACTGTATTAAGCGCTTGGGAAGTACAAGTTGTAAAATATAGAGACGGTCCCTACCCAATAGCGGGCTCACAGTCTAGAAGAGGGAGACAGACAACAAAACAAAACACATTAACAAAATAAAATAAATAGAATAGTAAATATGTACAAGTAAAATAAATAGAGTAATAAATCTGTACAGAAATATATACAGGTGCTGTGGGGAGGGGAAGGAGGTAGGGCGGGGGTTACTTCTATGCTTACTATGTGCAAAGCACTGTTCTAAGCGCTGGGGAGTTTACAAGGTGATCAGGTTGTCCCACGGGGGGCTCACAGTCTTAATCCCCATTTTACAGATGATGTAACTGAGGCTCAGAGAAGTTAAGTGACTTGCCCAAAGTCTCACATCTGGCAATTGGCAGTGATGGGATTCGAACCCATGATTCCAAAGCGCTTGCTCTTTTCCCCTGAGCCACACTGCTTCTCACACCTCTGTTTTGGCTGCATGTTATCAGTAGCTGCAGTCTGAGTGCAGGGCATCAAGCAGAAGTAAAAGATGGCTTATCTGTTATTTTCTCTGTCAAGCTCCACCTCCGCCTGAAAGACTTCGCCCCCTTCCCAGTCCCAGCCCCCATAGCCCCCAGTTCGATGTTGCGTTTCGGTCCCTGGCGCGGGTGTTGTAGAATTAACCTCCTCTGTCTAGAGGAGACCCAAATTCAGAGAGGTGGGGGCGTGGGGGGAGGAGCGAAAGGCACTGAGATCGCCAGGTAACTTCTGGACGGGGTCTTGGCTTGGGGGTAAGGGGATGGAGCGGGGGTCCCGAGGAAGCCAATTGCTGGAGGGAGGAGGACCCTTCTTTTTGAACTGTGCAGACCCCTCTCCTGGGCCCGCAGAAGCCATCATTAAAAAAATAGTATTGGTTAAGAGTTCATTAGGTGCCAGACACTGTACTAAGCGCTGGGGGGTAGATACAAGTTAAACAGGTTGGACACATGTACCACATGGAGCTCACAGTCTTAATCCCCATTTTCCACCTGAGGTAACTGGGGCACAGAGAACTGAAATGAGTTGCCCAAGGTCACATAGCAGTCACGTGGCAGAGTGGTATTAGAACCCAGGTCCTTTTGATTCCCAGGCTCGTGCTATACCCATAGGCCTCGATGCTTCTCTTTGTGCAAGTGGTTGGGGATTCTAGGGGACCCTCTCCCCTTTGCGCACCCCCACTCATCCATCTGGACTCCAAGGGTGGGGGCAATAACAATGCCCCTTAGGCTATCTGCCCCCGAGGTGGATGGGAAGGATGGAAGGATGGAACGAGATCGGGAATCCTGGGGAGCCAGGAAAGTGATAAGTCTGGGGAGAGGGGTCTGGACGGCCGTCTCACAGATTAATTTCTTCTGGATTTCCCTAAACTCAGGCAGTCCCAAATCCGTGGAAGCTCTGGGTGGCAGTATAGACAGGATCACAAAAGCCCTTGGGGACCAGGGTAGGGGCAGGATCCATCTGCATCGACTGTCCCCACTGTCAAAGCAGCCGGGTAATTGTCTTACAGATTCCATGAGTCGTCCAGGACTCCGTCATACCATTGTAGGGGAGCCAAGGTTTCGGCTGATGGTTTCCTGTCCCCGCTCCCCTGTTCCCTGACTGGTGCCAGCGGGACTCAGTGGAATATCAGGGTGGGAGCGTAAGGCACACTGGAACGGCTCCACTGCCATCATCTGGGGGGGCGGATTTCTCACGGAACTTTTCCCTGGGCTGGTCCCCCTTCCTCCCCAATCCAGAGCCCTAGTTCTCAGCAGCGTGGCCTAGTAGAAAGAGCCAGGGCCCTGGGTTCAAATCCCAGCTCTGCCACTTGTCTGCTGTGTGACTTTGGCCAAATCACTTCGCTTCTCCGTGCCTCATTTCCCCATCTGGAAAATGGGGATTAAATCCTCCTCCCTCCTACTTAGGTTGTGATCACGATGCAGTACAGAGACTGTCCAACCTGATTATCTTGTGTCTACCTCAGAGCTTATTACAGTGCCTGGCATTTCCATTCATTCATTCATTCATTCAATCGTATTTATTGAGCGCTTACTGTGTGCAGAGCACTGTACTAAGCGCTTGGGAAGTACAAGTTGGCAACATATAGAGATGGTCCCTACCCAACAACGGGCTCACAGTCGTGAAGGGGGAGACAGACAACAAAACAAAACATGTGGACAGGTGTCAAGTTGTCAGAACAAATAGAAATAAAGCTAGATGCACACCATTAACAAAATAAATAGAATAGTAAATATGTACAAGTAAAATAAATAGAGTAATAAATTTGTACAAACATATATACAGGTGCTGTGGAGAGGGGAAGGAAGTAGGGCGGTGGGGATGGGGAGGAGGAGAGGAAAAGGGGGGCTCAGCTTGGGAAGGCCTCCTGGAGGAGGTGAGCTCTTAGTAGGGCTTTGAAGGGAGGAAGAGAGCTAGCTTGGCGGATGTGCAGAGGGAGGGCATTCCAGGCCAGGGGGAGGACGTGAGCCGGGGGTCGACGGCGGAACAGGCGAGAACGAGGTGCAGTGAGGGCACATTCATTCATTCATTCAATCTTATTTATTGAAAGTTTACTGTGCAGCATGGCTTAGTGCAAAGAGCACGGGCTTGGGAGTCAGAGGTCGTGGATTCTAATTCCGGCTCTGTCACTTATCAGCTGTGTGACTTTGGGTAAGTCACTTAACTTCTCTGTACCTCACTTACCTCATCTGAAAATGGGGATTAAGACTGTGAGCCCCACGTGGGACAACCTGATTACTTTGTATCCCCCCAGTGCCTAGAACAGTGCTTGGCACATAGTAAGTGCTTAAAAAATACCATCATCATCATCATTATTATTATTACTATTACTAAGCGTTGGGAACTACAATTCAGCAACATAGAGAGATGGCCCCTGCCCACAAGGCTCACAGTCTAGAAGGGAGAAGGGGGAAATGATGGTATTTATTAAGCGATCACTATGTGCCAAGCACTATAAACCCTACTGAGAGCTCACCTCCTCCAGGAGGCCTCCCCAGATTGAGCCCCCTCCTTCCTCTCTCCCTCCTCCCCCCTCCATCCCCCCGCCTTACCTCCTTCCCCTCCCCACAGCACCGTACATATGCATATATGTTTGTGCATATTTATTACGCTATTTATTTTACTTATTTATTCTATTTATTTTATTTTGTTTAATATGTTTTGTTTTGTTGTCTGTCTCCCCCTTCTAGACTGTGAGCCCGCTGTTGGGTAGGGACCGTCTCTATATGTTGCCAACTTGTACTTCCCAAGCGCTTAGTACAGTGCTCTGCACACAGTAAGTGCTCAATAAATACGGTTGAATGAATGAATGAATGAATAAGCGCTTAACAAGTATCATAAAAGAGAGGGGGATTGGAGAGTGAACGTGGTTGCCATAGCAACCCATCTCCATGCACAGTGTCCAGTTTCAGCGGGCTGGCCCGGGACGTGTGTCCACAGGGGAGCACGGGATCATCAAGACCGGAGCTGAAGAGAGCTTGTGTCTGGCAGCGTTTATGTGCCAAGATGTGCCCCCTTGAGGGCCCTGCTGCCCACCAGGCTCCAAGGTGATGAATTCCCCAAATGCTCCAGTGAAATGATTCCCCCCCCCCTTCCCAACCCGCTCCCCCCCAAAAAGCAGGAGGGTTAAATTCAATTTCTCCAAAAAGCTGGGGAAGCTTTCGGGGTTCAATTGCCTTGTCCTGCACCCCGAGGTCCAGGAGCTCCTGAGAGGGGGTGGCAGTGAGGTCCAGAGGACAAAGTATTTTGGGGGGAGTAGGGTGGCCTAATCAATCAATCATATTTACTGAGAGCTGACTGGGTGCAGAGCACTGTACTAAGCACTTAGGAGAATACAACACGACAATATAGCAGTGACATTCCACGCCCACAATGAGCTAACAGTCTAGCGGGGGAGACAGACATTAATATAAATGCATAAATAAATTTATTACACATGTGTACATAAGTGCTTGACTTTTTTATAAAAAGGGGATTCAAGACTTGTTCTCCCTCCCCCTTGGATTGTGAGTCCTATGTGGGAGAGGGATTGTGTCCGACTTGATTTTCTATCTACCACAGTGCTTAGTACAGGATTTGGCACATAATAAGCACTAAAATATTATTGCTATTATTATAATTATAATGTATAATAATATATCCTAATTACATGTAATATCATCATCATCATCATCAGAGCACAGAGCTGCAAATCCCAGGTTCAAGTCCCAGTTATGTCTCTGGATTTCCGTGTAACTTTGGACGAGTACCCTCACTCTGAGCCCCACGTGGGACAACCTGGTTTACCTTGTAACCCCCCTCCCCCAGCGCTTAGAACAGTGCTTGGCACATAGTAAGCGCTTAACAAATACCATCGTCATCATCATCATCTCTCCGGACCTCAGTTTCCTCCTCTGCACAATAGAGATGGGACCTCAACCTCTCTATCCCTCAACTAAATGGTGTGAGGATGCAATGAGGTGGATTTGTCCATCCGTAGGGTCTGCCAGCTAGTGCAGACCACACGGGGTTTGGTTGTGTGTATGTGGGGGGTTCACCTCAAGGAAGATAAGCCACGGAGACCCGAAAGAGACTGCCAAGCCCACTTCGACAGAGCCCCAAACAGGAAACGGAGGGTAGGGAGAGGGGAACTCTGCCCAGTTTTGCTGTGTGACTTGGGAAAAATAACTGTACCTCTCTGGGAGCTCTGGTATCAAGACACTGAGAGGAACCATGTGCTGGTCTTTCCTCCTGGACACCTGCTCTTCTGTTTGGGTATGGACCATCCGATACCTCCAACTCTCCCATCTCCATCCCTGACTCTCTCACTAGTGATCCAGTATAGATCATCCAACCTCCTTCTGACTCTTCCCCTCTCCATCCCTGACTCTTCCAGAGACCAGCATGGCCCACCCAACACCCTTGACTCAATCCTCCCCCTCCTTTACTCTTCCCAGTAACGCAGCATATATCATCCAATACCTCCGACTCTCCCCTCAACCCTGACTCTCCCGGCAGTGACCTAGTATAGATCATCCAACGACACCAGACTCTCCTCTCTCCGTCCTTGACTCTCCCTACGGATCTTTCCAACTTCATTGTCGCTGCGGGTGTTTTCTGGCTGCTCAGGTCCCTGTGCGGGGGAAGAAGCATTTCCTTGTCATTTCCGAGGAGAGTCAAGTGTTTTGTTCGGGGGTCTTGAGCAATGGAGAGGGGGCATGGAGCCCCTTTTTCACCCTCGCCAATTGGTTGCGGGGCAAGAAGGGTGTCGACGCGTGGTGGTAAAGAGCAGCGGGTGTAACAAGGCCGGTCCTCGGGGCAGGTGGTCTTTTCCGCGGGCGGGGTTCGGGGGGAGTGCGGCCGAGTCTCTCTCCTCACTCTCTCGGCCACTGCCGGCTCCTGAGGAGGGATACGGGGGAGATCCACAGCCAGAGTGGGGGGGGGGGGGGTCCGGGGCCCCTTGAGAATGGGGCAGGGCCCGTCCTCTCCGGGAAGCAATGGGAAGCACCCTCTGTCTAGAATGTAAGAACGTTGTGGGCACGGAATGTGTCTGTTTTTGCTTATTGTTATGTAGTACTCTCCCAAGACCTTAGTACAGTGTTCTTCACACAGTAAGCTCTCTATAAATAAAACTGACTGACTGACGCCCAGGACCGCAGGAGGGGAAAAGCAGAGCGGTGCCCTGATAGTGATAGTGGTATTTGTTAAACTCCTACTATGTGCGGGTCCTGTAATAAGCGCTAGGGTGGTTACAAGTAAATTGGGTTGGACACAGTCCCTGTTCCGTGTAAGACTCAGATTCTTAATCCCCATTTTACAGATGAGGTAACTGAGGCACAGAGAAGTGAAGGGACTTACCTAAAGTCATGCAGCAGGCAGGTGGTGTAGCTGGGATTAGAACCTAGGTCCGACTGACTCCCAGGCCCGGGGTCTAGTCACTAGGCCACGCTGCTTCTCAGGGCATCCTGACTTGTCTCTCCCAGGCCCGCGCTGTGTGGGACCGTTCCGTTCTGGGCGTCTGACACCAGGTGGGGAAACAGTGAGGAAACGGCACGGCGTAGTGGAAAGAACACGGGCCTGGGAGACAGAAGGTCTAACCCCGGCTCTACCACTTGTCTGCTGTGTGGCCTTGGGAAAGACACTTCACTGCTCTGGGCCTCAGTTATCCCACTGTAAAATGGGGATTAAGACTGTGAGCCTCAAGAGGGACAGGGACTGTGTCCAACCCGTTTTGCTTGTATCCACCCCAGCGCGTTTAGTATAGTGCTTGGTGCATAGTAAGCGCTTAACAATACCACAATTATTATTATTATTGCGGTCCCGAGCCGGGAAGCGTACCGAATCAGGGCGACAGCCCCTTCCACGGGGTGTTAGGCGACGTCTACACGAGCCCGGCGTCCCGGGGAGCCACGACCACCAATAACCCAGATCAATCGCGCTAGCTCGTGTCGGGAGCCGAGGACAACGTTCTCCAGGCCTCCCAGCGGGGCGAATTGTCCGCTCGGGTTGGTGAGGACGCGGCCGTGGTGCTGGCCCGTTCCAACACGCCGGACTCCAGGGGGAGTCTCGGCACGAGGCCGGGGGCTGAGGATGCAGGTTGCCATGGAAACGGCGCCTCTGAACCAGTGACAGGCCGAGTAACCGCATTCTCCGCCTAGAGGGAGCGTCACGGTCCCGTCCCAGCCTCCACCTTCCTATTCCTTTCCCCGATCCCGCTGGGACACCCGACCCACCGTGGGCCTCTCCCTCAGCAACGTGAAAGGCAGCAGTCAACCAAGGAGCTGCCTGGTCCGGAGGCAGAGGGATGGAGCAGCCGACTCCTAATCCCTTTGCAGCTCGGAAGGGGTTTTTGCAGATCCCAGGGGTACGATAACTCAGAAGAACCGTGTCCACGATGGTTGCTTAAGGAAATTGGTTCAATCTTCCCGGGAAAAAATGTTTTCCTAAGGCCGCCGCAGTCTTCTCCTCTACTGCTGTCTTCTGCTTCCTCTCTTTCTCCCCTCCCCCCCCCCCATTTTCTCCCTCTTATTTCCTTCTTTTTCTCATCTCCTTCCACCCCTTCCTTTTTCTTCTTTCCTTCCTCCCTCTTCTCCTCCCTCCTTCTTCCCTTTCTCCCTCTTCTCTCCTATTACTCTTCCTCCAGTTTCCTTTTCCCTTCATCTTTCTCCTCCCCCTTTCCCCCTCTCGTCCCTCTTCTCTTTCTTCTCCCCTTTCTCCCTTTTCTCTCCTTCTCGCCCCTTAATCCCCTCCCTCCTCCCTTCTTCTTTCTTCTCACCTCCTCCCTTTCCCCCTCTTTCTCTTTCTCCCTCTCCTTCCTTCCTCCCGCTCCTTCCACTCCCTCCTCCCTTCTTCTTTCTTTTCCCCTCTTCCCTTCCCCCCCTTTCTTCTCCCGTCCTCCTCACCCTCCCCTTCCCCCTCCTTCTCGCCCTCCTCCCTTTCCCCCTCATCCCTTTTCCTCCTCCCCCCTCCCTCTCATCCCCTTTCTTCTCCTCCTCCTTTTCCTCCTCTTCTCATCCCCTTTCTTCTTCTCCTCCTCTTCCTCTCCCTCCTCCTTCTCCTCCTCCCCCCTTTCTCGCCCCCCGCCCCCCACCCCCATCCTCCCCCTCTCCTTCCAGCAGCGGACGCATGACGCACGGTGGCGGGCGGGGGGCGAGGTAAACAGATGGCTTAGCCTCACGCCCAGCCCCGCACGTCGGGAAGAAAGCGTGCAGCTCTAGGACACTAAATCCGAGGTGGTTCCGCTCCGCTGGGGCGCCCCCCAAGACTTGGCTCCCCCAGCTAAGCGCTGGAATCGACTCTGGGAGTCTCCTGAGGAAAGGGAGCAGCGTGGCCAAGTGGAATCCAAGGACCTGGGTTCTAATCCCGACTCCACCAGTTGGTCTGAATTGTGACCCTGGGCAAATCACTTCTCTGCACCTCAGTTTCCTCAACTGTAAAATGGGGATTCAATAGCCTATCGGCCCCATGTGGGGCAGGGACTATGTCCAATATGATTACCTACCCCACTGCTTAGAACAATGCATAACACATAGTAGGCAAAGTAGCAGATACAATGACAAAAAAAGGGAAGTGGGGAGGGGGAGAAATTCTGACTGCAGCAGAACTGAAAGGAGAAACTGGGTCTCAGGGGGCTGCTTCTTCAGCGCCCCTGGGACGGGGACTCGCCCTCTTCCCTCCCATGGCGGTCACCCTGGCCATGGGACACCCCGAGCAATGAGCTGGATGTTCGGTCTCACCCTTCTACTCCGAAGGCTCCGTCTCACGGGCTAAAGACACGGCGGTTTGGCTAGTGTCCGCTCGGGGAGGTGGAAAGGGGGAAGTAGTGCAGTGCGACGGAGGCAATTCCTACCCTCAAGGAGCTGACAATCTAACGGGGCCTGAGTGTTCTCTCTCTTCCGCCCCTGGGATAGGGGGCCCTCCTGGAGGAGGGGCGCTCCTTCAAAGGCGCTGCTTCAAGCTTCTTCGAGACAGAGAGTGAGAAACAGAGGGACATAGAGATTAGGTGAATCAGAGACCGAACCCGAGAGAGCTAGAGATGAGAGATTAATTCTTGTCTCCCCTTCGAGATTAAATTCATTGTGAGCAAGGATCGCCTCTACCAACTCTGTTATATTGTGCTCTCCCAAGAGTCTAGTATATTCAATCGTATTTATTGAGCGCTTACTGTGTGCAGAGCACTGTACTGGTTCTTGTACATTGCTCTGCATATATTCATTCATTCATTCGTATTTATTGAGCGTTTATGGAGTGCAGAACACTGTACTACTACTACTACTACTACTACTACTACTAATAATAATAATAATAATAATATTAATGGTATTTATAAAGCGTTTACTTTGTGCCAGGCACTGTACTAAGGGCTGGGGTGGAGACAAGCAAATCGAGTCGGACACAGTCCCTGTTCCACGTGGGGCTCATAGTCTCGCTCCTCATTTTACAGATGAGGTAACTGAAGCCCAGCGAAGTGAAGTGACTTGTCCAAGGTCACTCAGCAGATAAGTGATGGAACCGGGATTAGAACCCGTGACCTTCTGACTCCGAGGCCCGTACTCTATCACCTACGCCATGCTGCTTCTGTAAGTGCTTGGGAAAGTACAATATGACAATGAACACACAGTGAGGCTCTGTAAATACGATTGATTGATTGATTGATTGATTGATTCAGAGAAAGGGCAATGACAGGGAGTTAGAGACTCAGAGCCAGGGGGAGCTGCGTAGTTGGGGTTCCGGATGGCGGGGGCGGAGGTGTCAATCTATCAATCGTATTTATTGAGCGCTTACTGTGTGCACAGCACTGTACTAAGCGCTTGGGAAGTACAATTTGGCAACATATAGAGACGGTCCCTACCCAACAGTGGGCTCACAGTCTAGAAGTATGATGGCATTTGTTAAGCCCTTACTATGTGCAAAGCACTGTTCTAGACGCTGGGGAGGTTACAAGATGATCAGGTTGTCCCACGTGGGGCTCACAGCCTTAATCCCCGTTTTACAGATGAGGTAACTGAGGCCCAGAGAAGTGAAGTGACTTGCCCGAAGTCACACAGCTGACAAGTGGCGGAGCCAAGATTTGAACCCATGACCTCAGACTCCAAAGCCCGGGCTCTTTCCACTGTGCCACGCTGCTTCTCTGGTGTCGTCCTGCAGGCTCCGCCCTGTCAGGCCGTGGAGGGGCGGGGTCGCAGAGAGCTCGAGGGGATGGGGAGGGGTCGTGGCTTCGGGAGGGGCGGGGCCGGAGCGTACATCTGCGCACATCCCCGAACCTGAACCCTCATCCTTCGGCCAGAGAACAGTCCGTGACCGTGGCCGGAGGGTGGGGAGGGGGCGACCCGGGAGCGTCTGTGGGCTGGGAACTGGCCAGCGGCAGGAGCGAGGCCGCCAGCTGGAAAGGTTTCCTGCCTCGGCTCTCGGCTCAGGTTCAGGCCCCGGCTCCGGCTCTCTGAAGAAAACCAGATCCGACGGTGAGGCTCCCTCCTCACCCCGAGAGTGTTGCCCTCTGACCTCGGTCGTTCCAGGACCAGGGGGCGGATAATAATAATAATCATGATGGTATTTGTTAAGCGCTTATTATGTGCAAAGCACTGTTCTAAGCGCTGGGGGGATACAAGGTGATCAGGTTGTCTTAATCCCCATTTTACAGATGAGGGAACTGAGGCACAGAGAAGTTAAGTGACTTGCCTAAAGTCACACAGCTGACAATTGGTGGAGCGTTAAGCGACTTGCCCAAAGTCACGCAGCTGACAATTGGCGGAGCCGGGATTTGAACCCATGACCTCTGTCTGACTCCAAAGCCCGTGCTCTTTCCACTGAGCCACGCTGCTTCTCTGCGGATGGGTGGGGCATCGGGGAAGGCCAGACAGTAATAATAATTTATAATAATAATTATGATATTTGTTAAGCGCTTACTATGTGCCAGGCACTGTACTAAGCGCTGGGGTGGAGACAAGCAAATCGGGTTGGACGTAGTCCCTGTCCCATTTGGGGCTCACAGTCTCAATCCCCATTTTACAAATGGGGTAACTGAGTCACAGAGAAGGTAAGTGATTTGCACAAGGTCACACAGCAGACAATTGGCGGAGCCGGGATTAGATAGTAGTATCAATCGATAATATTTATTGAGCGCTTACTATGTGCAGAGCACTGTACCAAGCTTGTGAGAGGAAAATAAAAAAGAGTTGGTAGACATGTTTCCTGCCCACGAGGAGCTTATAGTCTAGAGGGGGAAACAGATATTGATACAAAAAAAAATACATTATGGACCTAAGTGCTGTGGGGCTGAGGGTGGGGTGAATATCTCCCCCAGAGCTTAGAACAGTGCTTTGCACACAGTAAGCGCTTAAAAAATACCATTAATAATAATAATAATAATAATAATAAAGGTTACCGATTCGAGTGTTTTGGTGATGCAGAAGGAAAAAAAATAATCATGATGTGTGAGACAGAAAGAGAGAGAGTTGTCCTTTAGTATTCAGAGGCATGCCATTGACATGAAGTTCAGCTGTGAGTGTGGGTGTGTCTGAAAAGACCAATGAAAAACCCACAGTCCCATCCACTTTGTGAATGCAAAAAATCCGTCCCTTGTCGTGTTGTCGTGTCTGCCTTTGTAGCACCTGGTGCTGTTTTCTCTTTTACCTCCTTGTCTCTCTTTCCCTTTTGGTCAAGGAGAACCACTCCTTTCTTGATAGCGGTGTGCTATGCTGGTCTGTCTTCAGCAGTTTTCATCTGTGCCCAGCTCGATGTGCTTGTATCCACCCCAGCGCTTAGTACAGTCCCTGGCACATAGTGGTTAACAAATACCATGGTTATTATATTATTATCATTATCTGGAATAATAATAATAATAATAATGGCATTTATTAAGCACTTACTATGCGCAAAGCACTGTTCTAAGCACTGGGGAGGTTACAAGGTGATCAGGTTGTCCCATGGGGGCCTCACAGTCTTAATCCCCATTTTACAGATGAGGTAACTGAGGCACAGAAAAGATAGGTGACTTGCCCAAGTCACACAGCTGACAATTGGTGGAGCTGGGATTTGAACCCATGACCTCTGACTCCAAAACTTGGGCTCTTTCCACTGAGCCATGCTGCTTCGTTGGGGCGTTATCTGAAGTTTTGCTTTGCCATGTCCTTTAAATCCTTCCACTGTCCTCCCTGCTTCAGATTTCCCAATTTCAGCTCTCCATACAACAGCTTTTTGAGTCTCCTGCTGCAGCTCATTCTCCTCCTATGTATCAGCCCCCCCGCCCCCCAACCCCATAGCCATGTTAAGGTGAAAATAGCTTTGATGCAGGGACACTGACAATGTTCCAGACCTTCGTTGTTTGTAATCTGGTCTTGTTATTTCATGTTGAGTCTGGCCAGTAAGTGACACCAATGGAACTGCTCGAGGAGCCGGGTGTGGCATATGAGTTGGAGTCCGTGTTTCACAGCCATAGAGAAGGTTGGACAACACTCCGGCTTTATAGACCTTTAATTTGGTCTGGAGCCTGGAACTGCTTTGCTGCCACATTCTGTTGGACTACCTCCCAAAAGACGTACTGGCCTTCTTGATTCAGTTTTCTACTTTCTTATCATCATTTGTTAGCTAGTTGGCTGCCTCTAAGCATCAGCAGTAATAGCATTTTTGGAAAACCCTCTGGGTGCTATATATTGTATTAGGTGCTTGGGAATAATTGTGGTATTTGTTAAGTGCTTACTATATGCCAAGCACTGTACTAAGTGCTGGGGTAGTTGTAGGACAATCAGGTCACACATGGGGCTCACAGTATGAGTAGGAGGAAGAATGGGAATTGAATCCCTATTTCATTGATAAGGGAACTGAAGCACAAAGAAGTAAAGTGACTCACCCAAGGTCACACAGCAGACAGGTGGTGGACTCTGGATTAGAACCCAGATCCTATGAATCTCAGGACTATGCTCTTTCCACTAGGCCATGCTCTTTCCCTACAGAGTATGGAGTAACAAAATGGCATGTTCCCTGCCCAGAAGAAGCCTATACATTAATGGGGAGCCAGACATTAAAAGGTGATCCCATGCTACCCCCAGGCACAGATTTTGGGGTCCTCTTTCTCTCCTAAAATGTTCCTGCTTGGACCTAATCTAGACAGTAAACCCATTATGGGCAGGTAATGTGTCTGTTATATAGTTATATTGTACTCTCTCAAGCTCTTAGTACAGTGCTGGGCACACTGTAACTGCCACATGAATACAATTGACTGACTGACCCAATTAATTTCTGCTATTTATGGAGCACCTATTGAGTGTGCAACACTGAAATGGGCTTCAATTGTGTGAATAATTAAGTTTGTATGCAAATTTGTTCTCGGGGCCTAACATGTGCCGAGCACCATACTGAGTACCTGCTATGTGAAGAGTGCTGTAATGGATGCCTACTGTGTGCAGCATGTTGTAGTAAACATTTAGGAATGTCCATCAGAACCAAAACACCTCTTCTCCTCCCACAAGGAGCTTACCACATAATGGGTGAGACACACAGACATACAGGAAGATGAGGATACAAGGGACAAGACAGTGAGTGTGCCAGGGTGTTGAATGAACTAATGAATATTCATTAGTGCCGAAGGTGGATCCAGACTCCCTTTGAGTGTTATGGCTGCTCTGGGGATTCAACCCAAGGACCCCAGAACCCCATCTCCCTCATCCTCAGCCATTTTGTCCACACCTCCCAGACCCCACTGCGAGGTCCCACCCCTCCTCTCTGCTCTCTGCCGGTGTGGGCAGTTAGGAGTTAATCCAATTCACCCACTCTAACCTAATTTTGCTTTGTTGCCCAAGTCTGTCTCCCGCCGATAATAAAACTCGATTCATTTAATTGTGCGGTAGATAAATCCGGCTCGGTGGTCAGAGGCCAGCAGCGGCTGAGTGGATGCGGCTCTCGTGGCTTGGCCACGATCGGCAAATGGGGCTGGGGAGCATGGGGGTTGGAAGGTGGGGAGTTACAGCAGTCCATGGACCAGGCTTCCCCGGGGGCCTAACCTGTGAGTTCGACACTGCGTGAGAGAGAAAATCTTTCAGGCCCTGGTTCTCATGGGCCTCCTTCCGATTAAAGGCCTAACCTCCTTGGACTGACCCCTCCAATCCCTCCCCGGCCCTGCCACATTGCTGTGTGGCTTTGGGTAAGTCACTTGGCCTCTCTGGACCTCAGTTCCCTCCTCTGTCATGTAGGGAGGATAATGCCAGCTTCTCCTCAGCTTGCACAACCCTGTTCAGCCTGTCTCTGACTCCCGGATGGCTATCTCCCTTGTGCCCAGGGCCAGCCAGACACCCGTGAGTCTAGAGTTGAAAGGTCGTTCTCCTGGTCCCTTCTGCTCTGGCTGCGAGCCTGACTCACAGGCTCCTCTGACTCTTTCTTAATGGGAACTATTAACTGCTAGGTGATGTGCTAGACACTTGGGAGATTAGAGTAGTAACAGCCAGAAGCCGATTCCTAGTTCTCATTCCCTTCTGCGCCCTGCCCCTCCTCCTCCCTACCCAGCTCTCCTCCTCCACTGCTGCTCCACCCCATCCCCTCTCCTCTTTTCCCTTCCTCACTTGGTCCCCTCTCCCCCTCCATGCTGCTCCCGTCCCCTCACCTCCCTGGATTTTTTCCCATTAATTCCAGAAAGCGCAGTTCCAGCAGCTAATCAGAGTGTCCTTCGAGATCCGTGGTCCAGATGTTTCCAATTGGTTTGACCGCCCCCACCCCGGCCCCTTCCTGGACAAGCCGCCCCCGTTTTGGCTTCTGAATACAACGGGTGTCTGCCCAGGATGCTCCACCTCTGCTTCCAGCATCCCCCGGGTGCCTTCCTTTGACCCCTGGGTGGCCGGACTAGGTCCAGCTCCCCTCAGGGCCTGTGGGTGGGTGAGAGAGGAGGGGAAGAGAGGGACCTCAAAGAAGCCTTCTTAGACCACACCCTCCCTCCTTCCCTCCCTCCTACTTGGCGTCCCTCCCACCCCCAGCTGTCCGGCCAGCACACAAAAAGATTCTGTGAATCCAAGGATACTGTTTGAGTCTTGTGTCTCCTACCTGCCGGAAGGTTGGTGCTTCCACTGTTGAAGCTGGGTTTTTCTGGGGATTATCCCTATTAGCCCTGCTCCCTGACCCACTCCTCTTTCCCACCCTAACCACTCCTGTTCTGCCGTGGTCATTCAGTCTGCAGACCCTAGGCTTCTTGACGAAAGCCACCAACTTCAGCTTCCTTCCCCATCCTTTGAAGCCTGCTCCTACCCCTTTCCCCGGCCCCTCCCTGCCCCTTCCTCTACATCCAGTGTCCCTCCCAGTCGCAGCCCAAGTCCTTCCCCCTTGCTCCCGGCCTCTCCCTGTTTCTCAGCTGTTTTCCAGCCCAGAGTACCTGGTGGAGGTTTCCTTCCAGGAGGGGTCATAAGAAAAAAGCAGGCTTTCCATTCCACTCCCTACGGGGTCTTTTCATTTCTGGACCTCCACCCAACCCCCTTGGCCTTCCCTTCTCTAGGCCTCCCAATCAGTCATTTATTGAGTGCTTACTATTTGCTGGACACTGTACTAAGTGGTTGGAAACGTACAACACAACAATATAGCTAGACACATTCTCTGCCCACAATGAGCTTAGTCTAGAGGGAACAAAACCGCACTGACCATAAAGAGTTTACATTCTAGAGGGGGAAACAGACAATTGAAATGAGTTATGGATGTGGACATAAGTGTTGAGGGGCTGAAGGTGGGGTGAATAAAGGGTACAAATCCAAGTGCAAGGGTGACACATAAGGGAGAGAGAGTACTCCCTTGGTCTCCCCCCTCTTTGGGCCTCCCCCTTCCTCTTTGTGAGGGCCACCAGTTGCCGTAGCCCTAATTTATGCCTGAAAAATCCACCAAATGGGGAACCCCATCCTGGTTAATCGAGAGTTTTGTGGGTCAGCCGAGCATCTGGGATACCCAGCATGTGGTCAACTTGACTCCTCCTCCCCCAACTCCAGCCCTTCTCTCGACTCAACCTCCCTTCACCTCTGGTGCCCTTCTCCCCTTCGAGAGACCCTCCCCTCAGCCACCCCCACCCCCGAGTGTGGGCTGTGCAGACCCCCACTCCCAAGCGGCCGTGTTTGCAGGGCAACAGGGCGGCGGCAGGGCAGACGGTCCTCCCATTGGATGGACGACATTCGCAGATCATCAACGAGGCCGCTCGGTTACCATGGCGACCAGCACGTCCCCTGTCGCGGGGTGCTTTCTGACAGAGGGTATTTTTTGTTGTTGTTGTTCTATCATTTTTTGGCATCGAACATGAACTTCGGTTTCCATGGCAGCAGTGGATTTTCTTTTTTTTCTCCCCCCTCCCCATTCCACTCACGCGCCTTTCCTGGGGCGAGCTCAGGCGGGCGCGGGAGCCGAGGGCACTGGCTGCAGAACTGGATCGTGATGACAGGAAATTCGGAGACCCCAAATGGGAGGCGATATGAAACCCCCTCCTTCATTGGACACCACAGGCACCCCTTCAGATTGACTGCCCCTTGAGGGCAGGGCCCATGTCTCTTTCTTCCTCTGTCCCTCCCCCAGCACCCAGTATAGTGTGCATGTGTGTCGTATATATTGTGTGTGTGCAAGACTCTCTGCCATTGGAAGGGTGGAATGTGACTCTCCCTGCTGCTTCAAATTGAGAATTAATTCTCATTGATTCTCCTAAGTGGCACTACTGCTCCGCTGCTGCCAACCTCCGCTGGATCTGCTCTCTCCATGATCACAAGGGGAATGTCCCTGGGAAAATATTTTAAACAGAGAAACTGAGTCAGAAAGTTCAGGCTTACCTCCCCAGCCCTGCACCCCCAGCCCCCCGTCCTCTAACCATGGACCTCACTGGGTGAGGCCGCAGGCTCTTGCAGAAAATTGGGTGATTTGTGAGGGGCCAGGGGTTGGGGGTGGAGGATACTGGACAGCCAAGCTTGGGCAGTGATGGGTCAGTGGCCTGGGCTCTTCCCTCGGGGATATTGTGGACTGTTGGGGGCAGAGGAGGGGGCAGCGACCAGGCCTGGGGAGGGGGAACCAGCTCCAATCACCCACCTAGTGCGCTGTCTTAAGAGCAAAGCTAAATGGGCCCATTATCTACTCGGTTATTTGTTCCGGCTCTGAACAGCGGGTTCGGCATCTAATGTGGCAATCTCGCTGGCATTTGAGGGGAAAATTGGGCTCAGAGAGGCTTGAAGCAATTCGGTGAGGACCTAGGAGGAGTGGTGAATCAGAAAGGAGGGAGAGAGAGAGATAGAGAGGGAGGGAGGGAGGAAGGGAACAGGATGGGAGAGTGAAAGGCAGAGAGAGAGAGATCCAGAGCAAGAGATAGTGAGATGGAGAGCAGAGAGTGACCAAGGGATGGAGCGAACAAGAGTCAGTGAAACAGAGAGAACAGAGATGGACCATGACTGAGAGAGCAGAAAGGTGGAGAGAGAAGAGCAAGAGATTGAGAGCAATAGGGGAGAGAGTGAAAGAGAGAGATGAGAGCAAGAGAGTGAAGACTCTGATCCCACTGTGGACAGAACAGAAGCAAGAGATGGCTTCATTTCCCTTCAGCTCTCTCCCCCTTCCCTGTCAACACTCTTCTCCCTCTACACCCCAGCTCAGCCTCTCTTTTTTCATTCATTCAATTGACTTTACTGAGCTCTTATTGTGTGCACAGCACTGTTAGCGTTTGGGAGAGTACTGTGGGCAGGGAATTAGTCTGTTTATTGTTCATTCATTCAGTAGTATTTATTGAGCAGTTACTGTGTGCAGGGCACTGTACTAAGCGCTTGGGAAGTACAAGTTGGCAACATATAGAGACGGTCCCTACCCAACAGTGGGCTCACAGTCTAGAAGGGGGAGACAGAGAACAAAACAAAACATATTAACAAAATAAAATAAATAGAATAAACATGTACAAATAAAATAGAGTAATAAATGCATACAAACATATATACATATATTGTTATATTGTACTCTCCCAAGCACTGAGTACAGTACCAGTAAGCACTCAGTAAATACAATTGAATGAATTGAATGAAAACAATAGAACAATAAAGAGACACATTCCCTGCCCAGAATGAGCTTACACTCTGTTTCTCCCAAGCTCATGTACTGACTGGGCCTTGTTCCCAACTTTCACACTCTTCTGAAATCCCATCTCTTCTAGGAGGTCTCTTCCCTAATGAACCTCTCAACTCCCACCCCATTTCCTACCCCCCAACTTCCCACTACTGCTACCTCAGCACTTCCACATCATCTAAGCACTTAGATACTCACTTCCTGTCACCCCTCCATAGCATTTGGTCCATATCTTTAAACTTAGCTGCTTCCTAGTACCTGTAATTTATTTTAGTGTCTGTTTGCGAGATTGTAAACTCCTTGAAGGCAGGGATCTTGTCTACCTCCTCTATTGTACTCAGGTACATTGTACAGTGCTCTGCCCACAGTGGGTACTCAGTACATACTATCGATTGATTGATTGACTCTCTAGCTTATACATTTCCTCCTACCTGGAACTCTCTCCTCTTTCACACCTGCCAGACCACAGCCCTCCCATCTTCAAAGCCCTTCTGGAATCCTATCTCCTTGAGGAAGCCTTTTTTGATTAATGTTTGTTCTCATCAGGTCATATCCTCCCTCTTACCATCTCAGCTCTTTTGCTCCAACACCTTGTGTGGCATTTTATTGCGACTTGCACACTTTACTATTTAAGGTCATCCTCTATCTGTAAATTATTATGCTCCTTTCTTCCCCTGGAATGAACGTTCTTTGAGGGGAGAGGTCATGTCCACTAACTCTACTGCTCTCTCCTAAGCACTATTTTATTAAAATAGTATTTTTTAAGTGCTTACTATGTGCCAGGCACTCTAATAAGCACAGGGGTAGATACAGGAAAATCTGGTTGGACACAGACCCTGTCCCTCCTGGGGATCACCATCATTATCCCCATTTTACAAATTAGGTGACTGAGACCAGAGAGGTTAGTGACTTGCCCACAGTCGCCCAGCAGACAAGTGGCAGAGCTGGGATTAGAACAAAGGGCTTCTGACTCCCAGGCTCCTGCTCTTTCCACCAGGTCACACTGTTTCTTAATTCACTTGGTATAGTGCTTGGCACACAGTTGTTGCTCACTAAGTACTACTGACATACAGTATTCCCTGATAAACTGTAAGCTCCTTGAGGGCAAGGATAGTCTCCTAAGTGTCCAGTTCAGGGCTCTGCATATAGTAGGCACTCAGTTTATACAACTAACATATTGGACTGATGGCCTGACAGGGGCCCTGGAAGAAGTCAGCAAAGCTCTGAATTAGGGGAGACAATTACTGGGCCTCAAACCCACCCTGGCTCTCTGGGAGTTAAACCGCAGTTCCCAGAAAGCCAGACTAGGATAACGGCCTCTTCTTTGGTATCCCTGCCTCCAGCCTCTCCCCTCTCCAGCCCTCAATGCACTCTGCCATCAGGGTCAATTCCTAGCAGCTCTGCTCAAGAAGGGTTGTCTCTCCCCTCCACAAAGCCCTCCACTGCCTGACCAGCATCCTCCTCATCGACCAGAAACTCCTGGCCAGTGGTTTTCTCTCTGTCTCTGTCTCTCTTTTTCTCTCTCTGACCTAGCTTCTCTCTTCCCACCACAACTGTGCCTCCTCTCACACTCGTTGCTCCTCCCAAGCTCATCTGGTCACTGGGCCTTACTCTTCACTCTCCAGTCTCTGATTCTTTGCTCACTCTGTTCTCCTTGCCTGGAAATCCCACCTTCCTACCCCCCCTCAAAAAAACCCACCAGAACCCAGCTCTCCCCATTTTCAAAATCTGCCTGATGATCCTCCTTTTCCAGGAAGTTTTTCACAAAACCGCCTGTCCTTAAGCACTTAAATCTTCATGCCTGTCATCATTCCTTCTGTTCAACTGTCCATTCAGTGATTTATTCAGCTGTTCCACATTTCTGTGGAATTTCACAGGTACCCTCTCTCCCTGCTCCCATTAAAACTAAATATGTGGTGTCTGCCTTATAATGTAACCCCGTTGAAGGCAGGGACTATGCTTGTTTTTAGTGTACTCTCCCAAGTGCTTAATAGGGCACCCTGTACCGAGTAGGCACCCAGTACTGTATTCTACACTCTGTAGGTGTCTGGTACAGTTCTCTGCACACCCTAGGTACCCAATACAGTGCTCTCTTGAGCACTTAGTACTGTGCTCAGCACAGAGTAAGCACTCAATAAATATTGGTTGATCGATTGACCAGAATTGAGATGACACACCAATGATGCTCTGCTTCCCTGTGCTTGCGGGTGGGCCATGACCTCAGCCCCATAAGAAGCAGCATGGCTCAGTGGATAAAGTGCGGGCCTGGGAGTTGGAAGGTTATGCGTTCTAATGCTCCACCACTTGTCTGCTCTGTGGCCTGGGGCAAGGCACTTCTCTGTGCCTCAGTTACCTCATCTGTAAAATGGAGACTAAGAGTGTGAGCCCCACGTGGAATAAGAACCTTGTCCAATCGGATTTGCCTGTATCCATCCAGCGCTTAATACAGTGCCTGGCACATAGTAAGCGCTTAACAAATACCACAATTATTATTATTTTTATTATCAGCCTTTCCCTGCCCTGCGGAGGTCAGTTTGAAGTCGAGATTCAGGAGCACTGACTGTTTTGGAGTCACGTGCCTCTGGGCAGTGGTTGTTTTGGGGTCCCGTGATTGGGGGCATTTGGAAGTCTTGTGATTATGGGACTGTAGCTGTTTTGGAGACACGTGGTTAAGGTGGCAGCCGTTGTTTCAGAGACAAGTGGTTCTAGGGCGGAGGCTGGGGAGAAAGAGACCCACCCCAACACCTATCGTTGTGGGATGGCCCCCGGCTGCGTGTGGTACAAGGTATGTGGGGAAGGAGCACTGGACAGGAGAGGTGAGAAGAAGCCCTCCAGCAGGACAAACTTTGGCTCCGAAGAAGCCCAGTTTCTTCGGGTTTAGTGGATAGCATAGTTTAGGGGAAAGAACAAGGTCTTGGGAGTCAGAGGACACGGGTTCTAATCCTGGCTCCTCCACTTGCTATGTGACCTTGGGTAAGCCACTTAACTTCTCTGTACCAGTTACCTCATCTGTAAAATGGGGATTTAGACTGTGAGCCTCACGTAGGACAACGTGGGGCTCATCCGCAAAGCTAGCTCTCCTCCTCCCTTCAAAGCCCTACTGAGAGCTCACCTCCTCCAAGAGGCCTTCACAGACTGAGCCCCCTTTATTCCTCTCCTCTTCCCCATCCCCACCGCCCTATCTCCTTCCCCTCCCCACAGCACCTGTATATATGTTTGTACAGATTTATTACTCTATTTTACTTGTACATATTTACTAGTCTATTTTTTTGTTAATAATGGGCATTTAGCTTTAATTCTATTTGTTCTGACGACTTGACACCTGTCCACATGTTTTGTTTTGTTGTCCATCTCCCCCTTCTAGACTGTGAGCCCGTTGTTGGGTAGGGACCGTCTCTATATGTTGCCAACATGTACTTCCCAAGCGCTTAGTTCAGTGCTCTGCACATAGTAAGAGCTCAATAAATGCGATCGAATGAATGAACAACCTGGATTACCTTCTATCCACCTCAGCCCTTAGAACAGTGCTTGGCATATAGTAAGCGCTTAACAAACACCATAATTGTTATCATTATTATTATGGGGGTTAAATCGAGGTGGACCGGTCCTTTCTGATGCCCGCCTCTTCTCTCCATCATCGACAGGCTGGATAGTAAAGAGCTTGGCTCGCTTCAGAAGAAATATCCCCGTCCCCAGGGAAACGACGGCGGGCGGGGGTGAAGAAAAGGGGCCAGGGGGTGGGCGGGAGTGGGCGACTCCGTACTCACCTGCTCCCCGGGGCTGCAGCTTGGCGGCTGCCGCTGATGGGTTCTGATTAGCCTGCTTAATGCGCAGCTCGTTGTCACAGCATTAAAGCCGCGGAGCGTGTCACAGCACGAGACCCCGGCTAATGAACCTGCCGCCGCCCCCCTCCTCCCCTCTCTCCCCCACCGCAGCCCATATAATGAGCGCCAAGGCACTATGCACGTAGTAGATGCCCAATACAGCGACCTCCAGTATCAATCAGTGGTATTGATTGTGTGATTACTACTAATAATAATTATGGTATGTGTTAAGCGCTTACTATGGGCCAGGCATAATGTAGCGGATAGACCACAGGCCTGGGAGTTAGAAGGTCATGGGTTTTAATCCAGCCTCTGTCACTTGTCTGCTGTGTGACCTTGGGTAAGTCACTTTAGTTCTCTGGGCCTCAGTTACCTCACCTGTCAAATGGGGATTGAGACTGTGGGCTCCACATGGGACAGGGACTGTGTCCAACCCAACTTGCTTGTATCCACCCCAGTGCTTAGTACAGTGCCCAGCACATGGTTCAACGCTTAACAAATACCAAGCACTAGGGTAGATACAAGCAAATACGGTAGGACACAGTCCCTGCCCCACTTGGGGCTCAAAATCTCAATCCCCATTTTACAGATGAGGTAACTGAAGCACACAGAAGTAAAGTGCATTACCCAAGGTCACACAATAGAGAAGTTTGTGGAGGAGGGATTAGAACCCTTTACCTTCTGACTCCCAGGCTCGTGCTCTATCCACTAAGCCATGATGTTTCTCTATGTGCAGAGCACTGTACGGCGCGCTTGGGAATGTACAAAACAGTAGAATGAGCGGACACGTTCCCTGCCCATAATGAGCTTACAGTCGTTCTCATCCGAGCAGAGGCCGGAGTCCTCATACTCCCGTCCGCCGCCAGGGCCGGTTTAACGCGGCTCCCTGGGCCCTCCCGTGGCTGCCAGCCCGGTAAAGACGATTTAATTTCCTCCTAAACGGCGCGGCCGTGAAGGGCTCCCGGCTGGCCGATCTCGCCCTTCTGCAAACAACAAACGTGGCTCTGAAACAGGCGGAACGGATCTCAGCTGCTTGTGGGTAAGGTCCAACCGAAGGATAGATTTTCATCACCCCTGCGGTCCCGGGCGGGGAAACGAAGGAAAGGGTAGAGGAAGGAGAAAATAATCAATCATTCGTACTTATTGAGAGCTTACTGTGTGCAGGGCGCTGGACTAAGCGCTTGGGAGAGGACAATACAACAGGGTTGGTAGGCACGTTCCTGCGCACGACGAGTTTACAACCCTAGAGGGAAGGGAAAGGCGGAGGGGAGGGGGAGAAGTGGGCGGGGGAAAGTGGAGTGAGAGGATGAAGGAGAGATGGAGAGAAATTGTCAGACAAGCAGCCCCTCGAGGGCAGGGACCGTGTCTCCTCTGCCTTCCATCCCTCCCTCAATGTCCAGCATAATGTCTTTGGCATCCCCTTAGGAGCTCTCTTCCTCCCTTCAAAGCCCTACTGAGAGCTCACCTCCTCCAGAAGGCCTTCCCAGACTAAGCCCCCACCTTCCTCTTCCCCTCCTCCCCCTCCCCATCCCCCCGCCTTACCTCCTTCCCCTCCCCACAGCACCTATGTATATATGTTTGTACATATTTATTACTCTGTTTTACTTGTACATTTTTATTCTATTTATTTTGTTCATATGTTTTGTTTTGTTGTCTATCTCCCCCTTCTAGGCTGTGAACCCGCTGTTGGGTAGGGACCGTCTCTAGATGTTGCCAACTTGTACTTCCCAAGCGCTTAGTACAGTGCTGTGCACACAGTAAGCACTCAATAAATATGATTGAATGAATGAATGAGTGGTACGGAGTAGTGGATGGAGCAAGGGCCTGGAAATCAGAAGGTCATGGGTTCTAATCCCAGATCTGCCACTTGTCTGCCGTGTGACCTTGGGCAAGTGACTTCACTTCCTTCTGCCTCAGTTTCCTAATCTGTAAAATAGAGATTGAGACTGTGAACCCCACATGGGACAGGGACTGTGTCCAACCCAATTTGCTTATATCCACCGCAGCATTTAGTACAGTGTCTGTCACATAGTAAGCGCTTAACAAATACCATTATTATTATTATTATCCGTTCCCTGCCAGAACCGGAAACCCCATCCGAATCGAAATCCAGCGGGATCACAGCCACGTACTTCACGTGGTACTCCCCAGGCGCCCCTCCCCCCAGCCACCATCCCAGATTCCCCCGCCCCCGTGATCCTCGAAGCCACCCATACAGTATCCACCTTGGGAGCAGCAGCCCCTCTGCCTGAGTTTCACTACATTTCTTCCCCCTGGCTCTCCCCTGGTGTGGCAGAAGGTAAGCCCCAGGGCCCCTCCCTGCGACTTCGGGAAAAGTCAGGGCCGGGGAGTGGGGGCGGGGGAAGTGAAAGTATTCTAGTGCTCGTGGACCGAGTGCAATGTGGAGAGTTGGTCACTTAGAGACTCCCATCCTGGGTGCTCTTGTCTGCCCCCGGCTTCGTGCTCCCCGCTTTTAGATAAACATGCATTTGGTTGCCTGGGAGGCGGAAAGGGCCGAGTCAAGAGGCCCTGAGCAGTTTTCTGGGCTCAGCAAAGTTCCTAGCTTAATGGCACACAAGTCCTCTCACCATACGCTGTGAGTGGCCTTTTTTCCATTAGCGAAGTTGTTCTGGCCAGGCTTCTGAGAAACCGGGTAGATTGTCGTTGGAACTCCAATGGAGTCTCGGTTAGCTGAGGCCACCTGAGGCCAGAGGAACTGAAAACCACCGGATTTTCTGGCAGCCTGCAAGGTCGACCAGAGAGAGTGTGCGGGTGGAAAATTCAGAGTTCTATCTACACACCAAAAGCCTGGGGTGGTTTTCTAGCGATGAGGCAGGACAGAGGCCCTACTGGTTCATCTTCTGTGTCCCGACCTCTGTCCCAAGACATTGGCAGACTGTGAATCAGTGTTTTAGGAGGCTAAATTCCTAGGTGATACTATTTAAGAGTGGGTGAAGAAGGAGGGGGCAAAGGGGAGAAGGAATAGAAAGAGGGAGAAGGACGAGGAGGAAGAGGAAGGAGGGAGGAAGAAGTGAAGAAGGGGAAAGACAGAAAGAAGAGGGTAGAGGGAGAGGTGGGGGGCCGTATCTTCGAGTTCCAATCCTGTGCCGTGGATGACTCTCCTAAATTGCAGTCTAACCCAAGACCTAGCGGGAACAAAGGACAACCACACAGGCAATTATCAGAGTGGCTGGTCATGTTCTTGTGTTAAAAACAGATTCAAAAATAGCTCTGGGGGAATGAGAAACTGCCCTTCCAATCTCCGCTGCCAGCTCAAGGGTTGGGGTGGGCAGTGCCTAGAGACGTCCTTGTTTCATCCGCCGAGGGAATCCGGATCTCACCCCCAAGAGTCCTTCAAGGTGGTCCAACCGGCCGCCACACACACAGGCGCGCATACACACAAAGCACACTCACACACACAGTCTTGTCCCGAGGGGTTCTCTCCACCACCTCCCTGTGGGAATCCAGGCCTAAGCATCCTGGCAGGTGCGGGGATTTTGTCCCCACGAGCGGCTCCGTCCAACCGGATCGCGGACCTTTCCGGCCTGTTCCCCGTGGGGAAGAGTATATGGGGCGGGGGCCGGCCAGGAGATGCCCAGAGCTGAGTCGGCAATTGAAACCCTCCCCTGTTTTCGTGGGGCCCATCCCTGTATCCCTCCTCCTCATTTTCTTCCCCTGGGCTACTGCGCCCCTCCCTTCTCCTTCCTCGCCCTCCTCCCCTGAGCTACAGCCCCCCTCCCCTCTCCTTCCTCCTCCCTCGCCTCCCCCGTGCTCCTACCCCCTTCCCCTCTCCCTTCTCCATTTTTCTCCTTCCCTCTCCTTTTTTCTCTTTCTCTCCCTTTCCGCCTCTCTCCACCATATTCTGCCAGCTCCTGACACACAAGAATGCGGTGCTCTTTTCACACAGCCCCTGGAAGAAATAACAATTACCGTTTTAGCACCCTGAGTGTGCTAATCTGGCGCTAATGTTTTTGGATCTCACCCTGACATATTCCACCCCGCTGACACACACACACACACACACACACACACACACATATCATCCCTTTTCCATCAGTAACTGCCTTCTGTCTCCCCCTTTTAGACTGTGAGCCCACTATTGGGTAGGGACTGTATATATTGCCAACTTGTACTTCCCAAGCGCTTAGTACAGTGCTCTGCACACAGTAAGCACTCAATAAATATGATTGATGACGATGATGATGTTGGGACGTCCTCTGCAAGGGGATTGAGGGTGATTGGAGCCCTGTATTTCTGTCCGTAATATATTTCTATACATATATACCTGTATATATGTATATATGGTTGTACATATTTATTACTCTATTTATTTATTTATTTATTTATTTTACTTGTACATTTCTATCCTACTTATTTTATTTTGTTGGTATGTTTGGTTCAGTTCTCTGTCTCCCCCTTTTAGACTGTGAGCCCACTGTTGGGTAGGGACTGTCTCTATGTGATGCCAATTTGTACTTCCCAAGCGCTTAGTACAGTGCTCTGCACATAGTAAGCGCTCAATAAATACGATTGATTGATTGATTGATTGTCCGTGTGCAAAGGGCAATTGATATGTTTGCCTGTCCTATTTTTCCATCAGATTGCAGCCCCTGGAGGGCAGGGACTGTGTCTCTCTTTCCTCTGGTATCTATCACTGGCTTCCTCCCACAGAGGGGGCCCAGTAAATCTGGACCAGTTGACGACCACCCAAGCTGTTTTAGGCACAAGGTTTATATACGTTTCAGTTGTATAAGTCTGAAAGAGTGTCTGGATCTGAGGCTAAAAGGTTTGGGAATTTCACTTTTCCCACACAGTTTTGGGGTGACAGGGCCCAAGGGGTGTCTTCTTCCAAACCAAGATGGCTCTAGGCCTCTGCCTCAGACTGAGGCCCTGCCTCCATCCAGGGTTATTAGGAAACTGCCCAGGAAGCTATTGAGGGTTAATAAGTAAATTAAAGTCAGCTCGTTGTGGGCAGGGAATGTATCTGCTTATTGTTATATTGCACTCTCCCAAACCCTTAGTATAGTGTTCTGCATACAGCAAATGCTCAATAAATACGAATGACTGAATGAGTCTTTTCAGTTGCCTTATCATGATTCTGCCAATCTTGGAGAACACAGTTACATTTCAGGACAAAACCAGGTACTTTCAGATGTGTGTTAGTATGTGTTTGTGTGTGTGTGTATGTATGTGTGTGTGTGTGTGAGAGAGAGAGAGAGAGAGAGAGAGAGAGAGAGAGAGAGAGAGAGAGAAATATTAGCCCTGCTTTATAGGGGAGGAAACGAAGGCCCAGGGAGGTTGAGAGATTTGCCCAAGGTCACACAGCAGGACAGGGAAGAGCTGGGACTCCTGACTTTCAGCCCACACTATGTCCACTGGACTCCGGTGTCCCCTCCCACAGCTCTTCAGACACGCCCCTGCCCCACACCTAGCACTCTCTGAGTGGATTCCCATCGCTCCTGGTTGCATTCGATACAGCCTCACGAGAGGCAGGTGTTCTGACAGCAGCGGGGAAGGAATGTGCTCCGAGCTGCAAACACCCTCGCAAAGTTGGTCGTCAAATGGGATTGTATTTTCCCTACTTCAAACGCAATTAGAGATATTATCTGCCAGGTGGAGTATCTCCTGGCGGAATATGAATGAACCTGACGTCCCCGGGTTTCTCCGTTACCCAACGCTGCTGTTGAGGTGAGACTCTCTCATCTCTCACTGTCAGATATTTCACACCTCGTTTCTCCCCGACTTCCCAGACTCACCTCCTCAGGTGGGGGCAATCAATCGATCGTGTTTATTGAGAGCTTATGGTGTGTAAAGCACTGTACGAAGCAGTGGAAGAGTGCAGTACAGCAGAGTTGGCAGACATCTTCCCTGCCCATAACGAGTTTACAGTCTAGAGGGGATTCCAGCAAAACTTATCCATTATCTGTCCATGGGTCATTTTGAACAACCTCCTACCTTTCTCCATGCAAGCAGCATGATAAGCACTGGGGTTGATACAAGGTAATCAGGTTTTCCCATATGGGGCTCACAGTCTTAATCCCCATTTTACAGATAAGGTAACTGAAGCACAGAGAAGTTAAGTTGCTTGCCCAAGGTCACACTGCAGACAAGTGGCGGAGCCGGGATTAGTAACCTCGTCCTCTGACTTCCAAGCCCACCCTCTTTCCACCATACCACACTATAAGCACTTAACAAATACCATTACTATTATTACTATCGTGTGACTTCGGGCAAGTCACTTAACTTCTCTGTGCCTCAGTTACCTCATCTGTAAAATGGGGATTAAGACTGTGAGCCCCCCGTGGGACACCCTCATCACCTTGTAACCTCTCCAGCACTTAGAACAGTGCTTTGCACATAGTAAGCGCTTTAAAGAGCCCGGGCTTGGGAGTCAGAGGTCATGGGTTCAAATTCCGGCTCCGCCAATTGTCCGCTGTGTAACTTTGGACAAGTCACTTCACTTTTCTGTGCCTCAGTGACTTCATCTGTAAAATGGGGATTAAGACTGTGAGCCCCCCGTGGGACAACCTGATCACCGTGTATCCTCCCCAGCTCTTAGAACAGTGCTTTGCACATAGTAAGCGCTTAACAAATGCCATTATTATTATTAATAAGGTTCATGCTGCTGCAGAGGGCTCCTCCCTCTTGTCCATGTCTCCGCCCTTCCAATCCCCCAGGTCTCCTGCAGGTCCAGCCTCCAGCACAAACTTCCCACTACCCAACAGGGGGCGCTCCCTCACGGCTGGGCCCGGGACCCACTACTGATGGATGGTCACTCCCCCGTCCCGTTCATTCATTCATTCCGTCGTATTTACTGAACACTTACTGTGTGCAGAGCCCTGTACTAAGCGCTTGGGAGAGTACAATGCAACAATAAGCAGACACATTCCCTGCCCACAACGAGTTTACAGTCTATGATGCCCGTTCTCTGTGGCATCACAAACGGCAATTCACAGACATTCTTTGAAAGAGCCTTTCACCCCAGCCACCTCCCCAGCCGTCCCCGCCTTATGCTGCCACTCCCGTACCTACCATCCGCCCAGCTCAGTCCTGACAGCACGTGCTCCACCTTGCCTCACACAACCCCGCTGTCCCACCATCTGGGTCAGAGTCCACTGCCACCACCATCTTTCATTCATTCAATCGCATTTATTGAGCGCTTACTGTGTGCAGAGCACAGTACTAAGCCCTTGGAAAGTACAAGTTGACAACATATAGAGACAGTCCCTACCCAACAAGGGGCTCACAGTCTTTGTGGAACAGCATGCCTTAGCCAATAGCTATGACGGTGAGAGCTCATGCCACTGCTGCCATCTTGCTGAATGGCTGTGCCATCATCATAGTGCCTAGTGGCCATTCTGCCATCATCTTGGTGTGGGGGGGAGGGTTGTACTGATGTCTCCACCCTCTCTGACATGGCTCCAGTCCAATAGGGGACACAGAATTTGCACACAAACACACACAGACAAACACACAAAGACACACATACACACACAGCTCCTCCCCTTTATCCTCTTCCATCCTTCTTTCCTTCTCAAAGTAGGCAGTCACTATGTGCCTCTGCCCTTTCCCTAAGGGTCAGCCCTAGGGAGAGGGCAATCATCCCCATTGTCTCCCGGCAAAGAGGTGGACATATCCAGGGGTTCCCGCCCCCACCCCCGTTCCACAAGGCTGAACCTGGGATGGCTCCGCCCACCCAACAGCCCAGCCTGCTCTGGCCAGCTGTCTAAGGCCGCTGAGAAATGGACAATGTAATCTAATTGTCGCAGAGGCCGCCGCCAGAGAGAGACCAGACGCCCAGGCCAGGAACAGCCTCTTCTGACGTCCACGGCTGAATGAGGGTCTTTCCATTCCCACTCTGAAGCGCTCCTGGGCAGAGTGGCAGCAGAGGCAACTGCTGGCCCGCCTCCTGGACACAATGGCCTGATGTTGGGGGGGGGGGGCGGAGTTGAGGTCACATGCCCCAAAGTCCATTCCTCCTCCTCAGGGTAGGTGGATCCCACCATGCACACAACAGGTTCGGCTGACCACTCAGGCAGGGACCACCCACCACCTTGTGTGGTGTCCCAGGGCCCTGACCCCTCCACGACCCCTACCTAGAGACAAGGGCACCTATATGCATTGGATGCTAGATTGCAAGCTCATTGAGGGAAGGCGGCATGCCTTCTACTTGTATTATACATACAAGCTCCTAGCAGCACTCTGCATTGAGCAGGCACTCAGTACAGTGCTCTGTAATCCAGTAGGTACTCTGTGCAATGCTCTGCACACAGTGGGCAAACAGTAGAGTATTCTGCATACAGTGGGCACCTAATGCCGGGATTTGTCTCAGTAGGTGCCCCTGTTCAGCACACTATACCCAATACAGCAGGCCCCAGCCCCTTCTCCCTGCCTGGGATGGGAGAAGGGAGGGTCTGGAGTGCTGATGTTCCTTGCTGGGCTAATGAGGGAGAGGCAGGTATGGAGAGGGGAGAGTCAGAGGTGTTGGAGGGCCCATCCCTAACCATGAGGGTGAGATCCAGGAGGGTGACTACCACACGGTTCTCCCCAGCATCCTGGTGTCCTTGTTGCCAATGGTGTCCCTGCCAGGACAGTCCCTGGGGGCTGACCGGAGGCTGGTCTCCGGGGAAGGTATTTTTCTTGGAAATGTCCCTGCCTGACTGGGCATTTAAAGGGTTAATGTTTGGCCATTTAAGGGCTCAGAAACTTGTACTAAGCACTGGGGTGGATACAAACGAATTGTGTTTGATGGAGTCCTTGTCCCATGTGGGGCTCACAATCTTTATCCTCATTTTACAAATGAGGTAACTGAGGCACAGAGAAGGTAAAGCAAATTGTCCAGTGTCACACAGCAGACAAGTAGTGGTACTGGGATTAGTGGCTGGGTCACTGGGGGACAGTCAGGGGTATAGGGAAGCAGCACGACCTAGTAGATAGAGCATGGACATGGGAGTCAGAAGGACCTGGGTTCTAATCCTGGATCCACCACTTTTCTGCTGTATGACTTTGAGCAAGTCACTTAACTTCTCTGTGCCTCAGTTCCCTCATCTTTAAAAATGGGAATTAAGACTGTGAGCCCAGTGTGGGATAGGAACTGTGTCCAACCCAATTATCTTGTACAGGGCTTGACACATTGTAAGCTTAGCACAGGGCCTGACACATCGTAAGTACCCTCCAAACAGCTCCTGAGCAGGAGAGGGAGAGAGTGAGGAGGAGATATGGTCTCTGCCCTCAGGGGCTGCCAGCCTGAAGGGGAGAGAGTTCTCTCTCTCTCTCTCTCTCTCTCTCTCTCTCTCTCTCTCTCTCTCTCCCTCTCTCCCTCTCTCTCTCTCTCACACACACACACACACACACACACACACACACACAGAGGTGCTTATGTGAACAGAATACACACTGGCGGTGCACACAAACACACACATAAATAAGGAACTGGTACCTAATTTAAATTGAGTCCTCATCCCTATCAAATAGCTGAAATATTTATCCAGAATTTAATCCCCAAATGTTGCAAATCCCATTCTGCCAGTGGTTATGAACCAACTAGATGGGCTGGAACTCCTCTTCCCCAGCCTGGGCCCTTGTCTGAGTGAGGTACAGCCGGAACATAATAATAATAATAATGGCATTTATTAAGTGCTTACTATGTGCAAAGCACTGTTCTAAGTGCTGGGGAGGTTACAAGGTGATCAGGTTGTCCCATGGGGGGCTCACAGTCTTAATCCCCATTTTACAGATGAGGTAACTGAGGCACAGAGAAGTTAAGTAACTTGCCCAAAGTCACACAGCTGACAATTGGCGGAGTGGGATGAAAATAAGTGAACTAGGACTCTGGAAGGAGGAGAGGAAGTCAAAGGCCAGAGTAATCCACAAACTGGATGTCCATTCCTTGGGTAACAGAATGGGTAACCTCTCTCCCAAGCTCACTTGTCTTCCCCTTTCTTAGCAGTAGAGGTGAAAGCAGGGGGCTGGAAAAATATGGGGTTCAAGCCCTCCAGCATTCTGGCACATCCTCACTAAAAGCCCCAGAATGCGGTGGGGCCCCCGATGAGCCCAGACGGAGCATGCTCTAACTCAGACAGGAATATTGAGGGTCATTCATTCAATCGTATTCATTGAGGGCTTACTGTGTGCCGAGCACTGTACTAAGCTTTCGGTGACAGTGAGGGAGAGCAGCCAGGGGTGAGGGCAGGATGGACTGAACCTTGTGGCTAAGACCTTTGTCTTTCCTCTGGTAGGATAGTTTACAGCTGCCTGGGACTATCAATCAAACATCAATAACAGGTACTGATGCCTACCGGCAACAGAGCGCTGAACTGAGTGGTTGGGAGAGTACGACGGTATTAGTACCCATGGTCTCTGAACCTCAAGGAACTTTCAGTCTAGTTAAACTGAGGCTTCAGGTCATTTTGTCCTCAGGAGGAAGTTTGAGAGAGCAACTAAATGGTAACAGTATTAATTGAATGCCCCCTTGGAGCAGAGCATGCTCCCCCTCCTCCCCCTCCCCATCCCCCCGCCTTAGCTCCTTCCCCTCCCCACAGCACCTGTATATATGTATATATGTTTGTACATATTTATTACTCTATTCATTTCATTTGTACATATTTATTCTATTTATTTGATTTTGTTAATATGCCTTGTTTTGTTGTCTGTCTCCCCCTTTAGACTGTGAGCCCGCTGTTGGGTAGGGATCGTCTCTATATGTTGCCAGCTTGTACTTCCCAAGCGCTTAGTGCAGTGCTCTGCACACAGTAAGCGCTCAATACGATTGAATGAATGAATAAATAAATGCTTGGGAAACAGTATTGCCTAGTGAACAGAAAACGGGACTTACAGTCAGAAGAACCTGAGTTCTAATTCCAGCTCTACCACTTGTCTGCTGTGTGACCTTGGGTAAGTTGCTTCACTTCTCTGGGCCTCGGTTATATCATCTGTAAAATGGAGATTAAACCTGTGGGACCCACCTGGGACATGGACTGTGTCCAACCTGATTAGCTTGTATTTTTCTCAGCGTTTAGTACAATGCTTGGCATATAGTAAGCCCTTTACAAATACCCTAGAAAAAATAAAGGATAACGAAAAGACACGTTCTCTGCCCATGAGGAGTTTGAGATGGGAGGAGGAGAGGGGGATCGGAGGTCCCATTACCCCCTCTGAAGCCCACCCCCTTCTCCCCAGAGAATGAGGAGTGTGAAGAGGGGGGCGTTGAATGAGACAGAGACGGAAAGGGGCAGTATGAGGAGGAGGAATTTTCGGGGCCCGGGAGGGGAAAGGATGGGGGAAAAATAAGGTTCCTCTCTCCCAACCCCAAAACGCCATTGCTGCAGCTTCTGTCCAATTCACACCCGGAGGCGGGGGCGGGCAGAGCTGGGTCCCGCCCCCCGGTTGGAGGGGGGATGGGAGGGGGCTCATAATTTGGGATGCCCGCAGGAGGGGAGGGAGGATGTGGAAATTGCCGCCCCCGACATCCCCTTCGCCCTTCCTTCCCCGCCAAGCTCGCATCTCTCCCCCGCGACCCCTCTCCGGTCCAGCTGTCCTGGAGGCGAGGGACGGACCGAGCGCAATTCGCCCGAGGCCCCGATTTGCCCAGCCCCGCCCTCCCCCGGTCCCCATTGGCTCCCTCCGGAGGCCGAGCTGCGATTGGCTCCGCCGCTCGCTCTCCGGCCCCTCCTGGCCCCTCCTGGCCCCGCCCGGCCGGGTCGGTGTGCGGACCCGCTGGCCGTTCTCCGCAGGACCGGCTCCGGGCTGGACGCGCCGACTGCGCGCGGGGACGCGGAGCGGGAGCCGAGGTGCGGGAGCCGCGGGGCGGCGGCGGGAGCCGGGCAGACCCACGGGCTTTGGCCGGCAGCCGCAGCCTCGGAGGTGGCTGTTTACCCCCTCGCCCCCCCACCGCTGCCCCCTCCCCCCGAGCCCAGCCAAGGGGCGGCACATTCTTGCACTGCCCAGTGCCGTGGCCGCCCCCAGGGACGAAGGAGCCTTTGGGCGATCTCCATCTTTGCGCTCCCCCCCCGACCCCCCACCCCCCGACGGCTTTGCGCGCCCCGACTCGCTCACAAGTTTCCTTGCTTCGCTCCGGCTCCCCCCCCCCTTCCCCCACCCCCCTACAGGAGGTCGGAGGCGGCTCTTCGACGCAGATTCTCCCTGCAATGGTAAGACCCTCCCTCTCCCTCCGCACCTGTCGCCCCTTCCCCATCGCGTGTGTGTGTGTCCGTCGTCCGGAGGAAACGCACGGTTGCTTTGCTGCAGCCCCGCTGGCCTCCTCACCGACGGGTCCGTCATGATGCGGA
Organism: Tachyglossus aculeatus; assembly: GCF_015852505.1. NCBI lineage: Eukaryota > Metazoa > Chordata > Mammalia > Monotremata > Tachyglossidae > Tachyglossus > Tachyglossus aculeatus. The sequence goes on along the minus strand of NC_052078.1, from coordinate 881,075 downwards.
ACGGAGACCCTCCAGCCCATGCCCCGCTCCCCTCCCCGCCTCCTCTTTCCCCGGAGACGGGGGGGACCTAGGTTCCCCGCCCCCAGCCGTGGCTGCCTGCCCCAAAAGAGGGTATCCAGGAGAAGGGACCCCTCCCCACCCCCGCCCAGACTGGGGGCCCTAAGGGGGATTGGCGGAGGAGGAGGAGGAACCCCCCGCTCAACGCCTTTCCAGAATCCCAACTCCGCCGCGGAGCCCAGCCCCAGCGTGTTGGTATGAAAGTCACGTCTGTTTTCGTCGGGAGATGAGGCTGGGGACCAGAATTCCTGTGGCTCTCGGGATTGGGGCGGGGGGTTTTGGTTCCCTCCGGTTCCTCCTTCCATCCCTCTCCCTCCACCCTCGGGGTCCTTCTCCCCCTCCCCTCCGCCATCATCCTCGCTCCCCTCATCTTCTCCCCCCAGTTCTGCTCCCCCGCCCCCGATCTGCCCCCCTCCGGTTTGCTCCCTCACCCTTTCTACTCCCTCCCCGGGTTCTGCTTCTCCTCCCCCCCAGTTCTATCCCCCGCCCCCGGTTCTGCTTCTCCCGGTTTTATTCCCCCACCTCCTGTTTTACTCTCTCCCGGTTTTACTCCCCGCCCCCCCCCCCCCCGATTCTGCTCACCCCCTCCCGGTCCTGCTCCCGCCTGCCATCATCATGGGGACAGGATTCTGCTGTCCCCATCATCTCCCCCCGCCCCCGGTTTTGCTCCCTCGACTCTTTTTCTCTCACACCAGCCCCCCATTCTCTCTCCTGCACTCAATGGTAGTTGAGCGCTTACTGTCTGCAGACCACTGTACTAAGCGCTTATGGAGAGTACAATACAATAGAACTGGTAGGCGTAAACCCTACCCACAGGGCGTTTGCAGTCTAGAATGGGAGTCAGATTTCTCTACGGGCCTCCCAAAGCCCCTTTCCCCGGCTGCAGAGCTTCCCCTCCTTTAAGACAAACCAATTCTGAGGCCTCCCCCTCCCTTCTAGCCTGCCTCTCCTCCCCTCCTCCCCTCCACTACTATCCCGCGGCCTGAAGGGTCATTCTCCGCCAGCAGGTAACGGCGGTAGGGGCCTCTCCGGCCCTTAGAACGCCCCTAGTCATCGATACAAGAAGGAAGGCATTTCAGAGTGCCGGTCCTAGGGGTTCCAAAAAGCAGCAGCTCCGAGAGAGCGGGGCGCCGGGTGGGAACGAGGAAGACGCCCCACGAAGCCCCGCACCCCGGAGGTCTGGCTTTCTGTCAGGCCAGCCGGGGCTCGGTGGCGGGGCATCCAGCATGTTCCAGTTCGGGCCTCGACCGCCTCGTACCGGGGGCGGGGGGCGCTGGCCACCCGGCCGCCCCCTGGTCACCTGGGCGAAGGCGCGGGTCCACCTTCTCACATCCAACAAGACCAGGCGGAAAGCCGGGCTCGCCGGGGGGTGGGCGGGCGAGCTCCCAGAGGGTCCGGCTGCGGGGTCCCAGGGGAAAGCGCGTCCGGGAGGATGCGTGTTCGGAGGCGCGGAGCCGGCGGGGTTTCCTGCGGATGGAGGGGGACCTCGGGAGAGATCCCTGCCGGCCAGCGGCCTGAGCAAGGACAGTGGGTGGCGTTGGCAGAAGGAAGGTGCGTCGCGGTGGGACGGGGAGGGGACCGACGTACAGTGAAGAAGAATAATAATGGCATTTGTTAAGCGCTTACTGCGTGCCAAGCACTGTTCTAAGCGCTGAGTCGGCACAGGGGGCAGATAGGGAGGTGATCGACGCACAGTGAGTCGCCCCGGGGATGTAGGGAGAGGTCCGACGCCCAGTGAATCTCCACGGGGGAATGGAGAGGGCCCGAAGCCCAGTTGATCCCCCGAGGGGTGGAGGGCGAGTGGGCCCACGCAGAGACAACCGCCACCTGGGCAGGGGGAGGTCTCCACCGTCAGTCGCCGACCCAAGGGGCATCTCGGTCTCTACCGCTCCAAGGAAGCTTGAAACACTCCGACCCCAAGCAGGGTCTGGAAGGGGCAGAGCTGCTTTTGTTCCCCGACGACCTTGGGCCTCCCTTCTCCCTCCCCGCTTGAAAAATCTGTCCCGCGGCTCGCTGGGACAGACATCCATCGGGCCGGAAGATCCTCTTTTGAAATAATTGGTCTCCACCGCGGATCCAGAGGGCCTCCGGAGACTTTTGAGCTTAATAATCATAATAATAACGGTATTTGTTAAGCGTTTACTATGAACCAAGCACTACTGTATTAAGCGCTGGAGCTTACTATGTTCAGGTCGGGTGATTTAATTCTGGGCGCCCCCTGAGGCCCGAGCGGAGCGGGAGGAAACGGTGACCGCCGGGCCCGGCTTGGGAGGAAAGGAAAGTTCAGGCCAGATCTGGGGCTCTGCTCACCTGCCTGGGCCCATCCCCCCACCTACCTCGCCCCTCGGGCCGTGGAGACGCCAGAGGTGAGTCTTCCTGCCCAGAGGCAGGGACACGGCCAGAGAATCGGAGAATGTGGATTTTTAATTCTGGCTCCACCTGCCCTGTGACCTTGGCAAGTCACTTCTCTTTGCCTCAGTTTCCTCATCTGAAAAATGGGGATGCAATACCTGGTCTTGCTCCCTCTTAGACTGTGAACCCCAGGTCGGTCAGGGACTATATTTGATAAATACAAAGTAGTATCTGCCCCAGCCCTAAGTACAATGTGCGGCACATAGTAGGTGCTCAACACATGTCATTGTTATTATCATCATTATTATTATTATTCTATTGGTTGACTAATTGATTAGGCCCTGCTGCTTCTCTGAAACTGAGTTTGTGCCAGGTCCAACCTTAGCCTGTATTGCATGCCTCAAGATTTACCAAACACGACACAGGGGTTTTGATTAATTAGGTCTCCACACCTTCCACTTAATTCAGTGGAGGACCCTTTAGCTGGAGCTCCCTAATGTTGCCAGGTTCTACCATCTAAATAGTTGCCACCACTTTGTCTTCTAGTTTCACACAAACACATGTGCACTCTGTCCCACATGTGTCCTCTCATGCAAGAGCTCTCTCTCTCACACACACACAAACACACACCCACTGGTTCAAGGCCAGTTGTGTGAAGTGACCGTAGTGGCCAGGGTCTGCATCTACCCACATGCTAACCATTTAAAAACAACAAGGCTTCCATTTGCTGCAAGAAGAGGTGAAAACCTTATTCTCCCCATTTCATGGTTGGCAAAACAGGAAGGTTAAAAGACTTGCCCCAGATGACAAAGGAACAAGTGGTGAGAATCCCAGAGCTCAGTCCCTTAGGCTGTGCTGCAGAAAACATTTGTGTTGAGTCTGTTTACTTGGAGTAAAACAAAACAAAACAAAAAAAACATAAAAATCCACTTGCCCGTTCTCTCCCATCACCCATCCCTGCCTGAACAAGATTTCAAAGAGGCAGGAGGAGGAGGAAGTGAGAATACAGACTGTGTAACAGCACAAAGGTAAGCGGGAGTTCTAGCCTGATCCTTATTGGTTAATCTCTGAAATACCAATGTCACAAAGGAAGCCAAAGAATAAGGAGAAGCAGGGAGAAGAAAGGGCTATTGGCACCCTGCAAGCCTTGTCTTGAACTACAGTTCAAGGCGGAAACCATTCACTTCACAGAAGGCAGTTTGAGCTCATCACTTGCAGCTGAGTTTAGTTGTAAAGATAATTGAGCTCTTTCTTGGTACAGAGAATTCTACTAAGCACTGGGATGAATAGAAAATCAGATGATTCACATGATCGGAAGTTTATTTTAGTGAGAAGCAGTGGGCCTAGTGGAAAAAGCATGGTCCTAGGTGTCAGAGGACCTGGATTCTAGTCCCAGCTCTGCCACCTGCCTGCCTTGTGTCCATGGGCAAGTCACTTCACTTCCCTGTGCCTCACCTTCATCATCTGCAAAATGGGGATTAAATCCTGTACCCTCCTACTTAGGCTGAGAGCCCCATGTGACAGTGGGTCTGTCGCCAAATCCTGCACGTTCTACCTCACATCACTAAAATCCAGGCTTCCCTCTCCATCCAAACTGCTACCACACTGATCCAAGCTCTTATAATAATAATAATGGCATTTGTTAAGCGCTTACTATGTGCAAAGCACTGTTCTAAGCACTGGGGAGGTTATAAGTTGATCAGGTTGTCCCACGGGAGACTCACATTCTTAATCCCCATTTTACAGATGAGGTAACTGAGACACAGAGAAGTTAAGTGACTTGCCCAAAGTCACACAGCTGACAATTGGCAGAGCTAGGATTTGAACCCATGACCTCTGGCTCCCAAATCGGGGCTCTTTCCATTGAGCCACGCTGCTTCTCTCCTATCCCTCCGCGACTACTGCATCAGCCTTCTCACTGATCTCCCTGCCTCCTGTCTCTCCCCACTTCTGTCCATATTTCTCTCTGCTGCCCAGATCATGTTTTTCAAAAATGTTCAGCCCTTGTCTCCACACTCCTCAAGAACCTCCAGTGATTTCCCATCCATCGCTGCATCAAACAGAAACCCCTTACCATTGACTTCAACCCCCTCACCTTCTCTTACCTTACCTCTTTGATCTCCAACTACAACCCAGCCTGCATGTTTTGTTCCTCCAAAGCCAACCGACTCATTGTATCTCAACCTCATATGGCTCACCATTGACCATTTGCCCATGTCCTCCCTCTGGGCTGGAATGCTCCACCCACCTCCATATATGACAGACCACTTAATACAGATTGTTTAGCACAGTGCTTTGCACAGAATAAGAACTCAGATACCACTGATGATCATTACAGTCCACCACTCTCCCCAACTTCAAAGCCTTATTAAAATCAGATCTCCTCCAAGAGACCTTTCCCTGACGAAGTTAATCATTTCCCCTAACCCCGCACCCTTCTGCATCACACTTGTTCTTGGATTTGAACCCTTTAATCACTTGATATTCACCTTACCGTCAGCCTTTAAAAATTGTCACCATTCATTCAATCGTGTTTATTGAGCACTTACTGTGTGCAAAGCACTGTACTAAGCACTTAACACTGTACCACATCTAGATTGTAAGCCCCTGGTGGGCAGGAAATATGTCAACCAATTCTGCTGTACTGTACTCTCTTAAGTGCTGAGTACACAATAAGCACTCAACAAATATCATTCATTGATTGATGTCCCCTGGAGAAATAAGGCAATAGGTGATTTGAATATCTTTTCTACTGGAGAAATAAGGCAGTAGGATGGTTCATCCCTAGACTCAAGGGTTGGTTTCAAGTTATCCAAAGACTGTGGTGGTGTCTTTGCCTCCCTTTCTCCCCCAACCCAAGATCTGCTGTCAGTCGCATGTTGCCGTGGTCTGCCTCTCTGGGCTCTCATCCAACTGGAACGTGGTCTGAGCCAAGTATTTCAGAAATGAACCTTGAACCTTGCAGGTCCCCACGACCTCGGGCCCAGGAAGTCTTCACCCACAGACATCCGTCTAACCCAAATGAATTTGGCACTCACCTAACTGGAAACTAGGGGTTGGATTAAACGACCTCATGTGGCCTCTTCCCAGCTCTGGGATCCCAGAGGAGAGGGGGCTGGTTATCATGATTCAGTGCTAATTATTGAGTGGTTACCATGTGTAGAGTACTTTACTAAGTGCTTGGGAGAGTACAATATAATAGAGTTGGCAGGCACGTTCCCTGCTCACAGTGAATTTACTGCATTGTAGAAGAAGAGACAGACGTTAATATTAATAATTTATAACATAATTTAAAGATATATTCATAAGTGCTGTGGGGTTGAGGGTGGGGCAAACTTCAAATGCCCAAAAGTCACAGATCCAAATGCATAGTTGACAGAGCAGGGAGACGGAGATGGGAGGAAAAAAGGCTTAATCGGGGAAGGCCTCTTGGAGAAGATATGACCCTAAAGCTCCTTAAACTCCTGCTCCTTTGCCCTCCCTGTCATTCTTCCCTCCAGCAAGGATTGGGCTGGGTTGGAGCACAACAGGATTAAGAAGTAACATGCCTAGTGGAAAGAGCACGTGCCTAACAGTCAGAGGACGTGGGTTCTAATCCCACTCTGCCACTTTTCTGCTGGGTGACCTTGGACAAGTCACTTAACTTCTCTGGGCCTCAGTTCTCTCTTCTGTAAAATGGGGATTAAATACCTGTTCTCCCTCCTACTTAGTCTGTGAGCCTCATGTAGGACCTTATAATCTTGTATCTACCCCAGCGCCTAGTATGGTGGTTGGCAAATAGCACTTAACTAATACCACAATTATAGTTATTTTTTACTACTATCATTTTTACAGCTTAGATTTACCTGCCAAGGGGGGCAATATGGTCCCCGCCCCTTGGCCTGCCTGTGCCCACTCCAAGGAAACTGAAGGTTGCTCTATAACCCTTCCAAGAACACCAATCTTTCTTCCCCTGTAGTGGGCCAGCAATCAGTCCGTAGTGTGAGTGTTTTGGGCAGGGGGTGGGAGACACAGGGAAAGGCGGAAGGACCCTGACCCAGTCATCTCTAGACAACTGGGTGCTGGGCAGGGGTATGAAACAGTTGGTGGAGGTGAACTTTTCTTTGGATTATCCATAGACCTTCTCTATCCATGCCTCTCCAACTCATGGCTATGGTTAATGGGGAGTGCCTGCCTGCAATGTTGTATTGACTGATGGGTAAGGCACGGGGTGCTCAGGTGCAGCTAGGATTTGGTTGGAGTGCAGATAGGGGCTTGAGTGTGGTTCTTTCTGACCGCCCCCTCCCCCCAACAGAGGGGGGTCCTCAAGTGGGACCACCTTGCTGAGCCAGCCAGACTAACATCAAGGTCAGAGAGCATCGTGCAAAAAAAGGCAGAGGATCCTTGTCAGCAGCTGGGTGGGGTAGCTGGATGGGAGGAGGAAAACATTCAGGCCCTAGCCAACCATAGTTGTCATGGTCACAGTGTTTACTGAGTACCTACCTAGGCAGAACACTGTACTGAGTGCTGGGAAAAAGTAAAGGGTGACGATCAGATAATTTCTCTGAGGGGACAGGGTTCCTTAATTGACTGAAGGAAAGTGATAGGCTACTTCTGGTGAAACGCAGAGCAGGGCACCCTGTGAAGGAGAGAGTAGAGTGGAAGGAAGGTATTAAGGCAGGCACACATTTATTTCCTCAAGTTTGTTGTGGGCAGGGAATGTACTTACCAGCTATATTGTATTGTACTTTTACAAGTGCTTAGTAAACTGCTCAGCACACAATAAGGGCTCCATAAATACACTGATTGATTGATTAACTGGAATGCATCTGGAGGGAGGAGTTGTCCGGTGTGGTTGCTGGTCCAGTCTGGCCCCTGGTCCCTGTCCTTGCTTGACCCGCAGCAGGGGGAGAGGGGAGGGGGGCGTTCAGCCCTGCAGCCTCCCCGGAGGTGGGTGTTGTTGCCTTGCTGGAGAATTAAACCCCATACTGAGCTGGAAAAAGAACTGGAACCCCTGCTTATCCATTGCATTTAGCTTCAGAGAGGCAAGGCCGCGGCTCCATCCTCGGGTGGGGGACGGAGGGAAGTAGGGAGGGGGGCTGGAAGAACCGTCTTCGCCCCTCCCGGGGGCGGAGTTCCAGAAGGAGGGGGTCAGGATGGGTATGGACATTAGGGGCTCTACAAACACGGCCGAGGGTGGAAGAGGGGAATTTACGGGGGTCCCGACGCGCTGTGAGCAATATCTGGGATCGCACACGGCTGAAAAGGCCTCGAGGCCGCCCGCCCCCTCCTCTCCCTGGCCTGCAGCAGTTGTTCCGCCCCCGCCAGGCTCCTGACCCGTGGCCCAGAGTGACCCCTCCGGGAAGCGCTACCGTGCTCCTTATCGGATGCAGTTGAAGCCAGCCTGTGCTTGGTGCTAATCTAATTCCCTCCAGTTGCGGGGGCCGTGGGGGCTCCGACCAGGCGGAGCGTCCGATTCGTCTGCCTTGTTAGCGGGGCGGGGCCTCAAGAGACGGACAGAGAAGGCGCCTTTTTCTCACCGGCGACTGTGGCTCAGCGCGGCCCCGCACGAAGCCCCATTGCAACCGGACCTCCACCAAAATTCAAGCGGGAGCCAGTTTAGGCGAGGCGCTCACCCACCCTCGACTCTCTCCTCTAGGGCTCCTAAAGTTGCTTTCTGCTGAGGGGACAAAAAGAGTGGGCTCGATTGGAGGCTGGGGGATGGAAGGATTGACCCTGAATAACCCCAACAGAGGGATCTGGGATCGTTTCTCGGGTCTCCCTCTTTGTCCGTTCTGATTGGCCGGGGTCAGGACAGGTCAACGGAAGTCGCGGGGCCCAAATTGGACTTGGCCTGTACCCGCGTACGGCTGAGCCTACTGGCCCATCTCCATCCTACCCGAAGCTAGGGCAAGTGACCCCTCCAATCTTGCAACAGCCCTCCTCTTCCACTGCCCCAGCTGTCCCTCAGTGCTCCCCCGAACTTCACGGACACCAATGTTATTGTACTGTAAGCTCATTGTGGGTAGGGAATGTATCTGTCATAGTGGACTCTCCCAAGCGCTTAGGACAATGCTCTACACACAGTAAGCTCTCAACAAATAAGATTGACTCCACCTGGTCCAGCTCTTAGCACTTTGCCCCAGGAGGACCATTCTGACCCTAACCCCTGACCAGTTCTCTTCCTCCCCTACCTCAATCTTTGTCCAATACCTCCTCTTCCCCTACCCCAAGTCCTAGCACTTCTCAGGGGTTTCCACGCACATTCCCACCACAATGCCTCCAGAGACCTTCCCTGACTAAGCCCTCATATCCTCTTTTCCCACTTCCTTCTGCATCACCCTTGCACTGGGATTTGCTCCCTTTATTTCCCACCCCCCCTCAGCCCCACAGCCCTTATGTGCATATCAGTAATTTATATTCATTCATTCAATCGTATTTATTGAGCGCTTATGTGCAGAGCACTGTACTAAGCACTTGGGAAAGTACAATATAGCAATAGAGACAATCCCTGCCAAAAACGAGCTCACGGTCTAGAGAAAGACATATTGATGTCTTTCTCCACTGAAAGCTCCTTGCGGGCAGGGAACGTGTTTACCAACCCTGGCCTATTGCATTTTCCCAAGATCTTAATATAGTGCTCTGCCACCTTTTGGAATCCAGTAAAAATGATTGATTGATTGCCTGTCCCTTCCTTCTCCCAGCCACCTTTCCCCCAGCCTTGAGTGTCCAGCCAGTAGCTGACGACCCAGGCATCCCCAGCCCCACCATCAGGGTGGTGAGGAGGCCAACTTTGGCCTTGCTTTGGCCCGGACAAGTTCTGTCCAAGTAACCAGCCTTCGTGCTTCTCTTCGCAGAACTTCGAGCTGAGCCGGCACCTCGAGATTGCCCCCGGAGCCTGCAGCAATCCCCGCCGCCCCACTCCCTGCCCACCCCAGGTCTGACCATCCCCGGATCCCTGGCATCGGCCCCCATCTCCTAATCGAAGATGTCTGCCTCCACAAAGGCCTCCTTCCTCGTGCTCCTCCTCCTCCTGCCCACGGTAAGCCAAACCCGGAACACCTCTGCTGGGGCTACCCACCCACCCTGGGCCAGGGGTTAGGGAGACAGGGGGCAATGGCTGCTCTGGCCTGTTTATTAAAGGAACTCTCCGTGGGGGGAAAGGAAAGGGGACAAGCCCCACGAGGCTTGAGCTGGCGAGGGGTCCAAATTCCCACGTCTCACCCCACAGGGAGGCAGCATGGCCTGGAGGATGGAGCGAGGGGCTGAGAATCAGGGGACCCGGGTTCTAGACCCAGCTCTGTCCTCACCCTGCTTGTGTGACTTTTTACAAGTCGCCGAGGTTCCCAGAGCTTCAGTTTTCTCTGTACAATGGGTGTAAGGTCCCTCTCTCCTTGTCTGGATTGTTGTGAGAAAAGGAAGTGAAGGATGGGGAAGTACTCTGGGGAAAATTGAAAGATTAGGTAAAAATCTAGGTTATATTATTCTTTAAGCCCCAACTTCTCGTTCCCTCACTCCCTGCTACTGTCCTGGGGGGCTCTGGACCAGGCTTAGAAAAGGCCCTGGATGGAAAGGGGCGTGTGACGTGTACAGCACTGAGTGTCCGGAGCTTGGGCCAGTTCTGGCCTAATTAGCAGCTCAGAAGCTTTCCCCCTCCCATCCCTTCCCCCATCACTCCCCTCTCCCTCTTTAGGGGACCCCGAAGACCTAAGCATGCGGGGGACATGAAGGTGAGAGCAAGGCAGGGAGGAGAAGGAGGGAGAGAGAAAGAGTAAGCTGGCCACTCTCATGGCAGCAGACAGCCCTGTCCAGCGCCACTTGAAGCCGGGGATGAAGGTGGGGGCTTGGGCCTCGAGGGTGGGGGTCCGGGGTTCGACCCGTCGCTGATCGGCTCCTGCCCAGCGACCTCTCTTCAGGATCTGGGAATCACCCCCTCTTCCACACCCACCCGGGGCTCCAAGGGTCAGGGGATTGGGATCCTGCTTCCATTCCCCTGCCTGCCACGCACCCGAATGTGGAAGGCTTCGCGCAGCAGCGGGTTCCGGGAGTGCCCAGGCCCCCTCCCCCGGGCCCTTACAGCCCCGCGCGGAGCCAACGAGACTGCAGTGCAGATGCGGGGAGCCGGGGACCATTTTCCTCCAACCTAAGGGAGAGCCAGGGGACTGGCCGGGATCCCGGCCTAGCGGGTGGTCCCTTTCCCGGCCCACCTCCCCCTCCCACCTGAAGGCGTCAATTCGAGGAAAGCAAAGCGCCGGCCCGGGCGGAGCCGAGAGGTCAGTCTTTCCTTCTCCTGCAGCCTTCAGTTCTTCTGCCGGCAGCCCTAAGAGGAGAGGCGGCCAGGCAAGATAAGAGAAGGGCGGGGAGGAGGGGAGAGCTGCTGGAATCTCTCCCAAATCTGTAGAGATCCAGAAGGGGAAATGATGGGATCGCGGATGCCAAGGGGGAGAAATAATAAGCATAGGACGAAGCAGCCTCAAATGTCCATAGTTTACACACACACACACACACACACACACACACACACACACACACACACACACACGACAGAGCAGAGAGGAGACACAGTCCATGCCCTTGAGGGGCTGCCAATCTTTGAGCTGGGAACCAGCTTTCCCCAACTGCATAGTACAGTGCTCTGTACCCAGCAAACTTTCATTAAATACCATTGATTTAGACAGTCTATACAGGTACATACTAGACCCACAGTCCCTCACGCCCCCATCCCCCCCAGCATCCTCTAGTGCCTGCCTCCATGTTCTCACAAAGATAACAGACACGTGTGTGTGTGTGTGTGCGCGTGCGTGCGTGCGCGCACTTGTGTGGTGATTCTGTCTGTCCGGTAATTCCCGAGATTCACAAAGTCTAGTGGAGAGGTGAGTTCGGGGCCACGCTAGTCTGCAGAAGTTACTTTAGGATGGCGTCCTGCATCGTGCCTCTTGTGCTCTGGACTGAGCTCCCGGGGGCAGGGACTACCTTTTCTACCTCTGTTCTCACTCTCCCAGACCCTCAGAACAACGCTCTGCCTACGCCGATACCGTAGGCACACGGTAGGCGTCCAGCATAGAACTCTGCCCAAAGTAGATGCCCGCTACAGTGCTTTACCTATACTGGCGCCCAATAAGTACTACTGACTACCAAGTGGGGGGGGGGGGGTGCGGACAACCCCCCTGGAGAAGCAGCGGGGCCTAGTGGATAGGGCACGGGCCTGGGAGTCTAATCCCGGCCCCACCACTTGCCTGCTGTGTGACCTTGGGCAAGTTCATTCAATCGTATTTATTAAACTCTTACTGTGTGCAGAGTTCTGTACTAAGTGCTTGGAAAGTACAATTCAGCAACACATAGAGACAATCCCTACCCAACTACGGGCTCACAGTCACGGCACTTCACTTCTCTGGGCTTCAGATACAGCATCTGTAAAATGTGGATTAAGGTTGATGGGGAATAAGTCTGTGAGCGTCTTGTGGGACAGGGACTGTGTCCCACCTGTTTATCTTGTAACTGTCAGCTGTGTGACTTTGGGCAAGTCACTTAACTTCTCTGTGCCTGTTACCTCATTTGTAAAATGGGAATTAAAACTGTGAGCCCCCCGTGGGACAACCTGATCACTTTGTAACCTCCCCAGCGCTTAGAACGGTGCTTTGCACATAGCGCTTAACAAATACTATCATTATTATTATTATCTACCCCAGCGCTTAGAACAGTGCCTGGCACATAGTAAACCCTTAACAAATACCATAAAAAGCCACCAATCAGCGCCTTCCCCGCCGGGGAGCGTTGAGGGGGGGAAGGATGCTCCGCGGTGGAGACCCCTCGAGGCTCCTCGCTCCTTCTTCGCCTCCCCCAGTCAGTCTCGCTGTCAGTCAGATGGGGACTCGGGCCCGGGTGAGAGATGTTTTAATTGGGCTTAATTGCCTATTGTGTTTGAGCGACGGCCGGAAGCGGGAGTGGGGAGCGAGGGGGAGCCCGGCTGCCGCTGGCGGAGAACAGATGAGTCAGTTAACGCTCAGCACGGCCGAGAGCCGGCCACCTGCTTCCTGGACTCCTGGCACTTCCCGGGAGTCTGCAGATGATCAAGCCCCCCGCCCCCTCCTCGGGCAACGTAACAAAAACGGGACTGGCGGCCAGGGCCGATCCTGAGGCAAAGCGGAGCTCCGGGCAACGTTTGGGGCTGGAAGTCCTACATTTAGCCCCACCTCAGTCCTTGCTGGGTGGCCTTGGTAAAGTTTCTTATCCTCTCTGGGCCTCGGTTTCCCCACTCCGTACACTGGAGGGTCTATCCTCCTGTTTCGCAGGAGCAGTAGGAAGCCACCGACGAGAACTAAAAATCTTTCTCCCCGTACTCTTCCGTCCAGCAAGGGCATGTAGGAAGCACCTCCTGTGTGCAGAACTTTGTGCTGGGCCTGGGGAAAGTTTGGTAGACAGTACTGGACGTAATCCAGTGGGAGAACAGCGAGACAGACACGGAATAATCTACCCACGGTAGGAAGGAGTCAAGGATATGGAAATAAGTTTGAAATTTCTTGGGTGGAGGAGATCCGAAGATTAGGATTCTCCAGGGTCTTTCTGTTCAGCACCTTTCTGTTCAGCACAGTGGAGTCCTCTGGAGGGGACTGAACCTGGCTTTGCCTGCTCTCTCTCCCCGCTTAAGGAAAAGCATCGTAGCTCAGTGGAAAGAGCATGGGCTTTGGAGTCAGAGGTCATGGGTTCAAATCCCTGCTCCATCAATTGTCAGCTGTGTGACTTTAGGCAAGTCGCTTAACTTCTCTGTGCCTATCTCATCTGTAAAATGGGGATTAAAACTGTGAGTCCCCCGTGGGACAACCTGATCACCTTGTAACCTCCCCAGCACTTAGAACAGTGCCTTGCACATAGTAAGCGCTTAATAAATGCCATTATTATTATTAAAGATTATTTGCTAAATGCTTTCCATGTGCAGTGGGGTACATATAAGATAAGGGGAAGACAAGCACGACTGTTATAAGTGTTAGGATTATTTGTGTGAAATTGTGTTGGTGTTTATACACGTGTGCAACTGTTTATGCTTTTCCGTGCATAAGGGAGAATGGGCAACTTTGTGTACATGCATGTGCAATTATGGCTGTATTTGTGAGTGTGATACCATGGACAAAGCTTAGTTGACACTTTTCTTCTTTCCTGAATCTGCCTTTCACCCCAGCTGCCTGGTTCGTGGGCTCTTAGGTTTCAGTTCCTGAGCCTAGTGCTCCTGCCTGGTATCCAGCTCCACTGCCTGGTGTCCAGAACCCCTGCCTGGCCCAACTGGAGTCCCGCTCCCCTGCTGAGCCCACCTGGAATCTGGCTTCCCTGCCGGGCCCACCTGGAGTCTGGGTTCCCTGTCAGGCCCACCTGGCATCCAGCTGCCTTTCCTAGCCTGTCTAGCACCTGGTCCCCTTGCCCAGGCTCCCTGGCATTCAGCTCTCCTTCCAGGCTCCCTGTTTAGGTTGGCTGGTGTCCAGTTCTTCTGCCGGGCTTCCTTCCCCACTTCCACTCCTTAGCACCCAGCTTCCCTGCCTGGCTCCCCTGCCTGGCTTGCCTGGCCCCTGACCCCCTTGCCTGGTACTCATTCTTGTGGGAAGCTTTGGACGGCACTGTGGTTCTGCTTGAGTGCTCCATCGCTGTCCCCCACCCTCCTCACCCAGAGCCCCCACAACCATCACAAGTCTATGTGCACCTTTTGGAAGAACCACGAGGGTGACTGGAGGTGCAGGATTCTGGCTCCACAATAATCTATTCATGGCTGTGTGACCTTGGGAAAGTTGCTTAACCTCTCTGGGCCTCAGCTCTGGGCACTATGGGTAGATAGTCCCCATGATCTTCCAGGGAAGCTGTCAGCACAGGTGGGGTTGAGGGGTCGAAGGGCTGTGGGCAAGCGGAGGAGGGGCATGTATTTATGAGATGATGACTCGGCCCTCTCTCCTGCCAGCTTTAAGTGAGTCGAGGGGCTGAAATGAAGCTGATGCCCCCTGGGTGGAGCAGAGCCCAGGACTAATGAAAGAGCCAGTGGAAGGTTGGCAGAGAACTTTTGCTGGGGAAATTGGCAGAAGACAGGTGCAATTCGGAACTGATGGCAGAATTTGGAGAAGCAGTCTCCTGCCCCTGCCCACACCTCCCCACCCCACCCTCTGGGCTGGGGTCCAAAGAAGAAGCAGGTTTGCATGTGCAGGATGAAGGTCTGCCATTCTGCCCCCCGCCCCCACATTTGAAGTGCTGACCATCTAATGCCCCTCCCGCCCCCACCGAGCCAGCCAGGGGGGCCCAGCCTCTTCCAGGTGAAGAACAGTTTCTTAGGGACTGACCAATGCGTGCCCTGCCAGCAGAGGGGCCGCCCGGTGACTGTCTGGGTCCTGTGATGTCCATCGCCCCACAGGTGGCCACCACGCACTCGGACTGCATCTTCAGAAAGGAGCAGGAAATCTGTTTGGAGAAGATCCAGAGACTCACAGCTCTGATTGGCATCAATGAGTCTTCTCCAGGTAAGAGCCCATAGCTGGGGTCTGGGATTCAGCTTTATGGGGTCTGGGTGGGGCCCTGCTGCCCAGGGCGTGGGGAGGGAGCCATCCTTAGCACATCTAGCCTACAGTGTCTCCCTCCCATCTCCCTGGAGGCTCAAACTGTGTTCCTATTCATCCGTGTGTAACCAGTTTTCCATTATCCAGGGATGCTGGGGGATCATGCATCTGGAAGTGGATAATCCAGCTAAAGGATAATTCAGGTGGTAGAGCTTGTTGGCCATTCATTTGCTCTGCTACACGATAGTGGCTGGGGAGAGAGGAGATGATAGTTAAATTTGCCATCTTGGTTCTGTGCCTACTGCCATGGGTGGGAGAGGTGGTGGGCAGAAGCAAGGTTGGGCAGGGGGATTATCTGTGGATTTGTGATCCAAGCTGCCCCTGGGGCCACATGCAATGTCAAACCTCTCTAGCCTGGTCTCCGCTCACTTTCTGCTCCTCTAAGTTGTGAGCTCTTTATGGAGAAGGCAAAATAGGGTCCCCCAGCAAGGTGAAGGACCCATGCTAGTGTGGAGATCTGCCATATCTGGGGGCTCGTGTCCCCACTCAGGAACTGAGGATGTGTTGACAAGGAATGTAGTTAGGGCAGCTTTGAAAAATCCTGGTTTTCTGAAAACTCCTGGTGCTTTAGCCTTCTGTCTGTGTTTGAAGAGAGAGAGGTGCCCCCAAGAGGGGACCCCACTCAGATTCCCCTGAGGGGTTGTTCTGTTTGGCCAGGATTAGTGCTTTGCCAGTGATCCTCCCTTCTCCCACACCACAACCATCTATGTCACTGTGACTCCCCCCCCCCCCCCCCACCCTCTACTGATCCAGTTTTCTCCTCTACATCGTGAGTGCATTACCTCCTTGTTAGTGTGCAGGAAATAAGAACAGGGTTAGTGACAGAAGCAGCTGCTGGAGTCCTTGTTAAATGGTTTCCCCTGGGCCACAGCCACCTCGGGACCCAGCTGTCAGGACAGGGAGGAAGAGAAGGAACTGGTGGGGGAAACACAGGGAGAAGACATGGCCCCTGCCCTCCAGTCTGCCAGTCTAATGGGGACACAGGACACACCTACACACTGTGCTGGGCTTTGGAGAAAATATATTACTTGCTCTCGAGGGGCTGTCACACTCCTCCCAACACATACATACGCACAGCAGCAGAGTGGCCTTGTGAAAAGAGCATGGGCCTAGGAGCAGAGGCCCTGGGTTCCAATCCCAGCTCCAGCACTTGCCTACTGTGTGACTTCGGGCATGTCACTGAACTTCTCTGTGCCTCATTTCCTTCACCTGCAAAGTGGGGATTCAGTACCTGTTCTCCCCTTATTTAGATTGTGACCCTCATGTGGTACTTGGTTATCTTGCCTCTACCCCAGCACTTAGTACAGTGCTTGGCATGTAGTAAGTGTTTAACAAAATACCTCACATACACACACACACACACACACACACACACACACACACGTACACATACTCTGCAGGGCAATGGGGGAGAAGTAAAGAGAGGAGGAGGAGTAACAGTATTTCTTAAGCACTTAATGTGTGAAGAATACTTTACCAAGGTCTAGAATGTAAGTTCATTGTGGGCAAAGAAATGTGTCTACCAACTCTGTTGTATTGTACTCTCCCAAGCGCTTAGTACAATGCTCTGCACACAGTAAACACTCAAATACTGATTGAAAAACTGATATTAAGCAGCAGGGCCTAGTGCCAAGAGCACGGACTTGGGAATCAGTGGTCGTGGGTTCTAATCCCAGCTCCGCCACTTGTCTGCTGTGTAACCTTAGGCATGACAATTAACTTCTCTGTGCCTCAGTTACCTCATCTGGAAATGAGGATTGAGATTGTGATCTCCATGTGGGACAGGGATTGTGTCCAATCTGATTACCTTGTATCTACACCAGCGGTTAGAACAGTGCTTGGCACATAGTAAGTGCTTAACAAACACCATTATTATTATTATTATGTCCTGGGAAAAAACTCAGAGGTAAGAATTACACCCAGTCTCTGTCCCTGGAGGGGGAATTCTGAGGGAGGGTGGACTCAGACTAAGAATATGAAGACTGCAGATAGACACACCAGGAGTAATGAAACAACGCAACCTTAAGACAGGATAAAACACAAGGACAAATACGCCATATAAAAACAAAATCAGTAGGGTGCTGGAACTAGATGAGATGAATTTCAGGCTCCTTGTGACTCAGAGTCCAAAGCCACATGCCCCCTCTCCTCAAGGGACTGTCATTCTGATGGGGAGAAAGACAAGACACACAGATGTACTCACTCTGGGCCGGGTCAGTGGACAGAGAAAGAAACCAGGGTCCCTGCCCTCAAGGGGCTGCCATCTGCTGAGGGTAAGATCTGGTCTAGGACAAAAGCTCACATTTTAGGGGTGGAGATTTGGCGTCAACCGCACACAAGATTTTATTCCGACCGTTCCCGTTGTCCTCCATGCAGGGAGGGGTGGGGGCGAAGGGGTGGCAGCTCGTGTCTGCGTAATCCGGGAAGGCTTCCTGGCACAATAGGGCTGGGAGAAACCGGACAGAGGTGGGGAGATGCGGTTTGGCGATGTAGGAGGAGCTGGGAGAGGGAAAGGGCGCTAGTGCGTTTCAGGGGGCGCGTTGTGAACCGGTCGCTGTCACACGAGGCGGATGGGGATGGGAAGGGTGCGGGCTGCGCTCCGCGGTTCGGTGTGCGGGATCGGAGCTGTCGTTGCGCGGGCGGGGAGAGACCATTTTGCAGGCGCAGGCGCCGTGGCGGCAGGGCTAAGATGGAGTAGGGGTCTTCCCCCGGGCCGGGGGTTGGCCGCCGACCACCAAGGGGGTCCGCGGGTCGGGGCGGAGGGGGCCGGAGGAATCCCCTTAACCCCGTGCGTACCGGCACTGGGGCTGACGGAGAAAATGCCTTTTGGTGATGGTGGCTATCTGCGGGTGTCCCTTTTTTTTTCCATCACCTAGTTTCTCCCCCATTCCTCTCCCTGCTCTTCTGCCATCCAATTTATCCTGATTACCTCCGACTTTGCTCTTCTCTTCCTCTTTTTCCACTCTCCCCTCCTCGCTCCCGCTCTCTCCCGTTCCCTCCGCATCGCTCCCTCTCCTTCCCCTAGCTTAATTTGTCCACGGCTTCCCGTTCGCAGCTCCCCCCTCCCTTCTAAACACCTCTTGTTCCTCTCCCTCGCCCCTGCGATTTTCCTCACCCCTCTGAAACAGATGCAAGTTTTCCATAGAGGAAGGGTTGGACTGGGGAAGGAGTGCGCGCTAAACCCGGGGAAGCCCCCCACCCTCAGGAAGCAGAGTGCGCTCTGTGCGCGTCAATCGATCAATGGTATATTTATTGAGCGCTTACTATGTGCAGAGCACTGTACTGAGCGCTTGGGAGAGTACAGTACAACAGAATTAGCTGACACGGCCCCCGTCCCTAACGAGGTTCCAGTTCAGCGGGGATTGGGAGAGCACTGCGATAGCCTGAGGGGTCACGGGAGGGTTTCAAAGTGGAGGGAGAAGGGAAGAAGAGGCTCCCGGTGGGCTGCCCGGAGGAGGCTGTGCAGGTATTCGTCGGAGAAAGGGCTCCTGGCTCCGCTCCCCGAGACCCTGCCCCATCACGACTCCGCTGTCCAGATTGGAAAGAGCCGGCTCCCCTCCGAGGGCCTTGCCCTGGCCAATTACGACACCTGCTTCCACTAGCCCTGCCGCGAAGAGGAATATTTTCATTCATTTTCCTTCTGGGAGAGTCCGGGACCTGGGTTCTACTCCGGCTCTGACACTTGTCTGCTGTGTGACCTTAGGCAAGTCACTTAACTTCTCGTTCTTCAGTTTGCCCTCTCTCTCTCTCTCTTACCTAGATTGTTAGCCCCAAATGGAACAGGGACTGCCTGACCTGATAATCTTGTAGCTACCCCATCGCTTAGAACATAGTAAGCTCTGAACTAATAATAATAATAATAATGGCATTTATTAAGCGCTTACTATGTGCAAAGCATTGTTCTAAGTACTGGGGAGGTTAAAAGGAGATCAGGTTGTCCCACGGGGGGCTTACAGTCTTAATCCCCATTTTACAGATGAGGTAACTGAGGCCCAGAGAAGTTAAGTTACTTGCCCAAAGTCACACAGCTGATAATTGGCTGTGCTGGGATTCGAACCCATGATCCCTGACTCCAAAGCCCGTGCTCCTTCACGTTGCTTCTCTATTATTATTGGCAGCTGGAAAACTCCAAGCCCATTCTTCCATTGACCCTCCATCCACTGCCTGTGGTTTGATTATCCACTTGGATTATCCGCATTACATTGCTCAAGCAAATTATATATTGCCTTCTCTCTGAACTCTTCCTCCCCTTCTGGGGGGCTCTGCACTGCCAGATGCATAAAAACTGGGTCTCCAGGTGTTTCAATAGTAATGATTCAGGGCTTGTTCTGGGCTTAACTCTGTGATGACCACTGGAGTAAGTACGGGATATTTGTGCCTTACCCAATCCCTGTCCCACAAGGGGCTCAGAGTTTGTCCAATCAGTGAATGATTTTTTACGGTATTTGTTAAACATTTACTGCCCACCAGACACTGTACACAAAGCTGGGGTAAATAAAAGCTAATCAGGTTGGATACAGTCCATGTCATGTGAGGCCCACAGTCTGAATCCCCATTTTACAGATGAAGTAACTGAGGCATAATCAATCTATCAAACAATCAGTTATATTTATTGAACACTTAATAGATGCAGAGCCCTGAACGAAATGCTTTGGAAAGTACATTACAACAGAATTGGCAGACATGTTCCCTGCCCATAATAAACTTACAGCCTAGAGGGAGAGACAGACATTAATATAAATAAATAAGTTAAGTGACTTGCCCAGGGTCAAACAGCAGACAGTGGCAAAGTCAGGGTTAGAACCCAGGTCCTTCCGACTCCCAGGCCTGTGCTCTATCTACCAAGCAACATGGCTTCTTTACTGAGCAATTACTGTGTGCAGAGTACTGTACTAAGCAATTGAGAGTACAACACAACAGAGTTGATAGATACGATCCCTGCCCATAAGGAGCTTTCATACAAGAAGGGAAGATAATGGCAAAAACACGGGTTTGCGAGTCAGAGGATGTGGGCTCTAATCCCCATCTGCCTCATGTCTGCAGTGTGACCTTGAACAAGTCACTTGATGACATTTGTTAAGCGCTTACTATGTGCCAAGCACTGTTTCCAGCGCTTAGAATAGTGCTTTGCACATGTAAGCACTTAATAAATGCCATTATTATTATTATAAGATACCCATTAATATAAATTACAGGTGGGTGTGTACAAAAGTGAGAGTTGACTGTCAAAGTGCAAAGTGCTTCCCCTTCCAGACTCAAGCTTTTTGTGGGTAGGGAATGTATGATCTCCCAACTCTGTTATGTTATACTCTGCAATGCATTCTGCCATACAGTGCTGTGCACACAGTGCTCAGTAAATGTTTGATTGATTGATTGCTTAAGATGATCCCAAGTGCAGAAATGAGGGCTTAGTCGGGGATGGTCTTTTGTAGGATATGTGATTTTAGTAGGGTTTTGAAGATGGGAAGAGTGGCGGTCTGTTGGATATGAAGGGGGAGGAAGTTCCATGCCAGAGAGCAGACGTGGGCAAGGGATTGGCAGCAAGATAGCCAAGATCGAGGTACAATGATTAGGTCGGTATTAGAAGAGCGAAGTGAGTGGGGTTGGATTGTGTAGGAAATCTTTACCTTAATTGTCTCATCTTATGCTGTCAAATCGACTCCGACCCTTAGCAACACCATGGATACATCTCTCCCAGAACGCCCCACCTCCATCTGCAGCCATTCTGGTAGTGTATCCATAGTTTTCTTGGTAAAAATACGGAAGTGGTTTACTATTGCCTCCTTCCGTGCAGTAAACTTGAGTCTCTGCCCTCGACTCTCTCCATGCCAGCACAGGTGAGTTTTGACTTGGAGCAGATTGCCTTCCACTCACTAGCCACTGCCCAAGCTGGGAATTCATTCATTCATTCAATTGCATTTATTGAGCGCTTACTGTGTGCAGAGCACTGTACTAAGCGCTTGGGAAGTACAAGTCAGCAACATGTAGAGACGGTCTCTACCCAACAATGGGCTCACAGTCTAGAAGGGGGAGATGGACAACAAAACAAAACATGTAGACAGGTGTCGTCGTCAGAACAAATAGAATTAAAGCTAAATGCACAATAAATGTGATGAATAAAGGGAGCAAGTCACGGGTATGACTCTGCTCGACTCTCCCTCCCGTAGTGAAGACTGGTAGAGTACTGGAAAGTCTCCAGGTGTGACTCTGAGAGGGGGTGCTTTAGTTACCTCATCTGTAATATGGGGATGAAGACTGTGAGCCTCATGTGGAACATGGACTGTGTCCAACTCATTTGCGTGTATACACTCCATTACTTCATTCAATTGTATTTCCTGAGCGCTTATTGTGTGCAGAGCACTGTACTAAGCGCTTAGTACAGTGCTTGGCACATAGTAAGCAATTAACCAAAACCACAATTATTATTATTAATCATCTGGCAGCTCCTCAAGGACAGGGACCATGTCTCCTCCCCACCCCACCTGGCAGTTACCAGGCTAGGGCATCACTCACCAGGGGCTTCAGTGTTGAGGGGGAGGAGAAGGAAGAAGAGAGTGCATTTTGAGTTGTCTACCTTGGGGTGCTCCCGCTCTGGCCAAAGTGACTGAACAAGTGAGAAGCAGCGTGGCACAGATGATAGAGCGTGGCCCTGAGAGTCAGAAGGCCATGGGTTCTAATCCTGGCCCCTCCACTTGTCGACTGTATGAACTTGGGCAAGTCACTTCACTTCTCGGTGCCTCAGTTACTCATCTATAAAATAAAGATTGAGACTGTGAGCCCCACGTGGGATGGGGACTGTGTCCAACCCGATTTGCTAGTATCCAACCCAGTGCCTAGTACAGTGCCTGGCACATATTAAGCGCTTAATAAATACCATTTTTTAAAAAAAGCAAGCTTGCTGTTTCTGGCCAGCCTTCCCAAGGGCTCTGGCGCCTGCCCTTGTAGCTGGGCCCTCCCTGAAGCACTATTGGTTTGAATAATTAATGACCCTGAAGCACAATTAAATGGAGCTGCCCAAATGGGGCTATCACATCCAGCCTACGCTCAATTAACAGAGACACCCTCAGGACTGCTTTCTGCAGTCCGCTGGTGGTCTGGATACAATCCAGGCCAAGAGCGGGAACCCCCAACATCCTCTGTGACTGGGGGAGGTGAGAGAACTCACGGGGCGAGGCTGGGAAAAGAATAGGTGAAAAGGTGCTTTTTGGAGAGCATGACTTTAACTCCACCCTCTCTGGTACCACAGTAGGGTTGGAAAAAAGTGAGGCCCAGCTCTCCTCCACCTCTGGTAGACCTGAACCCCCTGGATGCCCTCAGCCCCCCATTATATGGCTTCTTCAGTCCTTCTCAGATAGGGCCCCCAGTCAGCAGTGAGGCAGCATAGTGGGCAAGGGGTTGGAGCCCGGGGCCGAGGTGAGAGAGACCCTCGTTTTTAATAATAATAATAATAATAATAATAGTGGTATTTGTTAAGTGCTTCACTCTGTGCCAGGCACTGTACTAAGTGCTGGGGTAGATACAAGATAATTGGGTCAGATACAATCCCTGTCCAACTGAGGGCTCACAGTTTTAATCCCCATTTTACAGATGAGGTAACTGAGGCACAGAGAAATGAAGCGAATTGTCCAAGGTCGCAGAGCCAGGATTAGAACCAGGTTCTCTGACTCCCAAGCAAATGCTCAGTCCTGCCTCCACCCCCAGTCTGCTGTATGACACTGGGCAAGTCCCTCAACCTCTTTGGGCCTCCATTTCCTGTTCTGGACTGTGAGACTGGGTGCAAAGCAGAGTGCTAGGCACAGAGAGAGTATGGAATGTGTCGTTGAAAATGGATGCCGTGTACCTATTAAGAGATTCCAGCCCTTGCATGAAGTAAAGCCACTCCAAGTCCCCACCCAGGGCTGGTGAGGGGAAAGTGTTTCTGGATTCTCTGGGGACCCCAGCCTCAGAGGGAATTTCAGAGAGGTGTTCCCAATCAATCAATCAATCATATTTTTGAGTGCTTATTGTGTGCAGAACCCTGCACTAAGCACTTGGAAGAGTACAACAGAGTTGGTAGATACAGCCTCTGCTTACAGTGAGTTTACAGTCTAGAGAGGGAGGCAGACAATAAGATAAATAAATCATGGATATGGACATAAGTGTTGGTGGGGCTTAGAGAGGTGAATAAAGGGTGAAAAATCCAAATGCAAGGGTGAGACAGAAGGAGTGGGAAAAGAGGAAATGAGGGCTTAGGGAAGGCTTTTTTGGAGGAGGTGTACTTTTAATAAGGCTTTGAAGGTGGAGAGAGTGAATGTCTGTTGGATAAGAAGAGGGAAGGCGTTCCTGGCCAGAGGCAGCAAAGGTCCGGCAGGCTGACTGGCTTCTGAAAAAGGATCAACCCTTTAACATCAGTTTTCCCCACCCTACTCCCTGTTTGTTCCCATACTTAGTGTGTCCCAGGCAGTTGGCGGGGGTGGGGGTGGGGGGAGGCTTCCTTTCTCTTCCCTCTTGGTCTCCTGCTTCAAGCCTTTTGTCCGGGCTGTGTGATGCTTAGTTTCTGTTCCAGAAATGACCGAGCTAAAAGGGGCTCATTCCTTCTGGCCTGCTGCCCTCCGCCTCCACCCCCACCCTCAGACTTTATTTTTGGAAAATTCCCAAGATTAAAAGAAGGTGAGGACATGATCCCTCACAGCCTCCCCAACCCGCCTGGGAATCATAGATTCCCATTTCCTCCCCATCCTTCTTATGAAGAAATGGATTCATTGGTCTTGGAAAGAAGCAGCATGGCTCAGTGGAAAGAGCATGGGCTTGGGAGTCAGAGGTCATGGGTTCAAATCCCAGCTCCGCCAATTGTCAGCTGTGTAACTTTGGGCAAGTCACAACTTCTCTGTGGCTCAGTTACCTCATCTGTAAAATGGGGATTAACATTGTGAGCCCCACATGGGACAACCTGATCACTTTGTATCCTCTCCAGCACTTAGAACAGTGCTTTGCACATAGTAAGCATTTAACAAATGCCATCATTATTATTGTAAAGTCTGAATCATCTGCTGAGTTAGGAGCTGGGCCGGCCAGCAGAGCCCTCAAGGGAATCAGGAACTTAGACCTTTGCCTGGCAAACAGCTGCTTGGCAGGGCTCTGAGTCCCCATTGATGCAGGTGAGGTTTTCTTGCTGGCCAACCCAGGCTGGTTTCTTTCAGGTCCTCATTTGCAAGGCTACATTAAAATGATTTGTGCAGCGTCACTTCTTTTCCTCCTATCTGTAAATTCTTTCAGTTTCTGGCTCCCCTGCTAGACTGTAAAATCCTCCGAGGGTGGACACCAAGTGTTAGAGAAGGAGCATGGCTCAGCGGAAAGAGCGCAGGCTTGGGAGTCAAGGGTCATGGGCTCTAATCCTGACTCCGCCACTTGTAAACTGTGTGTGACTTTGGGCAAGTCACTTGTCTTCTCTGGGCCTCCGTTACCTCATCTGTAAAATGGGGATTAAGACTGTGAGCCCCATATGGGACAACCTAATTACCTTGTATCCCCGCCAGCATTTAGAACAGTGCTTTGCACATAGTAAGCACTTAACAAATGCCATCATTATCATTATTATTACCTCCCAAGCACTTAACATAGAGCTCTGCAGGTGGTAGGTGCTCAAGGAATGATGCCGACTGATTGATTGGTTGATCAGTTCAGGCCACAAATCTCACACCAGTACCAGGACTCTTATCTCCTGAGTGAGTCTCGGACCTCTGCTCTGTAGTAACCCGGAGGGGTGATAAGCCCATCCCTCCACTCCTTCCTGCCTGTCAACAGGAGCACTGTGAGGATTACATAGCGAGGTCCTGGGAAGGGCACAACCCCAAGTAGAAAGAGGAACCATATTGCCGGTCAAGGGAATGGGACCGGACAACTTCTCCTCTTGTTGGACACATTTCCCCTCAACCTGGAGTTTGGCTGGTCTGGCCCTCTCTAAATCAGCGTCCAATCTCTCTCTGTCTCTGGGAAATCCAGTTTGAGCAGAGAGAGGTACCACAGAAAGACCACAGAGGTGAGAGTCAGTAAACCCAGGTTCTAACCCTAACTTTGCCCCTGGCCTGCCATGCTGCCTTAGGCCTGTCACTCAACCTCTCTGAGCCTCAGTTTACTCCTCTGCACAATGAGGGTACGATTCCCTCTTAGTCTGGAAGCCCTATGGGGGACAGGTACTGTGTCTGAACTGATTCTTCTGTATCTGCCTCAGCACTCAGCATTGTGTTTGGCCTAGAGTGAGCGCTCAATAAATCTCATAACGACTGTTAGAATTTATCACCACTGCTTGGGTCACCACTGCTTTCCCTGTCCTGCACAGTGGTTATAAGCAATGCCTGGGGTTTTGAGGTCCTGGACAAGATGGAGGTGGGGTGGTCTGCCCATGTCACTCGTCTCCAAGTCTGGCCCCATAGCAGCTCAGAGACTCTTCTTCTGTGTTTCTTTGATGAGCATGACCTTATATCAGTGACCTCACCTCCTTTGTGACACCTCTTGGGAAGTGCGACCTTGTAGCTATGACCTTTCTTCTGCTGTGACTCATCTTGATGAGTGTGACCATGTAGTTATGGCCTTTCCTTCACTGTGACTCCTCTTGGTGAACATGCCCTTATAGCCATGGCCTTTTCTCCACTGTGACTCCCCTCAGAGAGCGTGACCTTAAAGTGATGCATAAATCACAGTACGAAGGGCTGACAGAGCAGTGGAGATAGGCTCGAAATTGAGAAACTAAGTGGGAGCATGTGTGTGTTGCAGTTTGAAATGCTTACATGTTCCACACCAGTACACAAGAGGTGGCCCGGTATAGCTCTCTGCACACAGCAGTCAACTGGTGCAGTGCTCTCCACATAATAGGTGACCGGTACAATGCTCTGCACATAGTTGGTACCCAGTACAGTGTTCTGCATGCAGCTGGCTCTTGGTATGGTGCTCTGCATGTATAAGATGATGAATACAGTGCTCTGCGTACAGTAGGTGCTCGGTAAAGTGTGCCATATACTGGTATTGGGTTCCATGCACAAAGTAAAGACCAGTTCCACAATCTCCACACAGTAGGCACCCTGGTGGCACTCTGCACATAGTAGATGACTGGTACACTGTTCCATGCACACAGCAGGTGCCTCATATGTATTTCTGGTGGTGATAACAATGGATTTAAATGAAAGCTGGGGCCTCCCAGCCCTTCCTTGGCAGGGGCAAGGGACGGATGTGGAAGCAGGAAACTCTGACTCAAGGGAGAATGATGAGATGCCCACACCTGGCTGCAGGCCCCTGCTGATACCAACCAGCTCCCTACACCACAGGCTGCAGAGAACCATACTAGCATTGACCCATGGAAGAGCCAGGGCCACCCTGGAATGGGTTTGTCCTGCTAGGTTCTTTGCACCAATGTCCTGGGAGGGCCGAGTCCAGCCAGAAGTCCCACCCCCTGGACAGGTGTTTAGTTGGTGGAAGTTCTTGCTAGATGGGTGGCTATTTAGTGGGTGGGAGCAGGTGAACTCTGGGCTACCAGCAAGACTCGTGGGCACCGGAATATCTTGGGATTGGCTGGGGACCCTGAGGAAACAGTTGGGAGGCCAGGCCCTCCTCTCCAGTGCTGGCCCCTCTCTGGGCCCCCCACAGGTTGCCCTGGCATGTGGGACAACATCACCTGCTGGAAGCCAGCTGGAGTCGGCGAGATGGTCATTGTAAGCTGCCCTGCACTCTTCAGGATCGTCAATTCGGAAGAAGGTAAAGCCGCCCCCACCCCAACTCCCCCCACTGCCCACCTGAGATGCAGCTGTGCCGGTTCATCTGAAGAGGACCGTTCCACACCTTTGGGCTTCCGACCCAGTCCCTCGATGGCGTTTTTTGAGCGCCTACCATGCGCAGGGCACTGTCCTGAGAGCTTGACAGAAAGCAGCATGGCCTAATGGAGAGAGCCTAGGAGTCAGAGAACCTGGGTTCTAATCCCGGCTCTGCCACTTTGTCTTGTGACCTTGGGCAAATCACTTATCTATAAAATGGGGATTCATTCATTCAATCGTATTTAATAATGATGATGGCATTTATTAAGCGCTTACTATGTGCAAAGCACTGTTCTAAGCACTGGCACTGAGCGCTTCCTGTGTGCACAGCACTGTACTAAGTGCTTGGGAAGTACAAATCAGCAATATATACAGTCCCTACCCAACAATGGGCTCACAGTCTAGAAGGGGGAGACAGACAACAAAACAAGTAAACAAGTGTCAATACCATCAGAATAAGTAGAATTATAGCTATATACATATCATTAACAAAATAGTAATAATTATGTACAAACATACACAAGTTCAGTGGGGAGGGGAGGGGGTAGGGCAGAGGGAGGAGAGGAAAAAGGGGGTTTCAGTCTGGGAAGGCCTCCTGGAGGAGGTGAGCTCTCAGGCTTTGAAGGGAGGAAGAGAGCTAATTTGGCAGATGTGTGGAGGGAGAGCATTCCAGGACAGAGGTAGGTTGTGGGCCGGCGGTCGACGGCAGGACAGGCGAGGACGAGGCACAGTGAGGAGGTTAGTGGCAGAGGAGCGGAGGGTGCGGGCTGGGCTGGAGAAGGAGAGGAGGGAGGTGAGGTAGGAGGGGATGAGGTAATGGAGAGCCTTGAAGCCTAGAATGAGGAGTTTTTGCTTGATTCGAAGGTTGATAAGCAGCCACTGGGGATTTTTGAGGAGGGGAGTGACATACCCAGAGCGTTTCTGTACAAAGATAATCTAGGCACCAAAGTGAAGTATAGATTGAAGTGGGGAGCCCCACATGGGACATAGACTGTGTCCTACCTGATTAGCTTATATCACCCCCAGTGCTTAGTACAGTTTCTGGCTCATAGTGAGCGCTTAACAAATACAATTTAAAGAAAAAAAGCGGTAGAGCCCGATGCCCCTGGGGGCGGGGCCTGTCGGCTTTCCGCAGCTCCAGCCCAATGCTGCCGCCTGCTGGCCGTAGGGGGGTTCTGCGGGTTCGTTCCGTGGGTCGTGTCCTCGTTTTTTCGGGGGAGACAAAAAACCCGATAACACTTCCGATACAAGCCCACGCATTCCAAAACGGGGAATCAACGAATGGCAAATCCCAGTGCATTCTCTGGGAGCAGCCTTTGGGATAATCAAGTTAACTCGTCTCTGGGGTCCATTTGAGGTCCATGCTGAGAAGAAGCTGCCAATTAGCTTTGTGACTTTGGGCGAGTCACTTCACTTCTCTGGGCCTCAGTTCCCTCATCTGTCAAATGGGGATTTAGACTGTGAGCCCCACATGGGACAACCTGATCACCTTGTAACCTCCCCAGCGCTTAGAACAGTGTTTGGCACATAGTAAGCACTTAATAAATGCCATCATCATCAAGGCGTAGTAACAAAAAGCATAGCATAGTGGATAGACAGCAGGGCCTGGGAGTCAGAAGGTTATAGGTTCTAATCCCGGCTCCTCCACATGTCTGCTGTGTGACCTTGGGCGTGCCACTTCACTTCTCTGTGCCTCAGTTACCTCATCTGTAAAATGGGGATTGAGACCGTGAGCCCCATTTGGGACAGGGAGTATGTCCCACCCGATTTGCTTGTATCCGCACCAGCGCTTAGAATGGGGCTTAGCACATAGTAAGTACTTAACAAATACCAGAACTATTATTATCCGTCAAGGACCATCAACTCCTGGGAAGCCCACTCCCCGGCCAGGCTCCCCCCGGCCCCAAGCCCTTCTGGCCCAAGATTCTGCTTTCAACGGGGGATTCAGAACGACACTGAGAGGAACCGTATGCTAGTCACCCTCTAGGACAGACCATCCAACCATCCTGACCCTCCACCAGTGACCCAGCACAGACCATCCAACACCCCTGACTCTCCCCTCTCCATACCTGACTCTTCCCCAGAGACTCTGTCCAGATTATCCAACACCCTTGACTCTCTTCTCTCCAACCCTGACTCTCCCTCAGTAACCCAATACGGGCCACCCAACACTCCTGACTCTCCGTCCGAGCTGACCTCAGCTCTTATCATGCATAGTCTGCTTTTACTACTGCATCAGCCTCCACGCTGCCTGCCTCCACACACTTCCTTCCTTCCAGAACCCGCGGGCTCCAGAACGATGACAGGTCCAGGAGCCGGGCCGAGCAGGGGAAGGGTGTGAAGGTCTCACCAGCCTGGAACTTAACTTGAGTCCCCCAACCTTCGCCCTGCTGCTGGGGCACTTTTCATGTTGGGTTCCACCCGGCTTGGGCCCATGGAAACAGAGCACAGCCAGGCCAGGGAATGGGAGTGGTGCAGACAATAGCCACTCTCGTTCGTGAGAAAGGATCGGGGATAGAAAGCGAGGACGGTTCCGCTATCTTATCTGTGGGCGAGTCTTATCTGCAACCCTACTTGTGTTTCAGGATGGGGCGTGGACACCTACAGCCAGACGCACTTGGGTAAGTGGAGGCTGTCAGCCGTCTGCCCCGCCACTTGCCTCACTCGGCCCACCCCATCTTGGCTCCATTGGTCTCTTTGGGCTGAACTCTCTGCCCCCCGCCCCTTTTTCGGCCACCCTTCTGTAGGCCACGTCCCCTGTCTTGTTTTCGTGGGTCTGCTGGGCCGGGTTCTCCGTACGCCCCCTGCGGCCCAGGGATTCACAGCCTAACCCACCCTGGCACAGGGGCCCGAGACCGGTCCTGGGCAGGGCCCCCGCCCCTCCCAGAATACCCCCTTCCATCCCTAGACTCCCCCCTGGTCTCCCCCCCTCCTCTTTCCTGCCCCCGCCATTATGCTTCTGCATGGTTGGGGTGGGTTGGGGGCAAGGCTCGTTTTTTCCCCCCATGACCGCTCTGGTCGGGTGTTTCTGTGCCGTGCAGGCGACTTTGAATCCGAAGACAACCTGGGCCCAGATTCCTCGGGTAAGCAGAGATGGCATGGTCCTGAGCCTGGTTCTCTCCTCTCTTGTCGGAGTTGTGGGCCCAACAAAGCCCTCAGACCCTCCTTGGGACTCGCTGGCTCTCACAGCTGGTGCTCAGACCCACAGTCAAATCCCTGGTAGCGCCCGTGGTCCCTGCCGTGCCCCAAAAGACAGTCCCATGTCCAGGGCCAGAGCCCACCCATTCCTGGGGATGGAAATCCAGCACATTGCTCCCCAGCCCTCTTTGGGAGAAGGAGCACCAGCGCCTATTTCCCTCTTCCCCCTTTGAGAGATGGAGCCCCAACCCCACCCCCAACCCGACCCCCCCGGAAAGGGGTGTCCCAGCCCCCGTCTCCTCCCCCTCCAGGTGGAGTCCCTGTCCCCTAACCCTCTGTCCCTTCCCTAGTCCGGTGCCTAGGGAAAGATCAGGTCTGGTGGCAGGGTAGATGGCAGGGAGTCATGTGGATCTGTCAGAGAGAGAAGCTCAAAAACCCTAGGATTGCAAGAAGTGTGCCTAATAGAGCTAGGAGGGAGCATGGGGTCATTGGATCCATCCCCCTGCTTCCAGGTGGGGAAAAAGAACTATCTCATCAGGGCAGGTGGACTCAGACCCCAACCATGACCTGGAACAGCCACTGCTCTGACTTCCCCCTGCCCCGATGACAAACTCTTGCCTCTGGGAAGTTCCTTCTTCCACCTAACCTTCCTCTGTGCTGCTGCAAAGGAGCCCCGTCTGGCCCCATTTCCTCTTCCTCAAACTTACCGGCAGCCAGCCAGCTCCCTGACCCTGTCCCTCTCCCACAGACATGGGGCTCGTCAGCAGGAACTGCACTGACGAAGGCTGGTCTGAACCTTTCCCCCACTACTTTGATGCCTGTGGCTTTGACGTCAATGAAACAGAATCGGAAAATCAGGTGGGATTTAATCTCTGTGGATATTGAGCATTCACATTGCACTCCACTCTGTGCCAAGCACTGGGATCAATTCAGAACACCCAATCACCGATGGGGCATGCAGTCTGAGAGGGAGGGAGGGAGGGCACAAATTTTATCCCCATTGTATAGATGAGGAAACTGACACCAAGAGGGGTTGAGTGATTTGATCAGGGTTGCACAGCAGGCCCGGATCAGGGTTCTAATCATGGCTCTACCACTTGTCCACTGTGCGAGCTTGGGCAAATCACTCCTCATCTGTCAAATGGGTATTCAATACCTGTTCTCCCTCCTACTTAAACTGTAAGCCCCGTGTGGGAAAGGGGCTGGATCTGACCTGATTATCTTGTATCTACCCCAGTGCTTACTAAAATGCTTGGCACATAGTGCTTAACAAATATTATTATTATTATCAGAACTGGTACTTGTTCTCAGATTTCCTGACCACTCACCCCATTCTCTTACCACTATGCCACATGTGTCCCCACCTAGATCACAGAAAACTGGACATTGAGACACCCCCCTGCACCTCCCGCTCTCTCTTCATTGTGGGTCCGAGGGATTCCCAATCAATCAGTCATATATATAGAACACATTCTATGTGCAGAGCACTGTACTTTAAAGAGCACTTCGGAGAGTACAGTATAACAGAGTTGGTGGACATGTTCCTGCCCACAACGTCCCCAAGGCCAAGCTGAGCCTGGGCTCCAAATGGGGTCTCAGGGGAAGGAGGCAGGGAATTCAGGCTGTGTATACCTGAAGGGTGGACCTAGAGGATGGAGAACTGTGACAAGAGTCCGGGCCGGCCTTCCCTGCCATGTTGAGCCCAAGATGTGTGCCTGGTCTGGGGTGGCCAGGTGCAGGGAGAATGCCAGTGGGGAATCTGGCGTGGACACAAGTTACAGGGGGAGGCTGGGGACCCAGCTCTGGGCTTATCCAGTGACCCGCCTCTCACTCCCAGGACTACTACTACCTGTCGGTCAAGGCACTGTATACTGTGGGCTACAGCACGTCACTCGTGTCCCTCACCACCGCCATGGTCATCCTGTGCCGCTTCCGGTGAGCCTGCGCCCACGTGGATCAGTCTCTCAGGCAGCCGTTCCCACAGTCTTTCTCTCACAAGGACTCCGGGGCGCTGGGGGGAACTGTATGCTAGTCACCCTGTGATTAAGAATAGACCATCCAACATCCCTGATTCTCCTCTTTCCATCCCTGACTCTGCTCCATTGACCCCTTACCTTTGACTGTCCCGTTCCATCCCTCACACTCCCCCAGGGACCCAGCATGGACCATCCGACACACTTGACTCTCCCCACTCAGTCCATGGCTCCTCCAGTAATCCAGAATGGACACTCATCCTTGAATCTCCCCAAGCCTCTCTAAACTTGCCATTGGCTGCACATCTCCCTATGGGGATGGATTCATTGCTTCTGGGGAAGGAGGGACCAGCCGCTCCTGCCCAACTCCTGGAAGAAGCCAGGCAATGGAAAGAGTGGAAATCAGGTGACAGGCCTGAAACAAATGGATTTTCCTTGTCCTCTTGCCTGTGAATCCGTCCACGAGACCTGCAGTCAACCAATCTGCCTTCTTTAATGACCCAGAACTGCTGGTTGATTGCTACTGAAGGTCGTTGAGAAGGACTTTCTCCATGCCCCATGGTCATTAACAAAAATGATCCCTTCCACTTGTCTTGCACTTTGATTACCCTTTCAACCTCCAAAGTTTCCTTTCGCCCTCACAACATTCCTGGGAGGAAGAGGGAGGAATGATCTTCCTTACTTGTAGAAATGGAGAACCTGAGGGTCAGAGAAGTTTAGAGACTTGCCCAAGGTCAAAGAGAAGGCCAAAGGCAGAGTGGGACCCCAGTCTTCCACCTCCCAGACCTGCTGCCTCTCAGGGTAGACATGCCCATCAATCGGGTGATATTTTGTTGAGCGGCCAGGAGACTCCCGGCATCATTCAGGAGGTGAAAGCACCAGTCTTTGCCTGGACCCGTGCCCCAGGCCCTAGACAGTTGGTTCCACTCTCCCCGCTGACCCCTCCCCTGCCCCCATCCCCTTGAGCTTCCCCCTTCTTCCTGACCCCTCCCACCATTCATCTTCCCTCCTCCCACTCACCCTCTTCCACCCTCAGTATCAATCAATAAGATCCGGTTGTAGTCAGAGATCAGCAAGGTAAGGTAGGAGGGGAAGAGCTGTTTGGGTGCTTTAAAGTCTATGGGGAGGAGGTTCTTTTTGAATCAGAGGTGGATGGGCAGCCACTGGAGGTTTGTCGGGAGTGAGGAAATATGGACTGAATGTTTCTGTAGAAAAACGATCTGGGCAGCAGAATGAAGTATGGACTGAAGTGAAAAGAGATGGGAGGGAGGTCAGCAAGGAGGTTGATACAGTAGTCAAGGCAGAATACAATAAGTGCTTTGATCAGTGTAATAGCAATTTGGATGGAGAGGAAAAGGAGGATTTTAGTGATGTCGTGAACACAGAATTAACAGGCTGTGGTGAAAGATTGAAACTGTGGGTTGACAGAAATGGGTCGAGAATAATTCAGGGTTAGGGGCTTATGAGTCAAGGAGGATGGTGGTGCTGTCTACAG
Organism: Tachyglossus aculeatus; assembly: GCF_015852505.1. NCBI lineage: Eukaryota > Metazoa > Chordata > Mammalia > Monotremata > Tachyglossidae > Tachyglossus > Tachyglossus aculeatus. Next base: position 847,711 of record NC_052078.1, on the reverse strand, counting down.
TGATGGGAAAGTCATAGGGAGGACAGAGTGGGAAGATGAGTTTATTTTCCACCCCCTCCCCCTCCCTCTCATTGCTTCCCTCGGTTCATCCTCCCCCTGCTCTTTCCCAGGAAACTTCACTGCACACGTAACTTCATCCACATGAATCTCTTCGTCTCCTTCATCCTGCGAGCCATCTCGGTCTTCATCAAGGATGGGATCCTGTACGCAGAGCAGAACAGCAATCACTGCTTCGTCTCCACAGTGCGTTCCCCCTTAGCGGGTTTCCTGGCCCAGCCCCTTCCTCTATCCCTGTCCCACTCCCTCCTCTAATACCTGGCCCAGTCAGACCCCCGACCTCGTCATGGCCTCCCCGCCTCCCTTCGGCCCCCAGGGCAACATGGGTCACCCCTGCTGGTGTCCGTGTCCATTTGTCCAGGTGGAGTGCAAGGCCGTAATGGTTTTCTTTCACTACTGTGTCATGTCCAACTACTTCTGGCTCTTCATCGAGGGACTGTACCTCTTCACTCTGCTGGTGGAGACCTTCTTCCCTGAGCGCAGATACTTCTACTGGTACACTGTCATCGGTTGGGGTAGGCCGCTGCTGCCAGGAGGCAGGATGAGACGGAGTGGCTTGTGAGGGATAGGGGATGGGATGAGGGGATTGGGCCGGGCGTGGGGGGGAACTGGCCCCTGGGGGAGGAGTGGATAAGTGGGGGAAGAGGGCTGGGGTGGGGAAAGAAGAGGGAGATCCATTAGATCTTTGAGGGCAGGAATGATTTTTTTAATGGTATTTACTAAGTGCTTACTCTATATCCAGCAAGCTGGGGTAGATACAAGTTAACCAGATTGAACATAGTCCCTCTCCCACATGGGGTTCACAGTCCAAGTCAGAGGGAGGAGGATTTAATCCCCATTTTAAATATGAGGTAACTGAGGCACAGGGAATTTAAGTGACTTGCCCAAGGTCACAACAAAGGCAAGTGACAGAGCTAGGATTAGAATCCAGAGCCTCGGACTTCCAGGCCTGTGCTCTATCCACTAGAGCATGCTGCTTCTATTCATCGTCATCATCATCATCAACAGTATTTAGTGAGCGCTTACTATGTTTGGAGCACTGTACTAAGCTGTTGGGAGAGTACAATGCAATTGAGTTGATAGACATATTCTCTGCCCACAATGAGCTTACAGTCTAGAGGGGGAGATAGATATTAATATAAATAAGTAATTTATAGTCTATAATAATAATAATGGCATTTTTTAAGCACTTACTACATGCCAAGCACTGTTCTAAGCACTGGGGGGGATACAAGGTAATCATGTTTTCCCACATGGGGCTCACAGTCTTAATCCCCATTTTACAGATGAGGGAAATGAGGCACAGAGAAGTAAAGTGATTTGCCCGAAGTCACACAGCTGACAAGTGGTGTAGCTGGGATTAGAACCCATGAACTCTGATTCCCAAGCCTGTGCTCTTTCCACTGAGCCATGCTGCTTCTCAGCTCTTCTAATGTATAAGTATGTTTGAAAGACATAAGCATTCCATTGTACTCCCCCAAGCGCTTAGTTCAGTGCTCTTCACAAAGTCAGCCCTCAATAAATACTACTGATCGATCAATTGAGTGAGCCACAGGAGGGGCAGGAGTATGGGAGGGGATTCAAGCACATCTACTGGGTTCAAAGTCCAGCACTGAGGGCTTGGACATCAGAATCAAGGCGCATAATTTCTGCCTTCAAGGAGCTTGCAGTTGAACCGGGGAAGCAGACAGACACAAATGATTTACAGGCAGAAGAAAGGGGAGGGAGAACCCGGCTAGTGTAGGGGGTTCCCAGGATGGACTGGCTGAGTCAGAAATCACACGTCCACATTTGGTCCTAGGTGTGCAGGAAGAAGTTCCAGGGCTGGGGATTGGTTGGGGAAGGCCTCCTGGAGGAGCTGGGTTTTCAGGAGGCTTTGAGGATGAGGAGGTCTGTGTCCAGGTGGATCTCCAGGAGCTCCAGGAAAGGGGCCGGAAGTGGAATTTGGGTGAATGGGTCTGTGTTGGGGGAAGACGTGGACTGGGGAAGGTGAGGTCACGGACTTTCTGTTTCTTGTCTCCAGGGACCCCAACCATCTGTGTGACTGTGTGGGCAGTGCTGAGGCTCCACTTTGACGATACTGGGTGCGTACCCCCCAAGTCTAGACCCCACCATCTGGACCCCGGCCCCCAGCCCTCCATTTTCTAGCCTGGCGCATGTCCTCTTTCCCCCTCCACACCCTGGGACATGCCCCTCTCCAGGGCCCAGAGAGGTCTGGTGACTTGCCCAAGGTCCTCCAAGCCTGAGCCCCTTCAAGGCTACACCCAGACCCCCTTTCCTCTGTTTCCTTTCTCTCTTCTCTGCTCCTTCCTTTGCCTCTCTAGACTGAAAGCTCTTCATGGGCAGGGAACGGGTGTATCCGCTCAGTTATATTGTACTCTCCCAAGTGCACAGTAAAGTGCCCTGCACACAGTAAACACTTAATATATAACACTGATTGATTGAGCTGGGGTCAGTCAAGATACCATCCAAACCAGGGCTGAGCAGGGCTGCCCATTTATCAACTTGCCCATCATGCAGCCTTCCATCCGTCAGTCAACCCTTGGTACTTCCCTAGTGCCAACCATCATACTGAGAGCTTGGGAGAGTACAACAGGAGCAACATAGTCTGTGCTCTCAAGGAGCACACACACACATGCATGCACACTTTCATGTACACACATGCGCACACTCATAAACACACATATTTACGTACACCCAGGCACTTTTTCCCTTTCCATCTTCCAAATGCCCCAGAAAAAAACACAACCATCATATGCCCCAATCCCTTTTCCAGTCAGCCCTGCCCCTGGGCCCTTCTCCCACCTGCCTCCTCCAAGAAGCCTTGTTTTTATGGTATTTGTTAAGTGCTTATTACGTACCAGGCACTGTACTAAGTCTACAGTAGTTGCAAATGAATCAGAATGGACACAGTCTATGTCCCACATGGGGGTCACAGTCTCAATCCCATTTTACAAATGAGATAACTGAGGCACAGAGAAATTAAGATGACTTACCCAAAGTCACACAGCAGATAAGTGGTGGAGCTGGAATTAGAACACGCGTCCTTTGCTCTCCCAGGCCTTCTTTGACAGAGCCGAATTTGGGGGACTGAGAGTATCAGAGCCCCTCCAGGCACCCCTTCTGGCAATGCCATGGCTCATGGTGGGGTGGGGGGGAGTCTTGGGAGCACTCATAATTGGGGAGGGGCTTGAGGGTCTTAGGACCAGACCTCAGGAATCACTCCCAACCCTTTCCCCCTCAGATCTGTAATAACGCCTACTCTCTTTGTGTCTGTCTCTGTTTCTGGAGTTGACTGTCTCTCTGTCTCTACCCTCTCTGTGTCTCTGTCTCTGTCGCTTCCTGCCTCTCCTCTCTCTTGGTCTCTTGGCCTCTGTGTCTCTTGGCTTCTCTCTCTAATTCTGACTCTCTCTCTGGGTGTGCCTTTTTCTCTGCTACGTGGTTGCTCCTCTCTCTTTGTCTCTCTGTCTTTTTCTCCCTATCGCTGTATTGCTCTTGGTCTTTTCCAACTCTGTGTCTACCTGTGCCTTTCTTCCTGCCTCTATATTTCTCTTGGTCTCGCCTATCTTTGTGTCTCGCCGTGCTTTTCTCTCTGTCTCACTCTTCTCTCTGTCTCTCTGCTTGTCTCCTTGCTCTATGCTGCCCTGTCGGTCTCTGTCTCTCCCTTCTTTGTGTATCTCTACCTATCTTTGTCTCTCCCTTTTTTGGATTTCACTGTCTATCTCTGTCTGTCTTTCTGCCTGTCGTGTTGTGTCTCTATGTTTTGTTGTTTTTGTGTCTCTATGTTTCTCCCCGCTCTGTCGATATCTGTGTGTCTCTGCCTCTCCCTTTTCTGTGTCTCTGTGTTTCTCCCCACTTTGTTGGTGTCTGTGAATCTCTGTCTCTCCCCTCTCCGTGGCTGCGTTTTTACCCTGTCATGGTTGGTCTCTGTGGGTGTCTGTCTCCCCTCTCTCCGTGTCTCTCTGTCTCCGTCTTTCTCCCTCGGTCCAGCTGCTGGGACATGAATGACAACACTGCGCTGTGGTGGGTGATTAAGGGCCCTGTGATCGGCTCCATAATGGTATGTCCCATTTTGGGAGAACTGGGAGGGTGGCCACCTGGAGTCCAGACCACCCTTGACCCCGGGTTCTCCATGGTTGGAATCGCCCTCCAGAGCCTTTTTCCAGCTCTCCAGATGAGTGCTGAGACTGGGTGCTTGGACCCTTTTTCCTGCCCTAACCCCCGCCCACCCATAAGCCCATTGCCCAGGGCAGGAACCTGTGACCCACAGTGGGGTTCAGCCTTACCCTTACAGTGTCAGGGAAACCCCGACCCTCAGCCCTGGTCAGAAGAACTGTAATCTGTGGGTGGGAGGGCCATACTGAGTCCCTTGGACACATGCCCTCTGAGCCCATCAACACATAGTTGGTGGGAAAGGGGGGTCCTTCTCTGGCCTTGTGGGTGAGTGTGGCTCAGATGGGAGTGCTGTATTCCACTGCCAGCTGGAGTTGTGCTGGCAGTAGCAGTGAGGGTCCACACTAAACCATCCTCACTCTCCTGCCCAGTGGCCCACATTGCACACAACAGGCAGGGGACAAGATGCTGCCTATGGTCACAGCACAGTACAGCTCTGAGACTCAGGGATGCTCTACAGATACCCTGTGCCCTCCCCCCAGTCCCGTCAGGCCTCGCTCACTCTCACACTACCCTAGTGTGGGTCGGGGTAAGGCTTGAGGGAGTCATCCATTGTCTAGGGGAAAAAGAGTAGTAATCACAGAAATGTAGAAAGCACCAAAATCCATCCCCCTACTGCCACCTTCCCTGGCAGAAATAACTATTTGCCCTTGGACTAGTAGGCTAGTGGAAGTGAATGGTGGATTGGGTGAGCTGCTTCTGGGGAGGAGCCAAGGCAAGGGTAAGTGTTACTTCAGCTTTCACTCCCCTTTGTCCCCAGGTCAACTTCGTGCTCTTCATTGGTATCATCGTTATCCTGGTGCAGAAGCTGCAGTCTCCAGATATCGGTGGCAATGAGTCCAGCATTTACTTGTGAGTACGCTCTTAGGAGTACGCTCTTGTGAATCTGCTGATGTGCCCATGCTCTTGTAAGTACGTTGTTGTGGTTGTGCTATTGTGAGTCCGCAGTGGTGAATACCCTCTTGTATGTATGTATGTTGTCAAGCAAGGCAGTGCGCATGCAGGTTCACCTATGCTCATCGGAGAAATGGTCACTGGCACGGGCCCTTTGGGCTCCCTTGGCTGTTCCCCAAAGCCCATCCATCAGAACTGCAACAGTGATCGTGGTATAGATTCAGAACTTACTGTGTACCAAGCACTGTGCCGAGCTGTAGGGTGGATTAAGGACAATCAGATTGGACACAGTTCCTGTTCCCTGGGGGGCTCCCAGTCCAAGAGGGAGAGCAGGGAATGTAGCTCTGTTGTTCAGCAGAGGAAATTGAGGCCCAAAGCGATCGAGTGACTTGCCCTAGATTACCCAGCAAGCCAGGAGCAGAAATGGGACTCAAACACAGGTCTCATATGACTCCCAGCTCCTTGCTCGCTCATTCGTTCAATCGTATTTCATTCAATTGTATTTATTAAGTGCTCACTGTGTGCAAAGCACTATACTAAGCGCTTGGGAGAGTACAATATAACTATGAACAGACACATTCCCTGCCCACAACAAGCTTACAGTCTAGAGGAGGACTAAAGGGGGACAGTCTAGGGGGGATCACTGGCCTACGCTGCCTCCTGTTCTTAATTGTGACTCAAAATCTTTGATCAGGAAGCAGAGGGTGGTCAAAGGGCTCCCTGGCCCAAGATGTGCAGCGTGACCTCCAAGACAAGGCAGGGCCCCAGTACAGCCCATGCCAACTCTTCACCATTAGCTAGTTGGGGGTGGGGCCACAGGATCTTAGTCACACGGAAGCACTGGACAGGAGAGGAAACCCATCCAAGACATCTGGAGAAAGGAAGGGGCTTGAGACTACCCTTCCCCACTCCACTCCAGGTGTTGGGCAGAGAGCATTCTCCTCGTTCACCTTCTCTGGGAAAGAGCTAGGGTTGTAATTGAGCCGCTGTTTTTCCTATGTGTATAGTGAGCTAAGAAACATCATTTTCCAGTTTCATTGGCTTCCGTTGTTTCTTTCCCATATTGATTTGCACCTGTGCATTGGGCAGTTGCATGCGCACGCAGACACACACACACACACACACACACACACACACACACACACAACATATCACTGTCTCTGCATTGGAGTTCAGACTGGGAAGAGGAGTGGTGGCCTCTCTGGCAGGGCAGGGGGAGGAGACTGGGAGGATTGAGTGAGCAGCAGGCAGAGGATCTGTCCTGAAACCTGTCCAGTGAGGTGCAGCTGTCAGTGAGACACCCAGATGAGCTCTCTCCCACTTCCTCCACCCACTCCACCAACTCCTCCATTGCTATGTTGCCGTCTCCAAGGGCACTGGGAATTCAAGCCATCTGACCCCGAGACCCCCACTGGGAATCCCTCCAGAGTGGGAGGGGCCCACCAGACCAGAGACTCCCACCCAGTGGAGAGGGGGACGGGGCCATCAGGGCTAAGGGCAGCAGCCACCCCCAACCTCATTTGACCACTGCCTGGCCCCCAAGGAGGGCTCATGCACCATCTGGACAGGCAGGAGCCAGTGGTCAAGGAATGGGTGGTGGGTCACTCTTGCGGGGAACAGTGTGGGACAGGGCAGGATGGGCAGCTCTGGACCCGAGCTCAGCTCCAGTAGGCGGGGTACCATCACTTTTCTTGCCCATCTCTCCTCTGTGCCCGGGCAGGATGCCTCCATCCTCAGGGTTTGCCGGGGCAGAGATCTGCGCACCATGTCCTGCTGCCCCTTCTGCCCCGGAGGAGGGCGGCATCGGTCGGGGCTCACTGCGAGTGGGAGCTGCATCGTTTGTGCCCCGTTCGACTCATGCTGGACAGCCAATGCCATCAAGGCTATGGAACTCCCCCGCCATCCCCTCCAAGAGTGCCAGCAGAGGGACAGAACCACAGGGGCTTCTGAGAATTCTGTGCTGTTTGGCCTAGGTAGGGGAGATGGGGTCAAAACTCCCTGCCAGGTGTGTGTTTGCTTGGTTTTATGGTATTTGTTAAGTGCTTACTATGTGTCAAACACTGTTCTAAGTGCTGGGGGAGATACAAGTTTATCAGGTTGGACACAATCCGTGTCCCATATGGGGCTCACAGTCTAAGTAGAAGGGAGTAGGATTTCATCCCCATTTTACAGTTGAAACTGAGGCATACAGAAGTTAAGTGGCTTGCCCAAGGTCACCCAGCAAGCAGTTGGCAGAGCCAGGATGAGAACCCAGGTCCTCTGATTCCCAGATCCATGCTCTTTCCACAGGCCACATAGCCCACCTTCTGCCCCTCCTCCCACCTTCTTGTGGACCAGTCACTGGAGACAAAACCCTCGTCTCCTGCCCTCCCATCCAGTGGAGACAGTGGACACTGGACCATTGCCACAGACATATGGTTTTGACTGGTAGAGCAGCGGGTGTGGTGGAGGGTGGCTGATTGGTCTACCACATTTACCAAATAGAGTTGTGGTATTTTTTAAGTGCTTACTATGTGCCGAGCATTGTACTAAATGCCGGTGGAGATAATTAGGTTGATAACAGTCCTTGTCCCACTTGGGGCTCACAATCTAAAGGAGAGGAAGAACAAATATCGAATCCCCATTTTTTTCAGATGAGGGCACTGAGGCATAGAGAAGAAGTGACTTGCCTGAGATCACAGAGAGCAGGTACACAGCAGAGCCAGAATTAGAAACCAGGTCCTCTCACTCCCAGGATCGTGCTCTTTCCAGAAGGCCAAGCTGCTTCTTAAAAATAAGACTCAGAAAAGGGAGCCTCAACTTCCTGGAAGGGGGCCAGTGGGGAAAAGGGTGGGGTCTTAACTTCCCCACCCTTCAGAGCCCTGAGCAAAAAGACAGTGGATCCTAGGAAGATGGTAGGGACTTTCTGTTCGGCCTTGGGGAAGTGGCATAACCTCTCTGGCCCTCTGTGATCCCAGCATTTCTACCCTGGGTCTTGTGAGGGAAAGCTGTAGGCCTTCACCAGAAAAGGCCCTTTTCTTTGCTCCCATTCCCAGAATTCCTTTTGGGCTATGATAGTCCAACTCTAAGGAGAAATCTCACAAGTCCCTTTCAATGGACCGTCTAGTCCTGCTCCCCTCTTCCCCCAACCCTGAGCTTCGGAGAAATGCATCAGTAGGGGGCCAGAGAGAGAGTTGACCTAGAAGAGCTTCCAGAAGGAGCGGCCGGATGTGGGAAGGACTGGGGAAAGAGGGGGAAGAGGGAAAACACCAGCCATGAGGTGGGAGGGAGCCATGGGGGAAGGAACAGATCAGTCATAACCCCTGTACATTTGGGAGACCCTGATGGGAGCTAAAGGAAAGACACCCCCAACCCACCGCTGCTGGGTAGAGGTCTTAGCAGGGAATCCTGTCTGTTCAGTCAAGCAGTGATGGGACTGAGGCTAGTGAGATGGTGAAGGGGAGGATTACTGGGAATAGGCAGCAGGACTAGTTGGAAATAGAATCTTGGCTTCTTCTTTCTGTTCCTTGGTGTGGGCCCGGTGGGACTATGGTTTGGGAGGGGGACCCGGCAGTGGCTGCAGGCAGATCCTGGTGTCTCTGAGCCTGGTGGGGGATTCAGGTGGGGCTGGCGATGGGGTCGAGGGTGGAGATGGGCTACATCAAGGTTTGTGGAAACAGTGTACGCTGTTGCTTCGGGGGCAGACCACTGGGTGGATGGAGTGCCAGTGTGTCTGTCAGTGGCTTGGAGAACTGTACTCCAGCCTGTCGGAGGCCCATCCCAGGACGGGTGTAAGAGCATCAGGAGGTAGGGAGAGAATTCTGGACGTCAGTCCTATCAGCAGGGCACAGATCCTGCACCAGGAACGGACACTCTGGGTGGAGTCTGGCCTGCAGGTGGCACTTGGAGTTCAAGGCCAGACATGCAAACAGGTCCAGGATGGGACAGATTGGCTGGTGCCTTGTCTGCAGAAAAGGATCAAGAGGTCACAGTGGCCCAGAGATGAGCAGCCGTGAGGCCGAGTGGGAGGGAAACTCAGTCCCCTAGAAAGAGGAGGGCCTGACTGGGGAATCATACTGGAATCACGGGAGAAGTGGTTTCAGCTAGACACTGGGAGGGACTTCCCGGCTGTCCGAGGAAAGCATGTCAGGCTAGGCTAACCCGGGCGGATGCAGCACCTTCACCCTGGGAGGTTGGTCAGTCAATAGTCTTTATTAAGTGCTTATTGTGTGTAGAGCAATGTACTAGGCACTTGGAAAAATACAACACAACAATAAACAGACACATTCCCTGCCCACAACGAGCCACAGAAGGTGGTTCTATCTGATTGTAAGCTCACTGTGGGCATGGGATGTGCCTGTTATATTGTTGTACTGCACTCTCCCAAGTATAGTGCTCTGCACACAGTAAACGCTCAATAAGTATGATTGATTGATTGGTGAGGGGCATCGGACAGGAGAAGGGTGATAACCTTTGATCATTCATTCAATCATTTATCGAGTGCTTACTGTGTGCAGAGCACTGCACTATGCCTCCCTGCCCTCTCACCACCCATCCCCGTGTCTTGAGATGATCTCCCTGAGCTACCATCCTCAAGAGATGGAGCCAAGCCTCCTCTCATGGGGGCGTCTTCACAGCAAACCCATTTTCAAAGGAAAGCATTTTGAAAGTAGGTGAGGGATGCTAGCATCTCTTTCAGAGGGCACTCTCCCTATTGTAGAGTAATGGATAGAAACCACTTGGTTGATTTCAATCAATTAATCAACAGTCAATTGTTTTAGTTGGCAATAAAGGACTTGGAAGTGTCTTCCCACTCTCCAGCATTCTCCTGGCCCAGAGAGATTCAAAGAACAGAACATTGTTAATTAATCAATAGTATTTATTGAGCTCATACTGTGTGCAGAGCACCTTATTAAGTGCTTGGGAGAATTCAGTTTATGGAAGTTGATAGACATGTTCCCTTCCCCCAAGGAGCTTCCAGTCTAGAAGGGGAGACAGACACTACTAATGTAAATCAATAAATTACAGGTATGAACATAAGTGCTGAGGGTGGGGTGAGTAAAGCGTGCAAATTCAAGCACAAAGGTGATGCAGAAGAAAGTGGGGAAAAAGGAAATGAAGGCTTTGTTAGCTAAGACCTCTTGGAAGAGATATGGTTTTAATAAGCCTTTGGAAGTGAGGAGAGTGATCGTCTGTCAAATATAAAGTGGGAGGGAGTTCCAGGCCAGAGGCAGGATATGGGCAAGGGTTCCCCTGAGCTGCTATTGAAGATCAAGGTCTGCATCCCCGAAATTGGTTTATTTGGGTCACACTCATTAGCAGACTAGTGGCAGGAAAGATCAAATCGTCCTCCATCAGTGAAGCCACAGGGCAATCAAAAAGGTTAGACCCACAGACCCTACAGAAAACACTGAAAGTCCCCAAAGCACAACCCAATCAAGGTCAGCTCCGGCATCCCTGACCACTGAGTCATCTGGGCCGAGCAGAGGGGTGGGGCCCCAGTGTGCACCTTCCCCAGAGAGCTGTTGGGTAGGGACAGCCTGTGAGGTTCAAGGAAACCATGGCTGATCCATTTCAGGTCATCAGCAGTGGGAGAGCATTCCCAATCCCTGGAGTGTCCTCTCCGACAGTTGGGGGAGAAATCATGTGGAAGAGAACATGTGGCTTTGACCTCTGCTCCCTTATAAACTGGAAAATGGAGACAAATGTCCAGACCAGAGCCAGATTCTGGTAGCAATCTGGTGGCGTCCTGGGCCCTCCGACCCACAGAGAGGGACCCCTGCAAGCACCAGGGACTGACTTGTTTTTTGTTTTCAGTGGTATTTGTTAAAGGTATACTGTATACCAGGCACTGTACTAAGCACTGGGGTAGATACAAGGTTGAACACAGTCCATGTCCCATTTTAATACCCACTTTACTGATGAGGTAACGGAGGTACAAAGAAGTGAAGTGACTTGCCCAAGGTCATACAACAGACTAGTGGCAGAACTGGGATTAGAACCCAGGTGTTCTAACTCCCAGTCCCATGCTCTTTCCACGAGGCCATGCTGCTTCCCACGAGGCCACACTGCTTGTGCATTTTCTCTCCCAGGCCATCCAGCTCTTGGCTAGAACCCGGGGACTTCTGTGAATAAAAGGTTTCTGTCTGATCTTACCATGGCCGCAGCTGGCTGGGCTGTGGGCCTCCCGGACACAGGATAAAGTCTTTCTCCTGGGGGATGGAGGAAGCAGAAGCTTCCTGGGAGTGATGCCTATTCCAGCTCTGTGAAAACCCAAACTGACAAGAGGGGAGATGGGGACAGGACAGAAAGAGGAAGTGGGAAACCAGCTGGAGATGGGGAGGTGACATTTACCTCCTCCCTGCCCAAAGTGGACAAAGCATAGTTGAATGTCCCACAGCTACAATCCAGCCGGTTTTTGATTGTCTGAAGGTTGATTATGCACCGTGTGGATTATCTGATTGTGGTATTTGTGAAGCATTTATTATGTGCCAAGCACTGTTCTAAATCCTGGGATAGATACAATGGAGTCAGGTTGGACGCAGTCCCTGTACCACATGGGGCTCATAGTCTTAATCCCCATTTTACAGATGAGGTAACTGAGGTACAGAGAAGTGATCCGAACTGCCCAGGTTTCCACAGCAGACATGTGTCGGAACTGGGATTAGAACCCATGCCCCCTGACTCCAAAACCCATGCTTTTTCCATTAGACGATGCTGCTTCTCACATGGGCAATCTGGAGAACTAACTGCTTTATGGATTACTTGTGTGTCGTGGGTTATCTGCGAGTTGAGTTGAGTTGTCCAGTTTGGGCATTATTTGCCAGTTTTAGTTGTCTGGTTTGTGGATTATCCTGCCAGTTTGGTTGACGGGCTTGAGAATTACCCCACAAATTGGGTTGCACGGTTTGTGAGCTGTCCGCAGATTGGAAACTCACACCCACTGGGAGAAGACTGCTTTCTTTAAGCTCTCCTCACACACTGCAGCCCCTGCTGTCCACATAGCCCCACCGTGGGACTTCCTTTGGACCACCCAGATCCAAGGCCCCTTTCCCCACTATTGTCCCAATGTGACTTGCAGCTATGGCCGTCCCCTTTGCCATATGAATCCTGGCCCCCTTCCCCATCTTACATTATCTGGTGTGGGTCACCTAGGCCACTTTGTTTCTTGTTGCAAGCATGGAATGCCAGAGAGCTAATTTTTCCTTCCCACAAAAGCCACATGAAACAAAGTCCCCACAGAATGCTCCCTGAAAACCTGAGATCTTGAGAGTGTGTGTATACATACACAGACAAAATATTGGCCTTACTCAAAGCCTAAATCTACCTTCAATCAGGAGGCTAAGAGGCAAAATGGCCCAGCTTGTCCTAAGAGGAGACCCCACTCCAGTTTCAGAATTCACTGTTTAGTTTTCCCAGATTTCCAAGATCGATTCTCTGGATTCCGTGCCTTATTTTGCCACAGAAACACTCTAGCACCTGGCTTTCTGAATGGTCTGGCAGGCGGGCAGACCTCCATCACCTCCTCCCCATTTCTGGGGTTCTCCATCCTGCTCCCCTGCCCTGCCCCCCGGCTCCTCTCTCCCCACACCCCCCACACACCCCCGCCTGTGTGTGAGCGTGTGCTTTGGTGCCGGGGGCTGGGCTGCCTCTCCTGTTGGCTTCTCATCATTCAGGCTCGCTGCTCCATCCCATGCCATGCCTGTGCGCTCTGTGGGACGTGTTCCACCGTGCCAGGCACGTGGCCGGGGGCCGGGGGCCGGGAGCCGGGGGCCAGGGTCAAAGCGCCCAAACCAGCTAACCTTGTCGTATCCAGCAGCTGCGTTCAGAAATGCTACTGTAAGCCCAAGAGGGTTAACCAGCACTCTTGCAAGATGTCAGAACTGTCCGCCATTACTCTGTAAGTGTGCGTGCCGTGACGTGACCTTATGTCGTGACCGTGTGCCGTGACGCATGCTGCAGGCTGGGCCCCAGCTGGTGGGGAGCGCTCAACGCGGGGGGACCGAGCGGCCTGGCTGACCCTTGTGGCCTGCTGCATGCAGAGTTTGTGGCGTCATGTGCACTGGCTGTGAGCATCACAGCCGGGGGCTGGGGGAGAATGAGGGGTGGACTGGACTCTCATGGCCAGGGAGACCCGTTCCAGCCAGAAGGGGCCGGATGGTCCCGGAGTGCATTTGGCTTCGCCACATGGCAGGCCCCGTGGCGGCTTCAGACTCACCCGGGTCCCCACGTGGACTGTTCTGGAGTCTCCACCCGGTCCTCCCCTGCTGCTCTCGCTCGCTATTACTGACTCCAAAGTCTGGAGCATGTGCAAGGCACGCTCAGTGTGGGCCCTCACAGCATTCAGGGATCCATAGTCCCAACATTCCAGGGGCCTGCTGGGAGAGCACCGCCACTCCCTCACTGGTTGGGGACAGAGGTTCAGAGCTACCGGGGGGTGGGGGTGGGGGTTCTCAGGCTCACGGCACTCGCCCCGGCCATGCCACCCTGCCATGCACCGCCAGGCAGCCAAGATAGCTTTGCTGTCCGTTGTGAATGCTGAGGAATGTTTCATTCGTGATCTGTGCTCCGCGCTTCCCGGTTAGGGGTCCCCCACTCCACTGGGCAGGGTGGCTTGCTGTGGTTGCTGCTCCCCGCTTCCCTGGGTGGGGACTTTTTTCTTTCAGAAACACCCCTGGACATCCTCCCCTTCCCCACTTCAGGATGAAAGGAGAGAAGAACTGGGAGAAGGGGAGAGAGTTGGCCATGGGAGAGACAGAGGAAAGGGATTGGGGTGTCCAGCCTAGGGAGGAGGAGGTTGAGGTGTGGGTGGTGGGTGGATCTGAGTCCCAGTCCTCCACTCACCAAAGGGTTCCATGGAACGAGGATGAGGATGAGGCCGGAATTACCACAGTATAGGCTTCAGGAGGACACAGGCAAGAACACCCCAACAGCCAACGGGATAAATAACTGGAAAGGGCTAAGGGAGGAGGAAGAGGCCAGAGGGTCTGGTCTGTGTTCCTGGAGATCTTTGAGGGTGTTCTTGCCTCACACTCATCTTATCCTACCTCTAGGCAGGGGGATGGACCCATTGTCCTGGGGTACCATGGTCTGGATACACCCCCCTCCCCCTCTTCCCCGGGGGGGAAACCTGGCCCGAGCTGCTTCAGTCTTCTCAAGGGTGGAGGAAGTCATCTCTGACCTCTGGCCCTTCCCCACCATCTCTCGGCCGTGGTACCAGCAGGGCCTGGCAGATAAGGAAGGTGCTTTCACCAGCCTCCTAGGTGGGTTGGCCACCCCTTTGTCCTAGCAGCTTGGCACTCCAGGGAGGGAGCTCCTCCTCCCCTGTTGGTTGCATCATGGAGGGCAGGAGGGGTCCACAGATATTGTCCATCTCCACCAGCCCCCTCCTCATCTCTCCATTATCCCACCATGCCCCAGTCTCTTTCCCACAGCTCTGCTCTGCCTTTCCTCGGCCAACAGGGTGGAGAGTGGGGAGTCAGGGACATCTTAAAGGTGGTTCTAGTGCTGCCCATACCTGCCCTCCCCTAGTTCTCTCCCTAACCGCTCAGTGCTTTCTCCCTGCTCCTGAGCTTGGGGATGGAGGGGGCAGAGACAGGCTTAGTTGCAGCTCAAGACTGGGATCCAGACGCTGATGAGGTGGAGCATGCTTGAGTGCTGATGTGCAGGGCACCCAGTGAGGAAGTCACATGAACCAGCCCAGCGGGGTCTGGAAGATCCGGCTCTGAGGGGGCAAGACTAGGTCCATCCTTCCACTCAGACCACAACTCCCTGTGCCAGCCAGCCAGGGGCAGTGCTAACATACGCACTCTGCTCTGCCCAACAGGAGGCTGGCCCGCTCCACCCTGCTGCTCATCCCGCTCTTTGGCATCCACTACACCGTCTTCGCCTTCTCCCCCGAGAACGTCAGCAAGCGAGAGAGGCTGGTGTTTGAATTGGGGCTGGGATCCTTCCAGGTACGGCTGCGGGTCGGGCTGGCGGAGCTGGAGCCGGGTGGTACCCGTTTTAAAGGAGAGTCGTGACTGGGCCCCACGCCCGATACCAGACTACGATATGAGTGTGTGGGGAGGGGGGAGGAAGGGAATGGCTGAACTACCATTTGTTGTATTTACTGAACATCTGTGGTGTGCCAAGCAGTGTGTACAGCTCTGTATTGCTCATTGAGAGCTCCCAGAGGGCTGGACAGCGCCTGCTTTATGCAGAGCGCTATGCCCAGTGCCCTTGATGTGGACAGTTCTATATTGGATGCCGACCATGTGCAGGGCCCGCTTTGTGCCAAGTGCCGTTCCAGCCACCCTATGTGTGGCAAAGCGCTGTAACGGGCACCCACTGTGTGCAGAGCGCTATAGTGTGTGCCTACCTTATGCAGTTTTCTGCACTGAGCATGTACCATCTGCATAGCACTTGACTGAGCTCCTACCATGGGCAGGGCACTGTACTGAGCAATTGGCAGAGTTCAGTAAGAGCAGGAGAGAGGACTTTAAAGAGCCCTCCCCCTCCCCTGGTCTCTCCCAGCCTGCAAGGAGGAGGAAGGAGCGTGAATAAAGAGGTGACCTCTCTGTCCCCTCTTATCACCCCCTGCCCACCTCCCCAACCCATTAGCAGAGGGATGGGTGACCAGTTCCTCACCACTCCCCACACACTGCAGCAGGCAATGAATCACCGGTGTTTGTACCCCCGTCATGGAATAGGAAGCGGGGCAGCACCGGGGCGAGGCCTGGCTGCTGGGGAGGTGATGTCCACCTCTGAAATGGCTCCCAAGCCCGGTGGTGGACCAGCTACTGGCTGGACCAGGACCATTCAGAGCATCTCTCAGCGATCATCCTCCTCCTCTTCCTCCAGGTTTTCCCATCCCATCCCATCCCAGGCAACCCCATCCTCCCTTATGGTCCCTGGCTCATCTTCTCTCCTGAACTTTTATGGAAGTGGTGACTGGAGACGTGGTGACCTGGAATGCCCTCCCTCCTCATAGCTGACAGACAATCACTCTCTCCCTCTTCAAAACCTTATTGAGGGCACATCTCCAAAGGGGGTCTTCCCTGAGTGACACCTCCATTCCTCTCCTCCTTCTCCCTTCTGTATCGCCCTGACTCATTCCCTTCATTCAGCACCAGCACCACAGCACCACAGAATTTATGTTCATATCTGTCATTTATGTATATTAATGTCTGTCTCCCCCTCTAGACTGTAAGCTCGTTGTGGGCAGGGACTGTGTTGTTGTACTTTTCCAAGTGCATAATACAGTGCCATGCACACAGTAAGCGTTCAATAAATACCACTGAATGAATGAATAAATGCCCACCGTGGCCTTTCCCTCCCTGTCCACCCAGGGCTTCGTCGTGGCCGTTCTCTACTGCTTCCTGAACGGAGAGGTATGGAGTTGGTTCTTGGACTTCGGGTCTTGGGAGGGGAGCCCTCAAAGGGTGGGGGAGAGCATGTGCGAGGAGAACTTCCCCGACTCGGGGGAAAGCCATGCATGGGGGAAGTCTGCACTGTGTGGGGCGAGTATGCGCCGGGGGAACTGCACAGGGGAGGGGAGAGCCTGCGTGGGGAGGCGTTGCATAGGATGCAGAGAGCCCCCAGTTAATCAATCGTATTTATTGAGCGCTTATTCTGAGCACAGCACTATGTTAAACACCCTTAGACCACCACCCCACCCCCGTCCGGTTCCCGGCCGTGGAGACGATGGGGCCGGGGCCCCCCGGGCGGGGAAAAGGGGTCGGTTCCCGAACCCGAGGGGGCGGGGAGGGAGGCGGGGAGGAAGGGGGTCGGACAGCACGCAGGCGAGCAGCACGGTACATAAAGAAATGACTTTTGAAGTTTCTCCCTCAAGGTGCAATCCGAAATAAAGAGAAAATGGCGCAGTTGGAAAGTCAACCGATACTTTGCTGTGGACTTCAAGCACCGTCACCCCTCCCTGGCCAGCAGCGGGGTGAATGGAGGCACCCAATTGTCCATTCTGAGCAAGAGCAGCTCGCAGATCCGCATGTCCAGCCTCCAGGCGGAGAACCTGGTCACGTGAGCGACTGAGCCGGAGCCGGACAGCGCCCGCGCCCGTCCGTCCGTCCGTCCGTCTGCCCGCTCCCGCCCCCTCCCCTTTTCCGCGCTGACCAAGGGGGAGGGGGCGTGCAGGGAAGGACGGACGGACGTTTCTTTGTCTTTCCGTTGTGTTCTTGTTTTCGTTTGCCAGCGCGGGGAACCGGGCTTTCCCAAGCCGGGAGGTGGTCAGCAGTGCCCTCCCCTTCCCCCGCCTCCTCGTCCTCCCCCGCACCTGTAAATACCCTTCGGAGAGCTACTCGCCCCCCTCCCCCAAACCCCGCTGCCCCCCGCGATGCCCGGCCTCCCGGGTGGCACCTCGGGTCCTCCGGAGCAGTCAAAGGACGGGGGGTGGGGGGCGTCCTGGATTTGGGGGAGTCCCTGCGGGGAAGGGGGTCGAGGGGCCGAGGAGAAAGAGGAATAGCGCCAGCCACCACCCGCGAACATAACAGCGTAGCGGGGGGCGGCCTGCCTACGTGTGTATGCCTGTGTGTGTATGTGTCTGTGTGTTCGGGTGCCCTTGGGGTGGACGGGGCTGCAAAGGGCATCAGCCTTCTCCTCGCCCCCGCCACCTGCCCTCGGAGGACCGGCCCCGTCCGCGGGGGGCATATGGGGGGCGCAGGACTGCGAGACCAGGACCTGCGAAGGCGTCTCACGCTCCCCTTTATGTTTCGGGGTGATAAGAGGGGTGCCTCCACTCTCTGGACCGCTGGAGGGTGGGGCACACAGCCCCGGTCCCTCAAAGGCCTAAAATGGGCCACCTAAGAACCCCACAAACGCACACACGCCACCTATGGCAGAGGGAGAGGAAGTGGCCGAAGGGCCAGATGGGGTCGGTTTACTTATTTTTCATTTTTCTCTGTTGGACTACTCCCGAGGCCGGGATTGCGGGGAGTAGGAGGTGGCGAGGGAGCTCGCTAGCTATGGTGATGGGCGTCCTCGCTCCTCCGGCCGGACAGCCCCTCTTCCTCTCCCCGCCCCCCCACCCCACCCCAGGTGTCAATGCCCTCTGCAGGCCGGCGGCGCCACGCGGGACAACCCCCTCTTCCTCCTTGGTGGCCCTCTTTACGCCGAGCATCTCCCGAAACTAGCCTCTCCCTCCTCCGCCCATTTGCCCCGGGGGCACGGACGAGGCCCGGGAGCCGAATTAGGATTTGCGGGCTAAAGGGGTGGGGTTCCCCCCGCCCGGGAGACAAGGTGGGTCTAACTGCCCTTCCCACCCCCCACCCCCCCACCAGGTATGCAGAACACCCCTCTACAGACAGAGCGACCGAGGCCGGCTACAAGCCCCCGGCTCGACCCCGGGATTAGCTATTGCCCCAGGGGACTCCTGACGAGTCTCCTGCGACCTGCCGGGGTCCTATCCCGTCCCTCTCCCCGCGCCCACCCACCAATATCATTTGGGAGGGGAAGCGAGTATGCGAACTCCTAAAAGGGTGCAGGTTATTATAAGGGGGGAAACTACAGTCCATCCGTATATCGCCCCGGGGAGAACGGGGTCGCTCTAAGGCCTCTGAGTCGGCGGGGCAAAGACAGCAGGCCTCTCCCACGCGGTCCCTCCTCGAAGGCGGCCGAAGCCGGGACGGCGACTGTACGCTGGGAGCGGGTTATGCGGGGGTCAAGCTGCCCGACCCGCTTCCCCGCACGGTCACATGAAAGATGCCCCAGGGCGATTGTGTTTGTATTGTTCTTGTTGTTGTTGTTGTTGGGTTTATTTGGACGTGGGAGGGTAGAGGGGCAGGGTCCACTGTGAAACCGGCGGCTGGTGGCATAGAGGCCTTGCCCCTGCCATTCTTCGAAACACGTTGGTGACCATCCTTGGTACACCTTTCCTCCCCCTCCCGCCCGTTCCCATAGTCAGGGGCCCTCCAGGCTGCGGACCCCTCGCCTCCTTGCAGGAGGGTCCGAAACGAGGGGCAGACTGTCCAGCCTGAGATCCCATGTTTTTCCCCACCCCCACTTTGGCAACTCCAACTTCGCCTCGGCCCCGGGAAATTCGAAACATGGAATGGAGGGAATGTTTCCATGGGGGAGGAGGGCTGAAAAACCCATCCGAACTAAAGCTCCGTCGGCGTGGTTGGCACCTCTTTCAATCAATCAGTTGCACTTATTGGACGCTTATAATGTGTAGGGCACTGGACTAAGCGCTTGGGAGAATACAACACAGCAGTATAGCAGACACATTCCCCGACCACAACGAGCTTACAGTCTAGAGGGGGAGTCAGACATTAATAGAAATAACTAAATTACGGATATGTACATAAGTGCGCTGAGGCTGGGGCTGCTCTTGCCCACCTCCTTGCCCGGAGCCCCTCTGGATACAATAGGGGGCGTTGGTGAGCACGGAAATGGTCCCCAGGGCCAGAATAATAATAATAATAACATTTGTTAAGCGCTTACTATCTGCAAAGCAGGGGTGGACAATCCATAGAGAGGGTCATCTTCAGCCTGGATAACTGAAGGTGGACTGGGGCACGTGATAACAGGCTGGGATCCTGCCCTGCTTTAAGAAAGTGTTCTGAACGCACCTCATTTTTCAAGAAGGTGCAAGCCACAGGGGTGGAAATTATGCGGTTGACTTGTCCCGGTTGAGGGGCGGGGGTGGACTGGTCCATTATTTGTGTCTGATGGCTCTCCCAGCCCTGTCCTGAGAAAGCAAACAGGATAATGCCCCAGCTCCCTCACTTTTGCTGGAGCCACCCCGACCCGGCCACCGAGGGATGTCATAGCCTCTCCTGGTGAGGAGTTCTCCCATTGACACTGCTTCCCCTCACCTGCCCTCAGGACCTCCGCCCCACCATCCACCTTGCAGGCCTTAAAATTAACCCTTCTCTCAGAGGGAGGACTGAGAGAAATGGGGATACCACAGAGCTCCCCTTACCCTGCAGCACATCTTCACAGTTGCAGACAGGAGGAGGATAGGCTTGGAGTGCTGTCCCCCTCACCCACTCCTACCCAACCAGCATCCAGAGCAGACCCCAGGACTCAGACAGGGGTGGAACACCAGCACAGAGCTTGCCCGATTATCTGCCTTTTCTACTCCAAACCTTGGTTCGGGACCAGGGCGGAGGAAACAACAGTGTTATTTCACCTTGGGACAGAGAAGGAGCAACCCAACTACCATATGTGGTTTCTGGTAGGAATAATGAGGGTGAAGGGGGAACGGGTGGATCCCTCTTCCCAGACACGAGATCTTGAAGATGAGAATGCCAAGGTGAAATTATCCTTCGTTCCCACAGATCCCTGGAGTTGGGATTACATAAGAGTCGATCCAGTGCCACCCCCCCGCTCATCCCTCGCCCCCTCCAGATACCCCCCGTCCGATGTCTGTCTGGTTGTGTTTAGCTTTTGTCCAGGTCTGAAGCCGCTGCCCCCTGATCTCTGTCCCCGCTGCCCCACCTCTGCCCCTCTGCTGGGTCTGCGTGGGGCCCGGTCTGTTCGTGTCGTGTTTGTTCAGTGGAAACACTCCGGTAACCTCTGCTGCTTCTTAGAGTGACGTTCGTCCATGCTCTGCGCCTGGTTCTGGATTTTAAACTGTAAACCCGCTGTAGATGGATCAATAAATGTCTTCTCATTTCCAGTCGTCTGCTTGGGGGGCTGCAGGGCGGTGAGGGAGAGGCGATCATGGGGCTTGGGGGGTTTCTCAGAATCGGGTTGGCCTGGGGTCTTCAGGGAGCTGAGGGAGGCTCTCAGGGTCATATGGAGGCCCAATACATCGGCCCAATAATTCACCTCTGAACTCTGGGAGGGGCATGACCGTTCTCAGGAGGCCGGGCCCACTGTCCTGGAAGGTGGAGCTTGGATTTTCTCCCCCGGTTTTCCAGGGAGCCTTGATCCCTTCGCTGACGACACCACATCTGACCAGCCAGCCCCCAGAGCCGGGCTGGCTCAATCAATCAATCCATCAATATATCTATTGAGCATTTACTATGTGCAGAGCACTGTATTAAGCACTTGGGAGACTACAATATAACAGAGTTAGTAGAGGCATTCCCTGCCCACAACAAGCAAACTCCCTCCCTATTCCCCAGTCCCCCTTAATAATAACAATAATGATGATATTTGTTAAGCACTTACTATGTGCCAAGCATTGTTCTAAGCACTGGGGAAGATGCAAGTTTATCAGGTTGCCCCAGGTGGGGTTCACAGTCTTAATCCCCATTTTACAGATGAGGTAACCAAGACACAGAGAAGTTAAGTGACTTGCCCAAAGTCACACAGCTGACAAGTGGTGGGGCGGGATTAGAACACACCACCCTGACTCCCAAACCTGTGCTCTTTCCACTAAGCCTGGCTGCTTTCCTTTCCCCTGCACCTTAGTGGACAAGGACTGGCAGGACCGAGCTTCCACCCCAAGACGTCTCTACCCACCAGGCAAAGGCCAAACAGCCCCCTCCTTCGGAGCACGGGCACTGATGGGCAATGCCCGGATCCTTTGTCGGTGCTTGTTGGGTCGAGGGAGGATGGAGCCCCCTGATGGCAGAGATAATAATAATAATAATAATAGCATTTATTAAGCACTTGTTTTGTGCAAAGCACTGTTCTAAGTGCTGGGGAGGTTACGAGGTGATCAGGTTGTCCCACGGGGGCTCACAGTCTTAATCCCCACTTTACAGGTGAGGTAACTGAGGCTCAGGGAAGTTAAGGGACTTGCCCAAGGACACTCAGCAAAGTGGTGCAGCCAGGATTAGGACCCAGGTCTTTCTGATTTCCAGACCCATATTCTATCCACCTTCAATCAATCATATTTATTGAGCGCTTACTGTGTGTAGAGCACTGTAGTAGGCACTTGGGAGAGTATAACAATATAATAGAGTTGGTAATAACGTTCCCTGCTCACAACAAGCTTACAGTCTAGAGGAGGAGACAGTCATTAATATAAATAAAGAAATTACAAATGTGTACTTAGGTACTGTGGGGCTGAGGAAGGGATGACTAAAGGGAGCAAATTGGGGCAATGCAGAAGATTTGGAAAAGGGGAAATGAGGTCTTAGAATAGGCCTCTTGGAGGAGATATATCTTCAATAGGGCTTTGAAAGTGGACAGATTAATTGTCTGTCAGATATGAGGAGGGAGGATCTTCCAGGCCAGAGGCAGGACATGGGCGAGAAGTCAGCGGTGAGACAGATGAGATCGAGGTACAACAAGTAGGTTGGTATTAGAACAGCAAAGTGCACTGGTTGGGTTGTAATAGAAGAGCAGTGAGGTGAGGTAGGTGAGGGCAAGGTGATTGAGTGTTTTAAAGTGGATGGCAAAGCATTTCTGTTTGATGTGGAGATGAATGGGCAACCACTGGAGGGTCTTGAGAAGTGGGGAAGTATGGACTGACCGTTTTTGTAGAAAAATGATCCAGGTAGCCGAGTGAAATATGGACTGGAGTGGGGAGAGATAGGAGCTTGGGAGGTCAGCAAGGATGCTGTTGTAGATGAGCAACTGTAGTCAGTCAGTCAATCATATTTACTAACGTGGGAGCAGTTTGAATGGAGAGGAAGGGGCGGATTTTAGCAATGTTGTGAAGGTGGGACCGACGGGATTTAGTGACAGATTGAATATGTGTGTTGAATGAGAGAAATGAGTCTAGGATACTGCCAAGGTTTCAAGGTTAACACTAGGCCAAACTGTGTGCAGAGCACTGTACTGAGCTCTTGGGAGAATGCAGTAGCGTTGAAAGACACGATTTCTCCCCTCGAGGAGTTCACGGTCAGGGTTCTGGGGCCTCTGTCAGAGGCAGCATCCTGGCCACGATGAAGAGGTTCAGAGTCCAGTCTCCTTTTTGACACTTGGCCACGAGGAGGAACCCCAAGGCCGTTCCATGTTTTCGACTCTCCTGTCATGGGCCAGCAGGGGGCACCGTCGCTTCGTGCAGAGGGCGGTCCGGGAAATTGATTGATTGACTGATTGATTGTTTAATTGATTGATTGATTGATTGATAATGGTCTGTGCCTGAATGGGTCAGCAGAGGGTCCCATCCTCGGACCCGTACTCAAACCAGGATAGTCCGTCCAGGGTCCCAGCTTGGGGGCAGCAGTTGCTGTTCTCTGCAGGTCTGTCCCCGGCAGGGCAAGTGGGGACTGGGACGACTTTAGGTGCCCTGTTGACGTTATCGGTGCCCAGCCTCATTCATTCATTCATTCATTCAATCGTATTTATTGAGCGCTTACTGTGTGCAGAGCACTGTACTAAGCGTTTGGAAAGTACAATTCATCAATAAAAAGATACAATCCCTGCCCACACCGGGGGTGACAGACAACAATACAAATAAATAAAATAACAGATATGTAATTTATAATTTTCAACTCCCCCAGCTCAAAATTTTTGCACACACCCTTCCCCTGACCTACAACTCCCTCCTTCAAATCTGCCTCCACACTGCTTCTCTCCTGCAAACCCACCTCCCCCAGGAGGCCTTCCCTGACTGGCCCCTGCTGTCCAGTCGTTATCCCATCAGCACCTCCCCCCGCCCCCCAGCACTAATAGATTAATTTCTTAGTGTTTGCTGATTTACCCATCCATTTGTAGTAATAGCAGCAGCATCAGTAATAGTAGTAGTAACAGTATTATATCTACCCCATCACTTTGAACAGTGTTTGACACATTGTAAGTGCTTAACAAATACCATTAGAAAAGATGGTATTGGGTATCAATTTCTATCAAGTTTCTTACTCATATCCACAGTCTAATCATCAATGCCTTTTGTCTCTCCTATTAGACTGCAAGCTCCTAGAGTGAATAATACTGTCTCTTACTTCTTCTATCTGTCCCCCAGTGCCCAATACAGTGCTCTGTACAGAGTAGGCCCTCAGTATATCACTCTGCACATGGTATGCCTCTAGTACAGGGCTCTGCACATAGCATGCATCTAGCACAGTGCTCCGCACACAGTAGATGCCCAGTACAATGCTCTGAACACAGTATATACACAGTATAGTGCTCTTCTTGCAAGTGCTAATGGCCCCTGCTCTCTCTGTCCCACAGGTTTACACAGAAGCTAAACGAGATTTCCAAAGCAACAAGTTTTATTCTCCAGCCTGAGCAGGAGTGAGCTGGCTGCACAGAGGTAATGGGGTGCAGAAACTGGATTTGAGGTTTGGCTGGCCGCTTGGATGCTTTCTGGTTGGAGGCTCAAGTTGTGCAAGGCTGGAGTCCAACGCTGACAGCTGGGAGCAGGGTGAGGAGGACAACGATTTAGTCTTCCTCACCCCACCGCATCCGGAATCTTGAATCTGGGGGCCCCACCCCCACCGCCCCCGCTCAGCTCTGGGCCAGCTGGAGAGCAGGAGTGGGTTGGAAAGGCCAGTCCCTTGGGGGTGGGAGGTTCAGGGGGGTGGGAAGAAGGGGGTTGCCAGACCACCACCACCCCCCACCCCAGGAAGGAGGAGCTGGGAAGAGAACAGCCTGGTAGGTTTAAAGGCAGAGGGAGCGAGGCAGGGATCCAGGGAGCACAGGGGGCCGAGACCTTCCCAGATAAGTGACGAGATGGGCGAGAGCTTCACCGGGGGAGATGCCTACCAGAGGGACTTCTTGCCAAAGGACTACCTGGCCACTTACTACTCCTTTGACTCGGGCTCTGATCCCGAGTACCAGATGCTCAAGTTCAACCTGGAGTGTCTCTTCCAGACCTTCGTGCAGGGTGAGCATTCATTCATTCAATCGTATTTACTGAGCACTTAATGTGTGCAGAGCACTGTACTAAGCTCTTGGAAAGTACAGTACAGCAATAAAGAGAGACAATCCTGGCCCATAATGGGAGCACCCAGTGGGGTAGGCAGTGGGACCGGGAGCACCCAGGCGGGAGGGCACTGGGGGTTGATGAGGTGGGGAATTTATGCCCTCACCAGTATCTCCTCCTACTCTAGGACAGGTCCTGGTCTCATTCCAGACTAACCGGTGGAGGCAGACAGACATAAATGTTTTCCAGGCCGAGGGAGGGTGAGGATGACCCTGGCTAGTGCAGGGGGTCCTGGGGCCCAAGTGTGTCAGGATGGAATGGCTGAGTCAGAAATCACAGATCCATGTGCCACATCAGGAATAAGGGAGCCTTTTGGGGTGTCAGGAGTGAATATAGAGGCATATTCCTGAGACAGACTGTCTTCCCACAACAGTGTGTGTCTCTGGGCAGCAGACTTCTGGGTTTTCAGACCTCTGAGGAAATCAGTCAGTAGCATTTACTGAGTACTTTTTGTATGCAGAGCACTGTACTCTGCATCTGGGAGAGTACAACACAACAGAATCTTTTTTTATGACATTTGATAAGAATTTACTATGTGCCAGGCACTGTACCAACTGCTGCAAGGTAATTCATTTATTCATTCATTCATTCAGTTATATTTATTGGGCACTTCCTGTGTGCAAAGTACTGTACTAAGCGCTTGGGAGAGTACAATACAACAACAACAGACACAGTCCCTGCCCACAACGAGCTCAATTGGACACAGTCCATGTCCCACATTCTCCTGGAGGAGATGTGATTTTAAGTGAGGTTTCCTACTGCTCCTCCCTGGAGATCTGTGATTGTTTGCAGCCTCACTGATTCATTCAATCATTATTTATTGAGCACTTACTGTGTGCAGAGCGCTTACTGTGCATTATTTATTGTACTTGGGAGAGTACAATAGAACAGTAAACAGGCACATTTCCTGTCCACAACAAACTTACAGTCTAGAGAGGGAGACAGACATTAATATAAACAAGTAAATTACAGCTCTGGCTATCGGGCCGTGTCTAGGGCATCACTGCTCCAGGGTTCAAAATGGTGTCCCAAATGACGGATAGAAGTAACTGCAGCTTCTAAAAGAGCCTTCCCAGGCCCGGGTTCAGCCTTCAGAATTTATTTTGTGTTCGTGTTGCTGGGGCCGGTCTGGCTCTCAGCAAACCCTCCTTATCCTATCGAGGCTTTGCTGGCTGACTTGTGCTGACGAGGGTGGGTGTGGGAGGCGGTGACCTCGTAGGGGTCTGAGGTCTGCAGCCTCGAAGGGAGCATTCTAAGGGGCGGAGCTGGGGTGGGGGTGGAGGGTGACTGTAAGATCCTCCAGGCCTCGAATTGGAAGCTGCCTCTGTCCCGGCTGCTGAGGGTCCCCTGATCACCGTCTGTCCAGCCAGAACCTGGATTTAGCACCCCCTCCACTCCTCCCCTTACCCGGTCCTCTCCTGCTTCCCCCCACCCCCTTGGTAATTCTGTTGGGAACACAACATTCCACACCCGCCGCCCCCATGACCCTTTCCTCCTTCTTCTCCTAGCCCTCCCACCAGCAGTAGCAGAGTTTTGGAAATTGTACCAGAAATTCATGAAATTGTTTCCCAGGGATCAGGGAAAGGATACTCCCTGATAAGAGCAACAGCCCCGGAGCGAGTCTCCCTGGGTCAGGGCCCAGCTCTTCCAGCCAAGGACTCTGGTTCTGACCAAGTCACAAAGGCGCCAGGATGAACCATATGCTGGTTGTCTTCCTGGAAACCTGCCCTCATGGTGAGGGACAGATCACCTGACAACTGTGATTCTCCCCCTCCATCCCCAGTGACCTAATGCAGTCCACCCCACACTCCTGAACTCTCTCTTCCCCATCCCTAACTCTTCTCCAATGACCCAGCATGAACCATCCCACACCCAACTCTTCCCTCTTCATCCGTGACTTTAATTCATTCACTTAATTGTATTTACTGAGTGCTTACTGTGTTTAGAGCACTGTATTAACTGCTTGGGAGAGTACACTACCATCACATTCCCTGCTCACAAGGAGCTTACAATCTAGAGAACTTTCCCCAAATGATCCCTCTCAGCCTGCGTCTGTCCACACTGCAGACCCTTCCTGACCCTTCCAATCCACACCATGTGGAGCCAGTCCATTGCCCTGAACATCCCATTGGCTCTCCACTGCCCACTTCCAGATCTGTCCTGAGAGGTAGCTGCCAGAGCAGCCCATGGTGTCTAAGGTGGGCAGATCAGAGTAGCATGGCCTAAAGGATAGACCACAGACCTGGGAGACAGAAGGACCTGGCTTCTAATCCCGAATCCGCTACTTGTCTGCCGTGTGACCTGGGGCAAGTCACTTCACTTCTCTGTACCTCAGTTACCTCATCTGTCAAACGGGTATTAAGACTGTAAGCCCCATTTGGGACAGGAACTGTGTCCAACCCAATTTGCTTACATCCACCCCAGCACTTAATACAGAGCCTGACACATAATAAGAGCTTAACAAATACCACCACTACTATTCCTGGACCCTTCCAAAAATGGAAGGATTATTCACTCGCTCCCCAGGACCCCAACAGGAATCCCTGTCCCTTTGCTTCAAGCCATTTACCTGATAAACGAATACCGGAGCTGGGGAGCCAAGTAGCCCGGACCACACATTTGAGGGTGCTTTGCCGCTTCTGTTCTAGTGACAGCGGGCATGGGGGCAGGGGACTGGGGAACAGCTGGGCCTTCCCTTCTCAGTGGTGACTGAAATTCTTCCAATTGCAGGTGAAGTTTAGGGAAATTATCCCCCAGGCCCTTTCCCTTCACCATCTCAAGACACTACCTCCCATCTATCAAAAAATTACTCTCTGGTATTTATTGAGTGCTTACTGTGTGCAGAGCACCGTACTAGGGAAAGTACAGTACAATAGGGTTTGATGCCCATCTCCCTGCCTGCCTATAAATCTATGGTATTTATTGAGTGCTTCTTAATGATTGTGGTATTTGTGAAGCACTTTCTATGAGCCAGACACTGTACTAAGCACTGGGGTAGTTGCAAGATAATTGGATTGGACACAGTCCATGCCCCACATGGATTCACAGTTTTAATCCCCATTTTACAGATGAGGTAACTGAGGCAAAGAGAAGTTAATAATAATAATAATAATTGCAGTATTTGTGAAGTGCTTTCTATGTGCCAGGCACTGTACTAAGCTCTAAGGAGGATACAAGCAAATTGGGTTGGACACAGTCCCTGTCCCACATAATAATTATGGCATTTGTTAAGCACTTACTGTGGGCAAAGCACTGTACTAAGCACATGGGGCTCACAGTCTTAATCCCCATTTTACAGATGAAGAAACTGAGGTACAGAGAATGCAAGTGACTTGCCCAAGGTATCCCCCAGACAGGTGGCAGTGCCGGAATTAGAAACCAGGTCTTTCTGACTCCCAGAATCAAGCTCTGGGTGCAAAGCATTACTAAGCCCTTAGCACCTCCCAAACCAATTTCTGTCCCTTGCCCCCTTAGTGGCACTGATGCCTTACTCCTTGCCCTCCTGGAACTCTGTGGCTCTCTCTGCCCATGCAGGAGACCTGCGGGGGGACACGCTGATCGACGTGGGCTCCGGACCCACCATCTACCAGGTCCTGGCCGCATGCGAGTCCTTCCGAGAGATCATTCTCTCGGACTTCACCGACCGCAACCGCGAGGAGCTTCAGCGCTGGCTGCGGGCCGAGCCCGGAGCCCACGATTGGACCCCAGCCGTGCAGTATGCCTGCGAGCTTGAGGGAAACCGGTACCAGCCGATCGAGGGGCCACGGGGTGGGGCCAAAGAGGGCATGGTCTGGCTCAAAGGCCCGGCCTTGGCCGAGGGCCGGGACTAGGGGTTTGGTGGGCCGGATCAGGGGATCCGAGGCTATCTTGTAGTGGATAGAGCACAGGCCTGGGAATCAGAAGCTCATGGGTTCTAGTCCCGCTTCACCACATTTCTGCTGTGTAACCTTGGGCAAGTCATTCCACTTCACTGTGCCTCAGTTACCTCATCTGTAAAATGGGGATTGAGAGTATTAGCCCCACTTGGGACAGGGATTGTGGCCAACTCGATTTGCTTGTATCTACCTCAGCACTTAGTACAGTGCCTGGCACAAAGTAAGCACTTAACAAATACCACAATTATTATCTATTTCTCAGTGTTCGTTCTCTAGGTTTCTGTCCCTGTCTGTCATTTCGTTTGGGGGCTCTTTCTCTCTGTGCCTCTCTCTTCCTGTCCCTGATTCTCTGTGCCTCTGTTCCTGCCTCTGTTTTCTGACTCTCTGTGTCCCTATGCCTTTCTGTCCCTGTCTCTAACTCTTTATCCCGAACTAGGTCCTCATTTCCTCTTCTCCCTTTCCCTTTGCATCATCCTTTCACTTGGATTTGCACCCTTTATTCAACCCTTCCTCAGCCCCACAGCACTTATGTACATATCTGTAATTTATTAACTTGTATTAATGTTTGTCTCCCCCTCTAGACTGTAAACTGGTTGTGGGCAAGGATGTGTCTACCAACTCTGTTATATTGTACTCTCCCAAGTGCTTAGTCCAGTGCTCTGCACACAGTAAGTGCTCCAAAAATATGATTCACTGATTGATTGATTGATTGATTATATAATTCTGTTCCTGTCTCTGACTTTCTAGGTCCCCACATCTATGTGTCTCCCTCCCCGTCTCTGACTTTCTAACTCTCTAGGTCCCCGTGTCTGTATGTCTCTCCCTGTCTCTGCTTCTGTTCCAGTCTCTGACTCTATTTTCTTAATGGCATTTAAGTGTTTATTATGTGCCATCACTGTAATAATAATAATAATAATTATGGTATTTGTTAAGCACTTACTATGTGCCAAGCACTGTTATAAGCACTGGGGGAGATGCAAGGTAATCAGGTTGTACCACTTGGCGCTCACAGTCTTAATCCCCATTTTACAGATGAGGTAATGGAGGCATAGAGAAGTTAAGTGGCTTCCACAAGGTCACATAGCAGACAAGTGGCTGATCTGGGATTAGAACCCATGTCCTCTGACTCCCAAGCCTGTGCTCTTTCTACTGAGCCAAGCTGCTTCTCTAAGCATTGGGGTAGATGCAAGCTATCTGACTGGACACAGTCCATGTCTCCCATGGGGCTCACAGGCTTAATCCCCATTTTATAGATGAGCTAACTGAGGCACAGAGAAGTTATGCAACTTGCCCAAGGTCACTGTGTTTCTGTCTCTGCCACTGTTCTCTGAGTCTCTGAGTCCTTGTGTATCTGGACCTCTATGCAACCTCACCCCATCCCCCACCCCTACCCAAGGCTCACCCTTGTGTCTGACCGGACCTGTCCCCGTCCATTCATTCATTCAGTCATATTTATTGAGCACTTACTGTGTACAAAGCACTGTAATAAGCGCTTGGGAGAGTACACTAGAGCAATAAACAGATACAGTCCCTGCCCACAACGATCTTACAATCCAGAGGGGGAGATAGACGGTAATATAAAGAAATAAATAAATTACAGATATGTATGTAAGTGTAATTTATCCCTACACTTGCAGAGATAAGTGGCCGGAGAAAGAGGCGAAGCTGCGCCGCAAGGTCACGCACGTGCTCAAGTGTGACGCCAACAGGCCCAACCCACTGGAGCCGCTGGAGCTGCCACCTGCCGATTGTGTCCTGACCATGCTGGCGCTCGAGTGTGCGTGCCGCGACCTGGATGCCTACCGGGCTGCGCTGTGCCACCTGGCAGGGCTGCTCAAGGCGGGTGGCCACTTGGTCACCACGGTCACCCTGGAGCTCGGCTCATACCTGGTCGGGGAGCGCGAGTTCTCATGTGTGCGGCTGCAGCAGGAGGGTATCGAGGCCGCCTTTAGGGATGCTGGTTTCAAAATTGAAAGGCTCCTGCACAGCCCCCGGAGCTACTCCCGCACATACGCCCCCAATAGCGGTATCTGCTTCATTGTGGCCCGCAAGAAGGAGGCCGCCTAGGGCCCAGGCCAAGGGAGACAAATATCTGAGGCCCTACCACATACCACTCCCTCTTCAGCAAGCAGCTTTCTCCTTGGTAGGAGGCACTTCCTGCAGGCAGCCTCTTCTTTGCTAACTGGATTCTTTCCAGAATTTTTAGTTATCCCACCTCCCACCCACCTAGAGTGGGCATCTTCTCTTTTGTAGGTGGTGGGTTTTTGCTAGCAGATGCTGCTTCGACACTCTAAATTACCCCGAGGGTGGATTGTCTGGGCCTCTCTGCTTCCTAGATTATCTGTGGCTTTCAGTTATCCATGTTCAACCAATGACACAGGACAATCAAATGTTGGCCTGTTGTGGGGCAAAAAGTCCTGGTTTTAGCTAGTCCTACATGGTACCATTTCTGCCCCTGCCCCCGACTCCGACCAAGTCACTCAAGCAGAAAAGAAAGGTAGATTTTTCAAGCCCCATACATTTCCCTGGTATTCCTTATTAGTGGCAGCATGGAGGAAGCCTAAATTATCTGTGTATTTACCTTGATGATCCATTTCCATTAAGCCATACAGGAATCCCCAACCCCCCAGGCTTCCTTGAGGTCAATGGCCCCAAAGGCAGGTAGGGAGTCCACTTGTTGCCTGGAGGGAATGCAGGGCCTCTGTAGGGAAGACCCGGGCACCTACCCCACCCAGTCTAGATGGCGTCTACATGCATAAATTATCCAGGTGATCCATGCTTCAATTAACCCTATCCACAAAAAACCCTGGGGTAATTGAAGCCAGAGTCCATGCTGGAGTAAGAATTATCTGAATGATCATCTTGGGGAGACCTAGAGGGAGACCTGGTGCGTCTGGGGAGGCACCAGAAGCTGGGGGCAGAAGGAGGAGGGCAGGTCAAAATTCACCCACACTCACTGTCTTTGGGGTCCAATTGCACCTCTGCCCACCTGATGGTGGGGTTGGGGGGAGGTGAAGGGAGATCTTCGGGGGCACCATGTTGGGGGTGAGAGTTTTCCTCAGATTCAGGTGTCATCACTCCTGCAGAGCACACTATTTTGAGCAAATGCAATAAACGCTTGTCTACACTCACAAGAAGCGAGCTGCACCTTTGTCTTTGATGATGCTCCAGGTTGATGGAGAGAGGTGGGGAGTGGGATGACCTGCCTAGGCTGGGTGGTAGAGGTGGGTGGGCCAATGGGTGGGGTCCATCGGGGAAGGCTTACTGAAGGAGGTGGGAGGAGTTGATGTGTAGCTTGAAGGGACAGGGCTGGAGGTGGAGTGTTTATTCTATGCCCCACTTGCTACCACCCTGGATGCAGGAGGTGTGGGAGAAACCATGCATGGGTATGAAAGCATTCCAGGATCTGGTTCTGGAGACTGGGCCCTGGGAAGTGGTGGGAGGGGACAGGCCCCAGGGGCTTGCACTGGTGCCCAAAGGTCCCTGGCCTAGCAACTGCAACCTCCTAGCCCAAACCCGGCATGGTTCAGCTGGTTCCAGGGAGCTCCAGCCGATGGCTAGCCTGGTCCTCCCCAGCCCAACTCTGAGACTCGTTGGAGAATTTCCCAGCTGTTACTCTCGGCCCTTCTCCATGGGGAGATGGACAGACACCAGCTGGTGACTCCTGCCAAGCCCCCTTCTCAGGAGTGAGTGTAAATGTGTGTGTGTGTGTGTGTGTGTGTGTGTGTGTGTGTGTGTGTATGCATGTCCTGTCTCCCCATAAGACTTGCAACACCTCAAAGGCAGGGACCATTTCCCCTCCTGCCTCTGTCCCTCTGCTCAATCTGCATATTCTGTATCTACCCCAGCACTTAGTATTGTGCTTGGCATACAGTAAGGGCTTAACAAACACCACGGTTTTTTCATTCATTCATTCATTCAATCATATTTATTGAGCCCTTACTGTGTGCAAAGCACTGTTCTAAGCACTTAATTCTTAGCAGAGATGCCGCAGATCGGAAGGCTTCAGAAACCCCAATTCCAAATGGGGGAAGAAGATGTTTGATCCCTTGGACACACTTTTCCCCTGCCTGGGCATCCCTCCGCATCACCGCCCCCCCCGGCCCCCCCGCACAAGCCCACTAAACCACACCTCTCCCTGTCTCTCAAAACCTTCTAGGTACACACCTCTTCCACAGAGCCTTCCTGAATCACCTCCACAGACACCACTCCCTCCAGTCTCCCCACCATCTCAGTACTGATGTTAGATTTCAGATTATCAGCCTCTGAGTGGTGCCCTCCTCCGAGGACAGCCCCAAAGTCTGTCCAGCCCCAGGATTAGGGATGACCATCCGTTACCCCTGACTGTCCCCTCTCCAACTCCTCCTCTCCCCTCTCCCTGTTAGCCTCTCCCCCAGTGACACAGCATGGACCATCCCGCACCCCTGACTCTCTTCTCTCCATCCCTGACTCTCCCCCAGTAACTCAGCACAGGTCATCCAACACCCCTGAAAGACATCGTGACATTTCTTCTGTCTGTCCCCAAGTCTCCAGTCCAGAGTTCTGCGCACATTAGGTGCTCAGTGAGAATCGGTGTTCAGGGTGGTTGTGTTGATGATGATGACGATAATGATAATGGTGAAGGTGCTGTCCAGAACTGCATCGGGTGACTCAATTAGGAGCCTACTACCTCCTCCTCCAAGACTTCCCCACTCCCCTGTGGCCTCCGCCTCCTCATGGCGTTTAATGAGAAACCGGGAGTTTGTCAGGCAGTTTTGTGTTAGCAGACGAATTGCTTCGCACACAGGGAGCTGTTCATTGACTATTGATATGCAAAACTTGCCCAGCCTTTGTTCTCTGTGCCAGAAAAATGTCTGGTTTGTGTAATTAAACTAAAGCGAGGTGGCTCCTGGATCAGCCTTTTGTTCACTCATTCATTCATTCATTCAATCGTGTGTATTGAGTGCTTACTGTGTGCAGAGCACTGTACTAAGCGCTTGGGAAGTACAAGTTGGCAACACATAGAGACGGTTCCTACCAAACAGTGGGCTCACAGTCTAGAAGGGGGAGACAGAGAACAAAACAAAACATATTAACAAAATAAAATAAATAGAATAAATTTGTACAAATAAAATAAATAAATAGAGTAATAAATACGTACAAACATATATACATATATACAGGTGCTATGGGGAGGGGAAGTAGGTAAGGCGGGGGATGGGGAGGGGGGAAGGGAGAGGGGGGCTCAGTCTGGGAAGGCCTCCTGGAGGAGGTGAGCTCTCAGTAGGGCTTTGAAGGGCGGAAGAGTGCTAGCTCTTCTGCCCCTGTGCTGCTTGCCCACTTGTGTCCCTGTGGACGGCTTGTGCACAATGGGCCTTGCCCTGTGAAGCTCCTGGGGACAACAGCCAACCCTGCTTTTCCCATTAGGCCACACTGATTCTCTAAAAGCTTCTCTAAACCCCATACCCAAACTTAATCCTAACGTAACCCAAAATCAATGCTGTAGGAGCAGCATAACGTAGTGGGAAGAACACAGACTTGGGAGTCAAAGGACCTGGATTCTAATCCCACCTCCCCCACTTGCCTGCTGTATGACCTTTGGTGAGTCCACTTAACTTCTTTGAACCTCAATTTCCTCACCTGTAAAATGGGGGTTCGATATCCATTCTCCCTCTTATTTAGACTGTGAGCCCCATGTGGGGTAGGGCTAGTGATCTTGTAAACAATCAATTATATTTATTGAGTGCTTACTGTGTGCAGAGCACTGTACTAAGCGCTTGGGAGAGCACACAGAAAGTAAGTGGAGATGTCAGGTTGAGAACTCTTGTCCCTAAGCTCTTTCCACTAGGCCACTCTGCCTATTCTTCTGCATGTATGTATGTTTGTATAGTTTTATTACTCTATTTCACTTGTACATATTTGCTATTCTATTTATTTTGTTAATGATGTGCATTTAGCTTTAATTCCATTTGTTCTGACGACTTGACACCTATCCACGTTTTGTTTTGTTGTCTGTCTCCCCCTTCTAGACTGTGAGCCCCTTGTTGGGTAGGGACCATTTCTATATGTTGTCAACTTGTACTTCCCAAGTGCTTAGTACAGTGCTCTGCACACAGTAAGTGCTCAATAAATATGATTGAATGAATGAATGAGGATTGCTGCCCTTACATCAAAAGAGGTCTTCCTTTTGGGTTTGAACATACTCCCTATCACCTCTCTTGGGTTCCCCTT
The DNA here is from genome assembly GCF_015852505.1 of Tachyglossus aculeatus. Classification (NCBI taxonomy): domain Eukaryota; kingdom Metazoa; phylum Chordata; class Mammalia; order Monotremata; family Tachyglossidae; genus Tachyglossus; species Tachyglossus aculeatus. The sequence goes on along the minus strand of NC_052078.1, from coordinate 812,758 downwards.
ACCCTGATGGGAACAGCAATTCCAAACTAGCCCTGCCTCCTCTCAGCCCACATCTCTCCGGCCTGCATGGATCTGGATGGATCTGAGTGGATTTTGGTGGAACTGGGTTCATCAGAGAGAATCTGGGTGACTAGAGTGGATTAGAGCATTTTTTGGTGGATCTAGGTGACTCTGGGTTTTTCAGAGCAAATCTGATTGGATCTGGGTTGATCAGAGCAAATGTGGGTGGATCTGAGTGGATCAGAGTGGATTTTGGTGGATCTGGGCTGAGCTGAGTGAATCTAGATGGATCCAGATGGTTCTGGGTGGATCTGAGTGAGACTTGGGTTGATTTAGGGAGATCTGGGAAGTGGATCTGGGTTGCTCTGGGTAAATCTTGTTAGACCAGGGTCTTGGTATTCTGTCTGACCTTCACAAACTCCAACATTCCCAGATTCTCAGGGACTCTTCAGTGGCTGAACCCCACAGACCCCTGTTGACTTCTTTAGGGGGACATCTGGCCCATATCTTCACATCTACCCTGCACCCAACCCACAGCAGGATGTTCACTGTGGGCAGAGAATGTGTCTGTTTAATGTACTGTACTCTCCCAAGTACTTTGTACAGTGCTCTTCACACAGTGAGTGCTCAATAAATATGATTAAGCTCACCTTCTCCAGAAGGCCTTCCTAGACTGAGCCCCCCTTTTCCTCTGCTCCTCCTCCCCTCCCCATTGCCCCCACTCCCTCCCTCTGCCCTATCCCCTCCCCTCCCCACAGCATTTGTGTATATTTGTACATAGTTATTACTCTATTTTATTAATGATGTGTATATATATCTATAATTCTATTTATTTATTTTGATGGTATTAACAGCTGTCTACTTGGTTTGTTTTGTTGACTGTTTCCCCCTTCTAGACTGTGAGGCCGTTGTTGGGTAGGGATTGTCTCTATCTGTTGCTGAATGTTGCTGTCTCTGCTCTCTCATTCACCCCTCACATCCAAGCCGTCACCAAAACCTGCCGGTCTCAGCTCCGCAACATTGCCAAGATCCGCCCTTTCCTCTCCATCCAAACCGCTACCCTGCTCATTCAAGCTCTCATCCTATCCCGTCTGGACTACTGCACTAGCCTTCTCTCTGATCTCCCATCCTCGTGTCTCTCTCCACTTCAATCCATACTTCATGCTGCTGCCCGGATTATCTTTGTCCAGAAACGCTCTGGACATATTACTCCCCTCCTCAAAAACCTCCAATGGCTACCGATCAATCTGCGCATCAGGCAGAAACTCCTCACCCTGGGCTTCAAGGCTCTCCATCACCTCGCCGCCTCCTACCTCACCTCCCTTCTCTCCTTCTACTGCCCAGCCCGCACCCTCCGCTCCTCCACCACTAATCTCCTCACTGTACCTCGCTCTCGCCTGTCCCGCCGTCGACCCCCGGCCCACGTCATCCCCCGGGCCTGGAATGCCCTCCCTCTGCCCATCCGCCAAGCTAGCTCTCTTCCTCCCTTCAAGGCCCTGCTGAGAGCTCACCTCCTCCAGGAGGCCTTCCCAGACTGAGCCCCTTCTTTCCTCTCCCCCTCGTCCCCCTCTCCATCCCCCCGTCTTGCCTCCTTCCCTTCCCCACAGCACCTGTATATATGTATATATGGTTGTACATATTTATTACTCTATTTATTTATTTATTTATTTTACTTGTACATTTCTATCCTACTTATTTTATTTTGTTGGTATGTTTGGTTCTATTCTCTGTCTCCCCCCTTTTAGACTGTGAGCCCACTGTTGGGTAGGGACTGTCTCTATGTGATGCCAATTTGTACTTCCCAAGCGCTTAGTACAGTGCTCTGCACATAGTAAGCGCTCAATAAATACGATTGATTGATTGATTGATTGATTGAATTGTACTTTCCAAGCGCTTAGTACAGATCTCTGCATACAGTAAAGGGCTCAGTAAATACAATTGAATCAATCAATCAATCAATTAATTAATTAATGGCACTATTTAGGCCCCCTGCACCAGGCCACTGTCCCCCAGGATCTATGGGAGGTCAGGTTGGACTGGGGGATCCCAGACCCTCACTAATATCTCCCATTACCTGCCTCAAAAGCCTGGCTCCTGGGCTGACAATAAGGGCTCCCAAGGTCCAGGCAAAGCTGTCCAGCTGTCTGGGCAGAGTGGGGTTTGGGGAAGGGTGGGACTGGACCACAATCAATCAGTAGTACTTATTGGGCACTTACAATGTGCAGATCACTTGGGAGAATAAAATACTATAGATTTGGTAGATATGATCCCTCTCTTTGAAGTATCCAATAGGCATTGAGAAGGTCTTCCCCAGCTAATTCCTAGCATCCTTCATGTCAACAGCCTCCCTCAGCTCTGATATACAAGTTTTTTTTGTTTTGTTTTGTTGTCAGTCTCCCCCGCTCTAGACTGTGAGCCCGTTGTTGGGTAGTGATTGTCTCTATTTGTTGCCCAATTGTACTTTCCAAGTGCTTTAGTACAGTGCTCTGTACACAGTAAGTGCTCAAAAATTGAATGAAGGACCCTCAGCACTAGCTGACCCAACTGTACAGTTTGATTACTGACGCAGCTATTCCATTCTAGACACACTGGAGCCGCGATCCAGTGTTCATTGTCTGAAAATCACTTTGGCCTGTATGTCTTTCCCTTAGATTATAAACCCCTTGAGAACAGGTAATATATGCCTGGCTTCTATTGTACTTTCCCAAGTGCTTAAGTATACTTGGTAGGTGTTCAGTAAATATCATTGGTTAATTGATTGGGGTTCAGGAGGTGGATTCTAGTTTTGACTCTGCGTGTGAGTATGGGCAGTGCTCTCTGGGCTTCATTTACCTGGTTCAATCAGTCAATTAATCAATGCTGTTTATTGACCACTTACAGTATGCAGAGCACTGTACTAAGTGTATAGGAGAGTTGGTAGACACGTTCGCTGCCCACAGTGAGTTTACACTCTATAGAGGAAAATTACCGGGAGGTCACTGGAGGACGAGTCAAGGATGGAGAGGTGGGAATTAGGGCTAGATTGTAAACTTGTTGATCATCAATCAATTTAAAATAATTCATTTATCATTTATTGAGTATTTACTATGTGAAGAGCACTGTACTAAGTGCTTGGAAAAGTACAATACAATAGAGCTCGTACACCTTATTCCTGCCTCCGAGGAGCTTACAGCCTTATTAGGGCAGGGATAGCTTGCACTTGTTTTACTATCCTCTCTAAGTGCTTAGAACAGTGCTCTTCATAGAGTAAGCAATCAATAAACATCATTGATTAAATCATCATCATCAGTCGTATTTATTGAGCGCTTACTGTGTGCAGAGCACTGTACTAAGCGCTTGGGAAGTACAAGTTGGCAACATATAGAGACAGTCCCTACCCAACAATGGGCTTACAGTCTAAAATTCGTTAGGGGTGTTGGATGGTCAGAGCTAGGTCACTCTGGGGGAATCAGGGACAGAGAGGGAAGAGTCAGGGATGTTGGATGGTGTATGCTGGGTCACTGAGGGGAGAGTCGGGGATGGAAAGGGAAGTGTCTGGCTTAGTGGATAGAGCACAGGCCTGGGAGACAGAAGGACCTGCGTTCTAATCCTGGCTCTGCCGCATGTCTGTTATATAACCTTGGGCAAGTCACTTCACTTCTCTGTGCCTCAGTTGCTTCATCTGTAAAATGGGGATTAAGAATGTGATCCCCACGTGGAAAAGGGACTGTGTCCAACCTGATTACCTTGAATCTACCCCAGTGCTTAGAACAGCGCTTGGCATGTAATAAGCGCTTAACAAGTATTATTATTATTATTACTATTAATAATAATAATAATAATAATAATGAGTCAGGGGTGTGGGATGGGACCTTTAGGCCAGTTGGAGGAGAGCCAGGGGAGTTGGAAGGTCCATGCTGGATTACTGGGGGAGGGGCAGGATTGGAAAGGGGAAAGTCAGGGCTGTTGGATTGTCCATGCTGGGTCACTGGAGGAGAGTCAGGAATGGAAAGGGGAGAGTCAGGGGCATCGGATGGTCTGTCCTTAATCATGAATGTGAGTGACCGGAAGGGTGACAAACACACAAGTTCTTCCAGTGTCCTGAACGTTGGGGCTGCCCAAGGGTGGAGGTAGGGTGGGGACCACCTCGTTCTGGGCCTCTGTCCACTCCCACCTGGTCTATGAGTTCTGTGGGGCGGGAGGAAGCGTGAATCCCGCCCGGGGAAGTCGGGGGCTGGTGGAAAGGAGGGGAAAGAACAGGTCTGAGTCAGCGCGGCGCTCCGCGTTTAATGGCACCACCTGCTTCTCGCTCATTCAAGTGCCCGGCTCTCTGCCCGCGCCCCCGCTGTGCCCCCTCCAGCGCCGTTGACTAAGTTGGAGTGTGTCAATTGTTTGCATGGCGTGGAGACAGGTTGTAGGGGGAGAGGGGGCGGGAGAGCTGGGCAGGGGGCTGAAGGAACCAGAGCTGGCTGATTCAGCGCCGGGGGGAGGGCCGTCCCGGAGGTCTCCAGAGCAAGGGGGAGGAGAGCGCAAGAAGGGTGGGAGAGATGGGGAGAGGGCAGGGGCTGACTGATTCATGAGGGGAGGGCGATGGGAGAAAGGTAGGGAACTAAGGAGGGGGCCGGGGATAGGATGGGAGTTCTGGGGAAGGGTCCGGAGGGTGGGGCCGGGGCTTCTGGGGCCCTGCAGGCGATGCTGAAGCCGCCCAGTCCGCCTCCAGGGGTAACTCCCAACCTGGCCAAGGGGAAGCAGCGTTGCCTAATGGAAAGCCCAGGGGCCTGGGAGTCAGAGAACCTGGGTTCTAATCCCCGTTCAGCGAATTGCCTGCTGTGTGGCCTTGGGTAAGTCATTTCACTTCTCAGTGCCTCAGTTCCCTTATCTGAAAAATGGGAAATTTGCCTAGATTACTGCATTAACCTCCTTGCTGACCACCCCACCTCCTGTATCTCCCCACTCCAGTCCATATTTCATGTGGCTGCCTGGATCATCTTTCTACAAAAACGTTCAGGACTTCATCACCCCCCCCCCCCCCCAACAATCTCCAGTGTTTGTCCATCCACCTCCATAGCAAATAAAAACTCAACATTGGCTTTAAAGCACTCCATCACCTTGCCCCCTCCTCACCTCACTTCACTTCTCTCCTTCTACAACCCCATCAGCATACTTCACTCTGTTGGTGCTAACCTTCTCACTGTGCCTCCATCTCACCTGTCTCGCCCGCCGACCCCTGGCCCACTCCTGTCTCTGACCTGGAATGCCCTCCCTCCACAGATCCGACAGACAATTACTGCCCCCTCCCCCTTCAAAGCCTTATTGAAGGCACATCTCATCCAAGAGGCCTTCCCAGACTAAGCCCCACTTTTCCTCATCTCCCACTCCCTTCTGCATTGCCCTAACTTGCTCCCTTTGCTCTTTCCCCTCCTCCCAGTCCCACAGCACTTATGAATATATCTGTAATTTTATTTATTTATATTGATGTCTGTCTCCCCCATCTAGACTGTGAGCTCCTTGTGAGCAGGGATTGTCACTGTTTATTGTGGTATTGTTCTTTCCCAAGTGCTTAATACAGTGCTCTGTATACAATAAGCACTTAATAATAATAATAATGGCATTTGTTAAGTGCTTACTATGTGCAAAGCACTGTTCTAAGCGCTGGGGAGGTTACAAGGTGATCAGGTGGCCACGTGGGGCTCACAATCTTAATCCCCATTTTACAGATGAGGTAACTGAGGCACAGAGAAGTTAAGGGACTTCCCCAAAGTCACACAGCTGACAATTGGCAGAGCTGGGATTTGAATCCATGACCTCTGACTCCCAAGCCCATGCTCTTCACTGAGCCATGCTGCTTCTCTTAATAAATACGATTGAATGAAATGAATGAATGGGAATTCAAAACCTGTTCCCTCTCCTACTTAGACTGTGAGCCCCCTGAGGAACCTGATTATCTCATATCTACTTCAGTGCTTAGTACAGTGCTTGGCACATAATAAGTGCTTAACAAATTCCACAATTTTATGGGAGAGGTGGGATTTTCTGGACAATGTTGCCAGGGATCAGCCACCAGGAAATGGGGACCAGTAGGCATCCTCACCGACTTCCTCCCCTCCCTCTCTCCCTCTGGGAAAGCAGGAATTGTTCCCCAACCTCAGAATCAGTGCTCCCTGAGGGATGGAGTCACTGAGCACAAGACTGTGCTCTAAAGGATAGATCAAGAACCTGGGAATCAGAAGGATCTGGGTTCTAATACCAGTTCCGCCACATGTCTACTGTGTGACATTGGGCAAGTCATTTCACTTCTCTGTGCCTCAGTTCCCTCATCTGGAAAATAGAGATAAAGACTGTGAGCCCCATGCGGGACAGAGACAGTGTCCAACCTGACAAATTTAATATCTACCTCAGTACTTAGCACAATTCCTGGCACATAGTAAGTGCTTAACAAATGCCACGGTTAATATTATTATTATTATTGAACTTAGGATGAGCTGCCATCTTAGAGTTAGAGTAGGTCACTTTGTACTCAATCAGCTTCAGCTCTCTCCCTTCACCGCAATTTCTTCTTCTGCTGCCCCTAGGAACCCCCCGCTGTCTGTGTTTAACTGGGTCCATGTGGGGTGATTTCGGGGTGCCTCCTACCCTTGAGGGAGGGGGCCTGAGGATCCTCAGGAAACTCAGGCAATCATGCACCTAAGAGATATAGAGCCTCCTCAGCAATCAGTCAATCGATCACTGACACTTATTGAGCATTTTCTGTGTGCAAAGCACTATATTAAGCACTTGGGAGAGCACACTAGAGATAGCAGACACAATTCCTGTCCTCAAGGAGCTGAAGCTCTAGTAGTGGAGAAAGACACTAAAATAAATTACAGATAGGGGAAGCATCAGTTCTGCATGTATATATATATCAGTGAGTAGACAAGATATATATATATATATATATATATATATATACACACATACAAATATATATATATGTGTATATATATATATATATATATATATCTTGTCTACTCACTGATTTATTTTGACTCTTCAAGTGGTAAATATTTTTATACCTATCTCCCCTGATAGGAAGGTTCTTGAGGACAGACAGTATGTCAATTCAGAAAAAGAATGAGGGGATTCCTTCAATTGTAACTTGGGGTTTGCCCCACACGAGGCTATCCCAGGCAACCAAACCCTGACTCAGGGGTGGGAAGCAGGGAATGGGGAGGTCTTGGAAGCAGGGGGGGGCAGAGAGCTGTGGCTGGAGGGAGAGTGGACAGCTTGTGGCTTCCCTAGGGCTGACAGTCAGAGGGAGAGAGCTATTTTTACTCACAGAAAGTGTTGGGAGAGGGCTCGGAGGAGTGGACTGGAGGTAGTGATTAGCCGGGGGCCTGCGCAGTGGTGGTGGGTGGTAGTGGTGGGCAGAGTAAGGGGAGCTGGAGAGGTGCCCCTTCCCACCCAACTCCCTCTTGGTTCCCACAGTGAGCGACCTCCTGTGTTGCTGCTCATCTGCCAGGTGTTTGACTGTACGTGACTGCCCGAGTGTGTATGCACGTGTGTGTACTTGGATAGGTCAGTGTTTAATGTGCATGCGTGACAATGTGGATGCATGTGTTTGTGACCCGTGTCACCGTAAGAGTGACAGCCCCTCAATGACAGGGATAGTGTCTCCTCCTCCTCCTTCCTCTGCCCCTCTTCCAGCACCAGTGCAGGGGGCTCTGCCCACAGGGAGAGGGGGCAGAGGACAACTGGGCCGGGGCAATGACTGCCCCCATCACCAGACACTCTGTTTTCATTTAGGCAGAAGGAAGCAGCTGGACTCTGGGCAGCCTGGAGCCTCCGGACGGGAAGCACTGAAGATTAGATTTCAGGCCAGCAGTGGTCCCACAGTGATCAATCCTGAGGCGCCCAGCTTGCCGAAAGGAGCCTGCCCATTGCCCCCAAGTCCAGGCACCCCTGGGCTTTCGGCCCCACAGAGGAAGACCCATGCCCTTTCCTCCACCCCCCGCCCCTCTGGTAGCTCGGACAGAGCACTACTTGGACTCACTTACTCTGCAGAAATTTATTACTCGATTTATTTTATTTGTACATATTTATTCTATTTATTGTATTTTGTTAATATGTTTTGTTTTGTTCGCTATCTCCCCCTTCTAGACTGTGAGCCCATTGTTGGGTAGGGACTGTCTCCATATGTTGCCAACTTGTACTTCCCAAGCGCTTAGTACAGTGCTCTGCAAACAGTAAGCGCTCAATAAATACGATTGAATGAATGAATGAATGAATGTACTGAGTGCCTGCTTTATGCAGAGCACTATATTGCAGCATATTCTACCATGTGCCTAATACGTGCAGAGCACTGCACTAGGTGCCCAATGTGTGCAGAGTACTGTACCATGTGCAAAGCACTCTCCTGGGTGCCTGCTGTGTGTAGAGAGCTGTACTAGATACCTAACATGCAGAGGACTGAACTGAGCATCTGTGTGTGCAGAGCACTGTTTTGAGCCCCCATTGTAAACTAGGCACAGGGTGCCAGCCAAGTGCAGAGTGCTGCAGTGGCACATAGTACAGTGCTCTGCACACTGTGAATGCTCAAGAAATATGATTGACTGATTGACTGACTGACTTACACAGCGGATTGAACTTGTGCTTGGAGTTGGTTGTTGTCAGCGCCTCAGCCGGGGTGACTGGTGTTGTGGGGGAAGATGGCCAAGAAGAACAGCAGGGAATGTCTATAAATAACCTGGCCATTGATCTCCGCAGCCCTGAGTTCAGCCAGCAAAGTCATTCTGGCTCCAGTTCCCCACTCGGAGGGGCTGCCACCAGCTCCCTCTGATCCTCCTCCTGTGCTTGTCCGCCCTTGGGACCCTGCAGTATAGACAGCTCAGTTCAGAACGGGCAGCAATAATATGATGGCAGGGTCTGAGGGGAAGAGCAGAGTGGCCTAGCAGAAAGATTCTGGGTTCTAATCCCAGCTCTGCCCCTTGCCTGCTGTGTGACCCCCAGGCAAGCCATTTACATTCTCTGTGCCTCAGTTCTTTTACTCCCCAGGGAGTCAGGCCACCATGCCTGTCTGGGGGTGACTCCTTGGGTTCCTAAAGCAGAAGCCACCAGGGACCCAGGGGAGTGGGTGCAGGGCAGTGGGGCTGAGGGCAGGGGGATAGGAGGGGAAGCTGGAGAGCTGTGTGGGGTGGCAGCCTAGTTTGGGGCTGGCCAGTGGGTGTTCGGATCTGGTGGATCATTGGAAATGGGTTGGGGAAATCATCGGGATGATGATAATGATAATTATCTCAGTGATGGGTGATGGGAAGTTTGTGGATAATCAGGATTTAGTGATCTTTTATCTTTTTCTCCCCACTCGCACTCTGCACAAATGGGCCTCTGCTGCTCTCCACAGACCGAGGCCTGGGTTCCACCCCACTCACCAGGACTCCACTGCTACTCTCTGCAGGTTGGGGCCTGGGTTCAGCCCTGTACACAAGGGCCCCATTGCCACTCCCAGCCCTGGTTCAGCCTCGCCGCTCTCTGCAAGCCTCGGCCAGCACACTTAACCTTTTATCTGTGGCAATCGGAGCTGAGCTCTGGTGGCTCATCTCTTTGATGGACTGGGTGCAGGACTGTTGTTGACGGGCTCATTAAATGCAATCTTCTGCTGGTGTGCATGGTGTGGACACAGAGTGGTTCCTGACCCTTTGAAGATGAACGCTCAGGCTGCAGGGTTCACTGCCCCACAAGCCAGTTCTCCTTCCCACGGCTGAGTGAGGGCTGAGTTCCAGTCTCGCCTGCCTCAGCCAGAAGTGTCTCTGCCTTTCTTCTGGGAGCAAGCAGCCAGGTCATTGTCCCTGAGCCTGTGCTGACTCCACGGGATCACTGACCCTGTCAGGGCCTCTGGAAGAGAATAGTGCTCCCTGGCCCACAACAGGAGCTGAGTATAGCACTCTGCACACAGGAAACATCTAGTACAGCTCTCTGCACACAGCAGTTGCCCAGAGTTTAAATATATGGACACAAATGCTATTGAAGGGGAGGTAGTAGAGGGAGTACTTAGAATGGGAAGAATGAAATGCATAGATGAAACAGAAATGTTAAAGTGGCAGCAGGGTGGGGTGGAAATAGAGATTATTCAGGGAAGGTTTCCTGGAGGAGATATTTTAGTAGTGCTTGGAAGGTAGGGAGAGCTGTGGTCTGCCGGATGTGAAAGAGGCAGGAGTTTCAGTTGGAAGGGAGGACATGAACAAGGGGTCGGCAGAGAGAGACAAGATGAAGGTACGGTGAGTAGGAGGAGTCAAATGTGCAGGCGGGGTTGTAGTAGGAGATGAGTAAGGCGAGGTGGGAGGGAGAGAACTGTTGAAGAGCCTTTAAAGCTAATGGTGAGTTGTATCATTCATTTGTTCATTCAATCACATTTATTGAGCGCTTACTGTGTGCAGAGCACTGTACTAAGCACTTGGGAAGTACAAGTTGGCAACATATACAGACGGTCCCTACCCAACAGCAGGCTCACAGTCTAGGTGTGGAGGTGGATGGACAACCATTGGGGGTTCATGAGGAATGGGGAGATTTGTACAGAAGTGTTTTTGAGGAAAATGATCCCAGCAGCAGAGTGAAACATGGACTGGAGACAGGAGAGGCTGGAGGCAGGGAGGTCAGTTAGGAGACTGATGCAGTAAATGGGGTGGGAATTGACAAGTGTGTTAGACCAATGTGGATGGACAAGAAGAGGTGGAGTCTAGCTGTGTTGTGAGGGAAGAACTGACAGGATTTGGTGCCTGATTATGTGTACTGAAGGAAAGAGTGGAGTCAAGGATAATGTCAGGGTTGTGGGTTTGTGAGATGGGGAAGATGGTGGCATAGTCATCAGTGATGGCCAAGCCCAGGGTAGGGGTTGTCAAATGATGACCTTGTCCCGGATGTGGTGTGGGGATGGTAGGAGATTTCTGAGCCCCAGTGGTGGAGGCGGGTCCAGGCTCAACTTTCCCCAGGGAGGGACTAGAAAACAGATTTTTCTCTGCTCCGGCAAAGTCTGGGCTGAGAAGGTCATTAATTCCTACGCAGCAGGTTCCAGGCAGAAGCAGAACGGTTCCTGGCAGCCCCTGGTGGCCCCAGGTTGATTCAGTCCTGCCTCTTCCCCATAACCCCCAGGGCTGAACCCCGGTCCCTCTCAAAGCGCCAGCCCCAGGGGTGCTCCTGCCTGGACAGCCCCGGTTCCCCGGCCCCCTTCCCTAGACCTCAAGAGCACAGATCCCACTTGAGTCAGTTGACTGCTGTCCAGTGAGATCACTTAGACCACGGAGCCCAGAGAGAGTGCGTTTCTTGCACAAGATCACGCAGCAAGGCAGAGCTGGGGCTAGAGCCACACTTTCTCCCAACACATGGGGTGTCCATCAGATCAGCCTATCTCTCCCACTGGGATCTGAGGGAAAAGGGGGAGGGCTGTTTCTCCTGCACCCTCTGGCCCTCCCTGTGTCCAGCACAGTGTGTGTGTGAGCATCTTGTCTCCTCTTCAGGCTGGCAGCCCTTTGGGGGTGATTGTGATTGAGCAGAACCGCAAGTGGTCATTCCCATCCCCCAGGAGCACTCTAATCAATCAATCAGTCATATTTATTGAGCACTTACTATCTGCAGGGTATTGTACTAAGCACTGGGAGAACACAATACTACAGAATTAGCAAAATTTGCAGTCATGTTCCCTGTCCATAACGAGCTCACAGTCTAGAGGGGGAGATCAAGTGTGATTTTGTTTTATCAGTGTCTCAGCCCATAAAGAATAGTCATATGAATTTCATCAAGAAATTAAAACCAGCAGCTTCTCATCCTCCATGAATTAGACAGAAAGGCCAACATGAGATAAATTACTCCTCCCACCAGGAAAGCCCGACTGCGATCAATCGCTTGGGCAACGGCCTTAATCCGTGCCGAGGGCGGGCAGGAGGGCAATTTGGACCAAGGCCTCTTGGGAAGAAACCAAACTTTCTGCCTGCCAGAACCTGCTTCCCAGCCGGGAGCTAAACTAGATTGTTCACTCCTGGATTTCACCATGCTGTTTCCTGGTGAAACACCACTGGCACCTGGCCGTCCTCCATCCCCTTGGGTACCTGCCCCTTGCCCTCAATCAATCAATCAATCAATCAATCGTATTTATTGAGTGCTTACTATGTGCAGAGCACTGTACTAAGCGCTTGGGAAGTACAAATTGGCATCACATAGAGACAGTCCCTACCCAACAGTGGGCTCACAGTCTAAAAGGGGGAGACAGAGAACAGAACCAAACATACCAACAAAATAAAATAAGTAGGATAGAAATGTACAAGTAAAATAAATAAATAAATAAATAAATAGAGTAATAAATATGTACAACCATATATACATATATACAGGTGCTGTGGGGAAGGGAAGGAGGTAAGACGGGGGGGTGGAGAGGGGGACGAGGGGGAGAGGAAAGAAGGGGCTCAGTCTGGGAAGGCCTCCTGGAGGAGGTGAGCTCTCAGCAGGGCCTTGAAGGGAGGAAGAGAGCTAGCTTGGCGGATGGGCAGAGGGAGGGCATTCCAGGTCCGGGGGATGACGTGGGCCGGGGGTCGACGGCGGGACAGGCGAGAGCGAGGTACGGTGAGGAGATTAGCGGTGGAGGAGCGGAGGGTGCGGGCTGGGCAGTAGAAGGAGAGAAGGGAGGTGAGGTAGGAGGGGGCGAGGTGATGGAGAGCCTTGAAGCCCAGGGTGAGGAGTTTCTGTCTGATGCGCAGATTGATCGGTAGCCATTGGAGGTTTTTGAGGAGGGGAGTAATATGTCCAGAGCGTTTCTGGACAAAGATAATCCGGGCAGCAGCATGAAGTATGGATTGAAGTGGAGAGAGACACGAGGATGGGAGATCAGAGAGAAGGCTAGTGCAGTAGTCCAGACGGGATAGGATGAGAGCTTGAATTAGCAGGGTAGCGGTTTGGATGGAGAGGAAAGGGCGGATCTTGGCAATGTTGCGGAGCTGAGACCGGCAGGTTTTGGTGACAGCTTGGATGTGAGGGGTGAATGAGAGAGCGGAGTCGAGGATGACACCAAGGTTGCGGGCTTGTGAGACGGGAAGGATGGTAGTGCCGTCAACAGAGATGGGAAAGTCAGGGGGAGGACAAGGTTTGGGAGGGAAGACAAGGAGCTCAGTCTTTGACATGTTGAGCTTTAGGTGGCGGGCGGACATCCAGATGGAGATGTCCTGAAGGCAGGAGGAGATGCGAGCCTGGAGGGAGGGGGAGAGGGCAGGGGCAGAGATGTAGATCTGGGTGTCATCGGCGTAGAGATGATAGTTGAAGCCGTGGGAGCGAATGAGGTCACCAAGGGAGTGAGTGTAGATTGAGAACAGAAGGGGACCAAGCACTGAACCTTGGGGAACCCCCAGAGTAAGAGGATGGGAGGGGGAGGAGGAGCCTGCAAAAGAGACTGAGAAAGGATGACCGGAGAGATAAGAGGAGAACCAGGAGAGGACGGAGTCTGTGAAGCCAAGGTCAGATAACGTGTTGAGGAGAAGGGGGTGGTCCACAGTGTCAAAGGCAGCTGAGAGGTCGAGGAGGATTAGGACAGAGTATGAGCCGTTGGATTTGGCAAGCAGGAGGTCGTTGGTGACCTTTGAGAGCGCAGTTTCCATGGAATGAAGGGGACGGAAGCCAGACTGGAGGGGGTCGAGGAGAGAGTTGTTGTTGAGGAATTCTAGGCAGCGCGTGTAGACAACTCGTTCAAGGAGTTTGGAAAGGAATGGTAGGAGGGATATGGGACGATAACTAGAAGGTGAGGTGGGGTCAAGAGAGGGTTTTTTTAGGATGGGAGAGACATGGGCATGTTTGAAGGCAGAGGGGAAGAAACCAGTGGAGAGTGAGCGGTTGAAGATGGAAGTTAAGGAGGGGAGAAGGGATGGAGCGAGAGATTTCATAAGATGAGAGGGAATGGGGTCAGAAGCACAGGTGGCCGGAGTAGCACTTGAGAGGAGGGAGGAGAGTTCCTCTGAGGATACCGCTGGGAAGGATGGGAGAGTAGCAGAGAGTGTTGAGAGCCGGGGGGTTGGAGAAAGGGGGGAAGAGACTTTGGGGAGGTCGGACCTGATGGATTGAATTTTGTTAATGAAGTAGGAGGCCAGATCGTTGGGGGTGAGGGAAGGAGGAGGGGGAGGAACCGGGGGCCTGAGAAGGGAGTTGAATGTACGGAAGAGCTGGCGGGGGTGATGGGCAGGGGTGTCAATAAGGGAGGAGAAATAGTTTTGTCTGGCAGAAGAGAGGGCTGAGTTAAGGCAGGAAAGGATAAACTTGAAGTGAACGAGGTTAGCATGGTGTTTAGACTTTCGCCAGCAGCGTTCGGCAGCTCGAGCATAAGAGCGAAGGAGGTGGACAGTGGCAGTGATCCAGGGCTGTGGGTTAGTGGTGCGAGAGCGGCGAAGGGAAAGGGGAGCGAGCGAGTCTAGCTGAGTAGAAAGGGTAGAGTTGAGAGCAGTAATCTGATCATCAAGACTGGGTAGAGAGGAGAGGGCAGCGAGGTGGGGTGTGAGGTGCTCCGAAAGATGGGTGGGGTCCAGAGAGCGGAGATCTGTGTGAGGGAGTAATACGGATTTACAGGGGAAAGGAGTGTGAGTGAGGAGGCAGGTGAGAAGATTATGATCAGAGAGAGGGATCACAGAGTTGGTGAGGGTGGACACAGTGCAGTGGTAGGAGATGATGAGGTCGAGGGTATGACCAAGTTGGTGAGTGCGCGAGGTGGGGTTGAGGAAGAGGTTGGCAGTGTCAAGGAGAGATAGAAGGCGGGTGGCAGAGGAGTCGTTAGGGATATCCATGTGGATATTGAAGTCTCCGAGGATCAGAGTGGGCATGGAGAAGGAGAGAAGGAATGTGAGGAAGGGGTCAAAGTCGTTAAAGAAGTTTGAAGTGGGGCCCGGAGGGCGGTAGATGACGGCTACAAGAATCTGGAGGGGGTGGTAGAGGCGAATAATGTGGGCTTCAAAGGAAGGGAAGGAAAGGGAAGGGGGAGGAGGGATAGTGCGAAAGCGACATTGGGGGGCGAGAAGGAAACCGACACCTCCTCCTTTTCCGGTGAGTCTGGGGGAGTGGGAGAAGAAGAGGCCTGCACTGCAGAGAGCAGCAGAAGAGACCGTGTCGTCCGGCGACAGCCATGTTTCAGTTAGGGCGAGGAGGAGTAGAGAACTGGAAAGGAAAAGGTCCAGGATGAAAGGGATCTTACTTAAAACGGAGCGGGGGTTCCAGAGGCCACACTTGGCATCAGCTGTCGAGGGTGGGGAGGGAGGGGGAAGGGTGCGAGGGGTGGGGAGGGTTTGGATTGGGATGAGTTGGCGGGGGCCTGGGCGCGGAGAGTGGGAAGGGGGGTTGCGATGGGAAAGGAGAACTGGGATGGGGTGGGGGCGGGGAGAAGGGGAGGAGGGGGGCCGGGAGGGAGAAGCGGAGGACCTGCGCTGGTACAGAGGAATCCTTGGTAGGGGTTGAGGGGGAGCGGTCTTGGTGGGTGAGAGGGAGGGAAACAGCTGGGTGGGAGAGGGGAAGGGGAAGGTGAGGAATGGGAATGGCAGTTGGGAGCAAGGGAACTGAAAGGGAACTCACCCTCTCCCCACCCCCAACCCCGGCTGACACCCAGGATAAATGACTCCAGTGACCCAGAAGCAAAACCACAACATGAACAAGACCACGGGCTCACCAACTGGCCTTCAACAGAGCCTGCTGGGCACCTCGGAGGTAAAGTCAGTCAATCATATTTATTGAGCACTTACTGTGTGCAGAGCACTGTATTTAGATCTTGGGAGAGTAGACTGTAACTATATAGCAGATACATTTCCTGTTCACACAGAGTTTACAGTTTAGAGGGAGCCTGGAAGGGGGTGAGAGGAGACATGGTCCCTGCCCTTGGGGGATACCAGTATGAAGTGGGAGACAGGACATACACATGTGCATGCTCACACACATACACTCACACAAACACACACACATTATGCTGGGCACTAAGAAGGAACAGCAGGAAGAGTCATGATTCCTGTCCTCAAGGCGCTACCAAACAGATGACTTGTACTTCCCAAGCGCTTAGTACAGTGCTCTGAATACTGGAAGTGCTCAATAAATACGATTGAATGAATGAATGAATGAATGATGGGAAGACAGGACATCCATCAATCAATTTGTTGGGGTAACTGGGGTGTTCACTCATTCATTCAATCATATTTATTGAGCGCTTACTGTGTACAGAGCATAAAGCCTACCTAGCTCCCTCAGACCAGAGTTCTCAGATCTGCATCCTTCCCACTCCACCCAGTTGGATCTGGAATACCAGCTAGCCCATCCCCTTCAATTAATCAATCAATCAGAGAATTTACTGTGTGCAGAGCACTGTAATAAGCACTTGGAAGAGTACAATATAACACATTTGATAGGTATGTTCTCTGCCCACAAGGAATTTATAGTCTAGAAGGGGAGACAGACATTAAAATAAATTACAAGCATGGATATAATTCAGTCAATTGTATTTACTGAGCATGTACTGTGTTCCGAGCATTGTACTAAGCACTGGGAAGAGTACAATTCATTAATGTAGTATTTATTCATTCAATAGTATTCATTGAGCACTTACCGTATGCAGAGCACTGTACTAATTGCTTGGAAAGTACAATTCGGCAACAGATAGAGACAATCCCTGCCCAAAAATGGGCTCACAATCTAGAAGGGGGAGACAGACAAAAAAACAAGTAGACAGACAACAAAATAAGTAGACAGGCAGCAAAACTAGTAGACAATAGACACAAAAAGGTAATAATTGTGGTATTTGTTAAGTGCTTACTACGTGCCAGGCACTGTACTAAGTGCTGGGGTGGATACAAGCAAATCAGATTGGACACAGTCCCTGTCCCTTCTGGGGCTCACAGTCTTAATCCCCATTTTACAGATGAGGTAGCTAAGGTACAGAGAAATGAAATGACTTGCCCAAGGCCACACAGCAGATAAGGGGCAGAGTCTGGATTAGAACCCATGGTCTGAGGAGGAGGAGGAGGAGGAGAAGAAGAAGAGAAGCTTATCCCCATTGAATGTATAGTGGTACTGAGGCCCTGGGAAGATAAGTGACAGAAGAGCAGGGACAGAGGTGGAAGCAGCGTAGCTCAGTGGAAAGAGCACGGGCTGTGGAGTCAGAGGTCATGGGTTCAAATCCCGGCTCTGCCAACTGTCAGCTGTGTGACTTTGGGCAAGTCACTTCACTTCTCTGTGCCTGTTACCTCATCCGTAAAATGGGGATTAAAACTGTGAGCTCCCCGTGGGACAACCTGATCACCTTGTAACCTCCCCAGCACTTAGAACAGTGCTTTGCACATAGTAAGCGCTTAACAAATATCATCATCATCATCATCATCAGAACCTGGATCTCCTGACCTTAGAGTCATAGAGGTTAAGTGACTTGGCCAAAGTCATGCAGCAGGCCGGGGCAGAGCTGGGATTAGAACTCAAGTCTCTCAACTCCCAGCCCTTGCAATGTTCTACTCATCACCTGGGGGTTGGCTAAGGGGTCGGTTTCCCTTTGTGATAAGTCCCAGATGCAGACTGATTCTCCAACTCATGAGCAAGTTCTACCCAACGAGACGAAGAATCAGTCCAGTGACCTCTTAGCCAAACCACTGAAAAGGATAAAATAACAAAAGGAAAATGTAATATCCCCCTCTTGCCCTCCTTGGAGATGGCTATTAGTAGTGTCATTAGCAGGGATTGACAGGCAATTCAGACAAGGATGTGTCATGAAGTTGGGGTGGGGGTGGGGGGACAGAATAATGATTAATCACAGCAAATACCTTTTCGAAATGGAACCTGGGACAAGGACAGCCGCCTGAATACACGTGTGAATGTGATTCTTTTTTTCCCTTTGAACGAAAATGGCTTGCAGAGGGCAAAAATGGTCTGGAACTCGGAAATTGAGAAAATATTGATGAAAATTCTATCTCCGGAATGTCTCCGCATGGAAAGAAGGACTGAGCCGAGGGGGACGAGAGAACTTGGTGTTGGATGGGGAGATGGAATTTCTGCAGGCAGGCAAGGAGCGGAAAGAGGAAATACAAAACAAAATGGATCGTTACTGTAATGTGAAATTGAGCAAAGCGTCCAAGAGAAGGGCAATGGCAGGATTCTAACCCTGGGGAATCGGGATCATTTCAGTCTTCTCCTTTAATCAGGGAGCCAGCCTTCAACCATTCCATTCAGAATAAACAGAAAACCAATGCTGGTTATTTTCACTACCTGTATAGGTGGACTACATGTGGAGCAGTGTGGAGGAGAGGCAACTGTGCGGGCATAAGAGGGAAACCCTTCCCAGCAGCCTCTGGGGTCACTTGAGCATGTGGGAGGATGGGGGTAATACCCTCTTCCCAACAAGGGGGTCCAGAGGCAGGAAAAAAGCCCAATATTATTCACTCAGTAGACACACGCACACACTTGCACACACACAAGGACCACTGTCCAATGTAAGGCTGATAGAAAAGCCAGTGTGGATCATTTGATTTCACAATCTTCTAGAAGTTCTTCCTCTTGTCTACCCTAAATACCACCCCCCCAGCTTCAGTTTGCTTCCCATTGTCCTGATCCTAGAGAGGAGACCCCACCACCACCCAACCTCCCAAGGTCCATGTTTAGCTCGAGCCTGGAATCCCCTTAACCTTCCCTTCCTCCGAGTGGCCCGTTTCTCCCTATTCCCAAACATTTCTCTTCCCAACTCCCTGGGCCTAGGGGCCAGGTGTCTGGGGGAGGGGGATAGGTGGGGGAATACAACACTAATGCTTTCAGCATCCCATTCTTGAAGGGTCAGTCAGTCAGTGGTCAATTTTTTTTATTGAGCATCTACTGTGTGCAGAGCGCTATACTAAGCACTTGGGAGAGTACAATATAACAATGTAGCAGACACATTCCCCATCCACAACGAGCTTACAGTCTAGAGGGGGAAACAGACATTAACATAAATACATAAAATTACACATATGGACATAAGTGCTGTAGGGTGGGAGGGGGGATGAATAAAGGGTGCAGAGAAGCAGCGTGGCTCAGTGGAAAGAGCACAGGCTTTGGAGTCAGAGGTCAGAGGTTCAAATCCTGGCTCCGCCAGTTGTCAGCTGTGTGACTTCCGGCGAGTCACTTCACTTCTCCTCCAACTTGTACTTCCCAAGCGCTTAGTACAGTGCTCTGCACACAGTAAGCGCTCAATAAATACGATTGATTGATTGATTGATTGATTGATTCTCCGGGCCTCAGTTCCCTCATCTGTAAAATGGGGATGAAGACTGTGAGCCCCCCGTGGGACAACCCGATCACCTTGTAACCTCCCCAGCGCTTAGAACAGTGCTTTGCACATAGTAAGTGCTTAACAAATGCCATTATTATTATTAAGTCAGGGCGACACAGAAGGGAATGGGAGAAGAGGACTGGAAGGCTTAGTCCGGGAAGGCCTCTTGGAGGAGATGGGGAATAGAAACGGGATACACACCCCCAGCCCCTTCTCCAGGGGAGCCTAAGGCCGGTACCGGGCAGGAGGAGGTTTGGGGCGGGGGTCGAGGCGAGGCAGGGAGGCGAGGTAATGCCAGGCTTGGGCGGGGCGAAGGGGGGCCGAAGGGGAGAGCTGTAAAGCTATAAATAATTCGGGCTCCACTGCCCTTTACCTCCGGCGCCAAGCCGGGGCCGGGGAGGGGGGCAGCGGCGACGGCGGCCGGGATCAGCAAGGGAGGACCCTCCCCCCGGCCCCCCGCCCCAAGTCCACCAGCCCCGGCTGGGCCCCCTCCTCCCCCATTCGCCCACCTCGTTCGGGCCAGCCCCCACCCCCGCTTCTTTAGCCTGGCTGGACGGAGTTGTCTGCGGGCCGGGGCGGTGCCAGGGGGCACTGGGGAGGGGTCGCCTCTTCTCCATCAGCCCCGGTGCCCGGAGGGGGAAGGGGAGGGGGTCAGGGGACGGGAGACGCGGCGACCGAGCGCCAGGTGCGGGCCCCGGGCGTGATGGAGGGGCGGGCACGGCGGGCCGGGCCAGGCAGGACCAGAGGGGGGTGGTCCCCGACCCTCGGACCACCCCCCTTCCTCCTCCTTCTCCTCCCCCCCGGACCCCTGCGCCTGCCGCCGCCGCTGTTGCCACTGCTGCTGCTCCTGCAGGTGAGTTGGGGGCGGGTCGGGGGTCGTGGGCAACGGCCTCTGACCCCCCTCGCCGCAGGCAGCTCGGCCTTGGCGTGGCGGGAACGGCCGGACAGTTTCTCTGGGTCCTGGTGGCTGGCCATGGACCCCCTCCCATCCCAACCCCCGACCCCAAACAGAAGGGGGACGTACATAGCGCTGGACTACCTGGGGGCAGGGGGAGAGGGGCTTGAAGGGGAAATAGGGGCCCCCACGGGGGCGTGAGCACAGGATCCGACCCCACCAGGGAAAACACCGGTGAGTCCACAAGGGGTTGGGGAGATCCGTGGATGAGGGTCTGTCCTGGGTCACTGGGGAAGTCGGGGAAGGAGAGGGGAGAGTCGGGGGGGGTGGGGGGAAGCGGGGTTGGACGGTCCGTGTTGGAAGTGGGGAAGGGAGAGTTATGGGTGCTGGGTGGTCCGTGCTGGCTCACTGGGGAGAGGTAAGGATGGAGAGGGGCGAGTCAGGGGTGTTGGATGGTCTGGCTTGCGTCATTGGGAGGGAGTCAGGGATGGAGAGAGGAGTCAGGGATGTTGGATGGTCTGTGCTGCGTCACTGGGAGAGGGTCAGGGATGTTGGATGGTCTGCAAGGAGAGTCAAGGATGTTGGGTGGTCTACAAGGAAAGAGAGTCAAGGAGGTAAAAGAGAAAAGATTTCCAGGTGTTCACTGCACCCACTACTGCACTGCTCAACCTCTCTGATTCGTCCATGCAAACCTTATGCCTGTACCACACTCTGGACACTCCCAACCCACCGTCAAATTCACCAGACCCCAGCTCTCCCAGCTTAAAATTCATCAGACCCTCCTTCAAAACCTCCTGAAATCTCACCCCGTTCAGTAAACCCTTCCCAATTAAAGTCTCATTCGGCTTCAACCATTCCATTCACAAGAAATAGAAAACCAATGCTGGTTTCTTTGCATTATCTGCAGTGCTGGATTATGTGCAGAGCAGTGTGGAGGAAAGGCAATTGCCCAGGCATCACTATCATCATAATAATAATGAATGAATGAAGTGCTTACTGTGTCAGTCACTGTTGTAAGTGCTGGGGTAGATACAAAGTTAATCAGGTTGGACACAGTCCCTATCCCACGTAGGGTTCACATAGGGCTCATAGCCTTTGGCACATCAGTCCAACAGCCTTTCTCATCATAGCTGTATTTTTGGTGATATCCTATTCTCAGAACCTTATGCATATTTTCATTTGGAGTTTCATTTGCAGAATGACTTACTTATTCCGCTATGTCATCCAAATATACTTACCCTACTTCCAGTTACATCTTCTCACGCACACTCTTTGCAAATTGTTTTTGTCTGCCGCTCCCTTTATGCTGTACACTCCTTGAGTTTGACCTAGTGGATAGAGCATGGGCCTGGGAGTCGGAAGGACTTGGGTTCTAATCCCAGCTCCACCACTGTCTGCTGTGTGATCTTGAGCAAGTCCCTTAACTTCTCTGTGCCTCAGTTACCTCAACTATAAAGTGGGGATTAAGACTGTGAGCCCCATGTGGGACAGGGACTGTGTCCTATCCGATTAGCTTGTATCTACCCCCGCACTTAGTACAGTGCCTGGAACACAATAAGTGCTTAACAAATACCACAATTATTATTATTATTATTGAGGGCAGGGACTGTGTTTTTGAATCTGTTTTACTCTTGTAACAACTCATTTGAGAGGTGTTTTTGTTTGCTGTGGAGGGAAAGGGCCACTATTGAAGGTTTCTGAGGAGAAGGGTGAGGGGTGATGAGTGATATTTCAAGAAAACCATTTGCACGGTAGTGGGACTACAGATTGTATTAGACTGAGAACTCATAGTTATAATTGTACAAGATGAGACAGCAGTGTGGCCTAGTGAAAAGACCACAGACCTGGAAGTCACAGGCCTGGGGGTCTAATTCCGACTCCAGCATTTGTCTGCTGTGTGACCTTAGGCAAGTCGCTTAACTTCTCTGTACCTCAGTTACCTCGTATATGAAATGGGGATTAAGACTGTGAGCCCTGTGTGGGACAGGGACTCTGTCCAACCTAATTATCTTGTTTCTACCCCAGCACTTTGTACAGTGCCTGGCACTTAGTAAGCCTTAACAAATAATATAAAAAAGTCGAGATCCACTCGTTTATAAACTCCTTAAAGGCTGAAATCATGTCTATCAACTCTAAGCACGTAGTACAGTGCTCTGCACATAGTAAGTGCTCAATAAATACCATTGATTGATTGATTACCATGTGCAGAGCCCTGAAGTAAGCATGGGAAAGAATATATGGGTGGGAATTGATTGACAATGGGAGAGAGAGAATGAATGGTGGTTAATCAGTGTTTCTACAGTAATCTAGACTGTCAGCCCAGGGACAATGTCTAGTTCTCATATATATAGATACGTAACTATGTATATATACATATATATGTTAGTACAGAGTTTTGCACAAAGTAAGCCTTTAATAAATAGTATTACTGCTGCTACATGTGGCCAGAATTCAAATGAGATTCTCCAAAGCACTTACATACATATCCATAATTTATTTGACTGTCTCTCACCATTTAGAATGTCACCTCCTTATGGGCAGGGAACATGTCTACCAACTCTATTGCACTCTCCCAAGCACTTAGTACATTGCCCTGCACACAGTGCTCAATAAATATGAATGATTGATTGATTAAGTAGTGTAGTGGCTGCTTTGGGGAGGGGTTGCGGGGGAAGGGGCAGGTCCTATGAAGAACTGGCAGGACTTGGGAGTTGATTGAGTGTAAGAGTTGAAAGACAGCAGGGAGAAGTCAAGGGTGACACCGATGATTTAGACTAGGCAGGGAGGAGATGGTGGCATGACTGAAGGAGACAGGATGTTAGGAGGAAGAGCAGATTTAGCATGGCTTTCAAGCCAATTTCCCATGAATGCCCTACAGGCTAGGGGGGATCTAGACTCAGGCTGAGGAAGGGACAGGCTCAGTGAAGCCCGGGAAGGCAGGCACTTTTGCTTGGGTTCCGGGCAGCATTTCACTGGGTGGGTATGAATGGCTGAAAAGGGTCCATGTTCTAAGTGGAGACATTCTGACCAGGTTCCAGACTGAGATAGTTGCGCTGCCTGGCAGATCACATGATGCGATGCCCTCTCCCTAGCCCCCAAACTGAGCCCTGCTGGCTTCTCACTGACTAATGCTTGGCAGAAGCCCAACTGGTGTTGAATCAGCACCTACTGTGTGCCAAGTGCTGTGCTGAGAGCTGGAATGGATACAACAGAATCAAATAATCAATCAATTAATGGTATTTTTTGAGCAGTTACTGTGTGTAGAACATTGCTCTAAGCATTTGAGAGAGTATAACACAATATTGTTGGTAGACTACAATAGAGTTGGTAGGCAGGATCCCAGCTCTCAAAGAGCTTACAATCTAGTCGGGAAGACATACTTGAAAAGAAATTACCAATAGGGAAAATTCATTCAATCATATTTATGGAGCACTTACTGTGTGCAGAGCACTGTACTAAGCACTTGACTGAGTATAAGGACATGGACATAAGTGCTATGGGGCTGGGGATTTGGGGATCGGGGGGAGTCTCAAAGTGCTTAAAGGGAACTGACCCGAGTGCACGGGTGACACAAAGAGGAGGGTCAATAGGGTGGGGAGATGATCACATGCAGTCCTTGTCCCCAACAGGGCTCATGATCTCACAAGGGAGGGAGAGAGGGCAGGGACCTTATCTCCATTGTACAGATGAGGAAACTGAGGCCCAGAGTGGGTGAATGCCTTTCCTTAGGTCCCACTGCAGGCTGGCTCTGGAAGCAGGCAGGACCCCCGGTGGGTGAATGCATGGAGAAAGAGAGCAAAAGAGTGGATCTCACCTGCTAGAGAGGTTTGAGTGGAAACAATAAAATAGGGACAACCACGCCAACAGGGCCAGCCCCTGCCTCAGTGGTTTCTCTGAGCCTGATTGGGCTGAGGAAACTCACACCTAGATAATAATAATCAATGTGATATTTGTTAAGCGCATACTATGGGCCAAGCACTGTGCTAAGCCCTGGGGTAGATACAAGATAATCAGGTTGGACACATAACCTGTGCTACATAGTGTTCACAGTTTTAATCCCCATTATACAGATGAGGGAACTGAGGCCCAGAGAGGTGAAGTGACTTGCCCAGGGTCACACAGCAGATAAGTGGTGGAACTCGGATTAGAACCCAGGTCCTTTTTTTGTCACTATGCCTGGCACCCTCACACACTACGGCACACTGTGTTTGTTTCGGGTTCTGAATTCTCCATTGTCTAGGGGTTCCGAGAGTGGGTCAGAGGGAGGGGAAACAGGGGAGTGGGCAGCACTTTGGCCCAACCCACCCCTGGCTCCTGCTGAGAGAGTAGGGAGAGCCAGGACAGCTGGAGAATGGCATCTGGGTGGAGGGCTAGGGAGGAGGGGAGTGCGGAAGGAAGGGGGATTAGAGTTTGTTCTTTGCCACTGGGTGGGGGGAGGAGCTACTACCAGGAACCGGGGTGACCTTGGCAGGAGCCGGAAAGCCGGCCACTGGGAGAAGGAACTGGAGGTACTTCTGGTGGCTTCCCGAGTTCCCTCCAGCCGAGAGAGAGAGAGAAAAAGACAGACAGAGAGAGAGACAGAGACAGAGGGTCTAAATAAAGAGCAGCCAAGGGAGGGGGGAGAGATGGAAGAGACAAGCAGGAGGAGAGGGGGAAGAGGGGTAGTGGCAGAGGAAAAGGCGGGGATGGGGAAGGGAGGAGAGGAGGAGAGAGCAGAAGGAGGGGAGCAGGAAGAGGGTGGGGGGGCCAGTCAGTTCCTTCTGGACCATGGGAAGGGGGTTGGAGTTCAGAAGGGCAGTGAGCACATGATTCCTCAAGTGCTTAGTGCAGTACTCTACACACAGTAAGTGCTCAGTAAATACCACTGACTGACTGATTGAGTTCTCTCAGCATCCTCTTGTCCCTTTCAGAGATAGGGCAGGCCTGGGCCAGACGGGCCCGAGGCCAACCCTTGGGGTGCAGCTCTGGGTCTGATGCTATTATTAGTAGTAGTGGTAGTATTAACATTGTATTTGTTAAGCTCTAAATGCCAAGCATGCTACTAAACCCTGGGGTAGTTAAAAGTTAATCAGGTTGCGCACAGTCTCTGTCCCACATAAGATTCACAGGAGGGAGAACAGCCTTTGAATCCCCATTTTACAGATAAGGAAACTGAGTTGCAGAGAAGTCACATGACTTGCGCAAGGTCACTTAGCAGGCCAGTGGCAGAGCTGGGATTAGAATCCAGATCCTCTGACTCCCAGGTTTGGGCTCTTTCCACTAGACCGTGTTGTTTCTCTATTTGATGTTTTCTGATCTGGAGGAAGGAAACAGACCAGTGGACCTGCCCCTTCCTTCCCAGAACTGGCCAGCGCCCACAGCCAGAATTCCCACCTAAGGTACTAGTGACCCCTCATACTTAGAGAAGCAGTGTGGCCTAGTGGATACAGCATGAGCCTGGGAGTCAGACATAATAATAATAATAACATTTATTACGTGCTTACTATGTGCAAAGCGCTGTTCTAAGCACTGGGGAGGTTACAAGGTGATCAGGTTTTCCCACTGGGGGCTCACAGTCTTAATCCCCATTTTACAGATGAGGGAACTGAGGCACAGAGAAGTGAAGTGACTTGCCCAAAGTCACACAGCTGACAATTGGTGGAGCTGGGACTAGAACCCATGACCTCTGACTCACAAACCCGGGCTATTTCCACTGAGCCACGCTGCTTCTCATAAGACATGAGTTCTAATTCTGGCTCCACTACATATCTGCTTGTGGCCTTGGACAAGTCGCTTCACTTCTCTGTGCCTCAGTTACCTCATCTGGAAAATGGGGATAAAAGCTGTGAGCCACATGTGGGACAGGGATTGTGTTTAACTTGATTAGCTTGTAACTACCCCAGCTCTTTGAACTATGTGTGGTACACAGTAAGCACTTAACAAATACCACAATTATTATTATTATTATTGATTGTGGTATTTGTTAATCGCTTACAATGTGCCAGGTGCTGTACTAAGCGCTGGGGTGGATACAAGCAAACTGGGTTGGACACAGTCCCTGTCCCACAGTGGGCTCACAGTCTCAATCCCCATTTTATAGATGAGGTAACTGAGGTCCAGAGAAGTTAAGTGACTTGCCCAAGATCACACAGCAGACAATAATAATAATGGCATTTATTAATCACTTACTATGTGCAAAGCACGGTTCTAAGCACTAGGGAGGTTACAAGGTGATCAAGTTGACCCACATGGGGCTCATAAGTCTTCATCCCCATTTTACAGATGAGGTCACTGAGGCACAGAGAAGTTAAGTGACTTGCCCGAAGTCACACAGCTGACAATTGGCAGAGTCGGGATTTGAACCCATGACCTCTGACTCCAAAGTCCGTGCTCTTTCCACTGAGCCACGCTTGGAGCTGGAATTAGAGCCCACCTCTTTCTGAAGCCCAGGCCCGTGCTCTGTCCACTGTTCCATGCTCCAAGGCCTGCCCCTGGAATTGCGGAGTTTACAAAACAATAACAGTAAATACTTAGTAAATCTTATTGTTGTTGTTATTATTACCACCCAGGTAACGACTAGTGGGGCCGGGAAAAGGCCCCGAATGCCCGGTCCGGCAGCCGTGCCCTCGGGCTGGCATTAGGGGCGGCCCCGCGGGGGTGATTTGCCGGAGCCGCCGGGAGGCACGGGCGGAGAGGCTGGCTGTTTCCATGGCAACCGCCGGGCGCGCGGCGGAGGCACGGTCCGGCACAAAGGGGAAGGGCGGGCAGGGAGACGCTCCGCCCCCTGCCGGCCGATCCAGGAACAGCTACGAGCGGACGCTTTGCCCTCCCCCTCCTTCACTCTCTGGAAACTGGTCCCCTAGACTAAACTTTTCCAAAATCAATCGATCAACCAAAAGCATTTATTGAGCTCTTACTGTGTGCAGAGCACTGAAATAATAATAGTAATAATAATGATGATGGCATTTGTTAAGCGCTTACTATGTGCAAAGCACTGTTCTAAGCGCTGGGGAGGATACAAGGTGATCAGGTTGTCCCTCGGGGGGCACACAGTCTTAATCCCCATTTTACAGATGAGGTCACTGAGGCACAGAGAAGTTAAGTGACTTGCCCAAGGTCACACAGCTGACAATTGGCAGAGCCGGGATTTGAACCCATGACCTCTGACTCACAAGCCCGTGCTCCGTCCATTAAGCCACGCTGCTTCTCTACTACTACTGTACTAACTCTGCTGTATTGTATTATCCCAACCAGTGCTTACAGTGCTCTTACAGTACATTGCTCTGCACACAGTAAGCGTTCAGTAAATATGATCAATCAAGTGTATTCATTCATTGATTGACTGAGGCACAGAGAAGTTAAGTGACTTGCCCAACATCTAACACAGCAGTCAATAGGCATCATACACAGTCCCTCTAGACTGGGAGCTTGTTGTGGGCAGGGAATGTCACTGTTCATTGTTGTAGTGTACTCTCCCAAGCGCTTAGTACAGTGCTTTCCCCATAATAAGCACTCTATAAATATGATTGAATGAATGAATGAATTGGCAGATCTGGGATTAGAACCCAGGTCCTCTGACTCCCAGGTGCAGCCTCCTTCCTTTAAGCCACAAAGGGCAGGGTCAGCCCAGCTAGAAACCTCCGGGATACAGGTATCCCCTTGAGAGCAGGGACTCGTGGTTGTTGCTTCTGGCGTGCTCTCCTAAGCGCTGAGCACAGTACCCGGCACCTAGTAAGCTCTCAGTCCATGCCAGTGATGGGGATGATGGTCAGGATGGACAGGTGTGGTTGGCGGACAGAGGGCCAGACAGGTGGAAAGCGAGACAGGATGTCAAACAGTGGAGTTTGGGACGACCAATGGGCAAACAGGAACCAGTGGAAGGACCATGCCTAGGAGAGAATGGTAAATGTCTGTCCAGGCCGGGCAGGGCCTGAGAACTGGAACTAATAATCATAATGATCAGCCTGGTAATCACACCTTGAAGTGGTTTAATGTGTTTAATTTCCCAAAGCCTCTTCATATCGGTGATCTCATATTCTCCTCACAGCATCTCTGGGAGAGAGGGATTATTCTTCCCCTTGGATGGGCTCAGAGAGATTTAATAATAATTATTATTATTATAAGAATAATTGTGGTGATGGTTATGTGTTTACTAGTTGCCAAGCACTATACTAAACCCCAGGGTTGACACGCTAATCGAGTCGGACACAGTCCCTGTCCCACATGGGACTTCCAGTCTAAGGGGGAGTTGGAAAGGGGAAGGGGAATTGGTATTTAATCCCCATTTTGCAGAGGAAACTGCGGCCCCAAGAGGTTTAGTGACTTACCCGAGATCACACAGCAGGCTAGTGGCAGTATAGACTCGCACCTGCATTTCCCGACTCCAAGTCCCATGTTCTTTCCACTGGGCCCTGTTGCCTCCCTGCCCTAATTGTGACTCATGATCTTGGACAAAAGAAGGGCAGGGGGAAGGGCAAAGGGATCCCCCCACCCCCGGAGTTGTGCAGTGGGGGTGGAATGGGTGGCTGGACGGGCCTGCGTATGCCCCTAGGGCCTCGGACAAACCACACAGTTTGGGAAAATGGGGCCGCCGCCGTGATATTCGGCCCCTTTCAGTATGCGAACACCTCGTGTAACCTGGGACCACATATTTAAGTGGCCAGAAAATGCAGCCCAGGTCCAGCAGGGAAATAGAGCCCATCCGCCTTCTGACCACCTACTACTAATAATAATGATGATGGCATTTATTAAGCACTTACTATGTGCAAAGCCCTGTTCTAAGCACTGGGGAGGTTGCAAAGTGATCAGGTTGTCCCATGGGGGGCTCACAGTCTTAATCCCCATTTTACAGACCAGGTAACTGAGGCCCAGAGAAGTTAAGTGACTTGCCCAAAGTCACACAGCTGAGAATTGGCGGAGCCGGGCTTTGAACCCATGACCTCTGACTCCAAAGCCCATACTCTTTCCACTGAGCCACGCTGCTTCTCATGCTACCAAGAGAGACAGATCTGTGGGGTAGGGGTTGGGGGAGCAGTTTCACGTCGGGGAGGCTGAGCAGGGAGCGTAGGGGTGTAAGAGCAGGGGGAAGTGAGGAGCCCCACTTGGTAGGGATCATGCTGGACCCCAGAGGGCATCAAGCCCCCTGAATGACAGGGTTGCCAAGTTAGGCCTCCTCCCAGTGCAGCATCTGGTCAGCATCTGGTCCCCTGACCCCTTCACCTCTTCCCCTTCTGCCTGGCCTCTGAAAACCTGTCCCATGACCCAGAGAGTCTCCTCTCAGTATTGTGGTTCCGTGCCATGCCCGGAGGATACCAGGGGTCACCGCAGGTGAAGAATCCCAATTCATCAGCAAAAATCTGGCAGTATCCCAGCAGCCCCTCCACTGCCAGGGCTGATTCTGACTGGCTTTGTGACCTTAAGCAAGGCACTTAACTTCTCTGGGCCTCAGTCCTGGCTAAAGGGGGAAAGACCTGATGGGAAGGGGATGGGGAGAAGAGGAATGCTGAAGGATATGTGGGAAAAACTTTACATATCACAGTCGTAAAATCTAATTTTTTTTGCTTGTTTGTGTGGTTTTTTATGGTATTTGTTAAGTGCTTTCTATGTGCCAGGCATGTACTAAACAATGGGGTAGATATGAGTTAATTAGGTTGAACACAGTCTGTGTCCAACAGGAGGGGTCACAGTCTTAAACCCCCATTTTACATGAGCGGTAACTGAGGCACAGAGATGTTAAGAGACTTGTCCAAGGTCACACAGCAGACAAGTGGAGGAACCGGGATTAGAAATGTTGCTACTCATTTGCTGTTTGTGAAGCGTGAATTCTGATTGGATGATGTGTGTGTGTGTGTGTGTGTGTGTTTCTCGCTGTGTGTGTGTGTCTCTCTCTCTCTCTGTGTCTCTGGCTCTTTGGCTCTCTTTTCTCTCGTGTCTACAGTTCCCTGGACAGTGTGAGACAGTGGAGGAGCTGCCCCTGCTGTCGGTGGTCCTAGAGCGGCACTGCCGAGCACTGTCCTCCCCAGCTGGCGTCTCAGGTACGGTCCCGCCCCTCCCCGCATCTGGCCCAGAGACCGTCTGGGGAGCCGGCTGGGGGTTCCGCAAATGGGAAGTTGGCTTTGCTGGCCCCCATCTGTGCTGTGGGGTGACCAGATTCCCCTTCAGGCATAGCAGCCCGGGATGTATGTGTGGTCACAGGATCCCCCCCACTGCCACCACCACAGCCATCACCACCACCACAGTCATCACCACTACCACCACCATCAATAACTACGGCATTTACAGTAGTTATTGTAAATAACTACTCCCCATCCCCTCCCCATCCCCCCGCCCTACCTCCTTCCCCTCCCCAAAGCACCTGTATATATGTTTGTACATATTTATTACTCTATTTATTTTACTTGCACATATTTACCATTCTATTTATTTTGTCAATGATGTGCATCTAGCTTTACTTCTATTTATTCTGATAACTTGACACATGACCACGTTTTGTTTTGTTGTCTGTCTCCCCCTTCTAGACTGTGAGCCCATTGTTGGGTAGAGACCGTCTCTATATGTTCCCAACTTGTACTTCTCAAGCGCTTAGTACAGTGCTCTGCACACAGTAAGCGCTCCATAAATACGAGTGAATGAATGAATTTACAGTATTGAACACAGTAGTGGGCACCTGCTGTGGGCAGAGCATAGTACCAGAGACCTGCTATGTGAAGAACACTGTACTGGGCACTTACTCTGTGCAGAGCACTGAACTGGATGCTTGGGGACATAGACCCAACCCTCAAGGAGCTTACAATCTAACAGGGGTCTCTGACTGGACTGGCCCTACCCTTTTCTTGGGCCCCGGGACCACTTCTGCAATTCCCTGTCCCACCCTCCCCCACCGGGGGGTGGGAGGGGGACAGAAGAGGTTCTGGCCCCCCAAAGGTGGGCTGCCACACACACTTGCCATTCTCCTAGAGCCTGGGCTGCATAGGAGACATTCTATTGTCTCTGGGGTTGCAACCACTCAATAATAACCCAAGTAATTTCTCCAGCCCTTCCCCTGACTCTTTTTTTAAGGTGATCCTCAAGTTCTCCCCACTTCCTGGGCCTGTCCCCCCAAAGAGGAGATTTACAAGGTCCCAATGGGAGAGTCAGGAGGGAAAGAGGGCTGCCCTTCCCAAGCTACCCACGGCCAGAAATTTGGGCCTCAGCCTTGGACAGGGTAACACAGACCGCACCACGTGTCTTGGCAGTTGGAGCTCCTCTGGCTAGCAGTGTTGATAATCAATAATAATAGTAATAATAATAGTAACTGTGGTATTTGTAAAGCACTTCCTCTATGCCTAGCACTATACTAAGTGCTGGGGTAGGTGCAATGTAATTGGATCAGACACAATCCCTGTCCCACATGGGGCTCAAGTGTGGCTCAGTGGAAAGAGCACGGGCTTTGGAGACAGAAGTCATGGGTTCAAATCCCAGCTCCGCCAATTGTCAGCTGTCTGACTTTGGGCAAGTTACTTAACTTTTGTGGACCTCAGTGACCTCATCTGTAAAATGGGGATTAAGACCGTGAGCCCCCCGTGGGACAACCTGATCACCTTGTAACCTCCCCAGCACTTAGAACAGTGCTTTGCACATAGTTAGTGCTTAATAAATGTTATTATTATTATTATTATTATTATTAATGGAGAGGGACAATTTCATCCCCATTTTACAGATAAGGAAACAGAGGCACAGGGAAGTAATAATAATAATAATAATAATGGCACCAAACCCAGGGGACTTTAGTGGTCTCTGATAAATGTTGTGTGACCCACCAAATTTAAATTAAAGCAGGCCCAGGTGGCTGGGGAGGAGACCTGATGGGGTCAATGGGGCGGAGAAGAGAGGAGGTGAGGCTCAGATAATAATTATGGTATTTGTTCAGTGCTTAGTATGTGCTGGGTAGTGTACTCAGATTGTGCAAGGGAAAGGCTCCAACCTCTGGGCTCCAGGCTCTGGACTCCAGGCTCCAGGTGTGAGGCCACCCTCCCCACCACTCTGGAGCTGGAACAGCAGAACCATCAGACCCTGGTGGGCATGGGGTCAGTCTTCCCCTGCCACAGGAGTAAGCGAGAGCCATCTTGGACACTTCTTTACCCCACCAGAGCCTGAAGGTCCAGACCCCCTTGTGGTTCCTGGGTGTCTGTCTAATGTAGCCATCCCCCAACCAGCATCCAGCCTGGCCTAAACTGTGTCCTGGGGGGGCCGGACAGGGAGTAGTCAGCATGGGAAGATAAAGTGGGAGTGGCAGAGAAGGGCTGGGGAAGCTAGGTGGGAGGAGAACAGGATGGGGAAGCCAACAAGGAGTGGGATGGCAGTCAGAGACCCCCTTGCTCTCCTCATATCAGTCCAGCACTTATAATAAAATGTGTGGTATTTGTTAAGTACTTACTATATGCCAGGCACTGTACTAAGCACTGGGGTAATACAAGGTAATTGGGTTGGACACAGTCCCTGTCCCACATAGGGCTCACAGCCCATCGCCCCATTTTCCGGAGAAGGTAGCTGAAGCCCAGGGAAGTGAAGTGACTTGACCAAGGTCATACAGCAGGTAAGTAGCAGAGCCAGGATTAGAACCCATGTCCTTCTGACTCCCAGGCCCAAGCTTTATCCACTAGGCCACGCTGCTTCTCAAACTCAGGACCCCCAAGTCTGTAGTTTTCTGCGCTTCCCCCCCACCCCCCCACCCCTAACACACACACTGATGACTGCAATGCATGGCTACAGAGGGGGCCTCCCCTCCCCTCTGTCCTTCTCAGTCAGGGGAGATAGGGGAGGGATGCCCTATCAGACAGACCTGGAGGCTATGGTGGGCAGGGAACATGTCTACCACATCTGATGTATTATACTCTCCCAAGCGCTTAGTAAGGTGTTCTGCACACAGTAAGCGCTCAGCAAATACCACTGATGATGATACCCCTCAAATAATCGACCAGGGGTATTAATAGAATGCCCCCAATATAGACCATTATACTAGCCTCTTAGAAGACACAACAGAAGCAAGAAATGAGTTCTAATCCTGCTTTCCCGCTTGCTTGTTGTGTAACCTATGAGAGTTACTTAACTTCTCCGTACCTGTTTCCTTATCAGAAAAATGGGAATTAGACTGTCCCTCAGTGACCCAATAAAGATCACCCAAGTGCCCTTACCTCCCCCTTTCCCTCAAGGACCCCGCCACACCCTTAAATCTCTCCTTGAAGGCAGTGCTCTGTAGACAGCAAGCACTGAATAAATACCTCTGATTGATTATTGACTGAAGGAATCTTTTGCAAGTGTCAGTTACAGGTAGGCTCCCAATGCATCACTCTGCACAGAATAGGTGACCAGTACAACCCCCGGCACCCAGTAAACACTGGGCTGGGGATGAGGATGACACTGATAGGGAGATTTCAACACCACCACGGGACCCCTTTCTGCTTCCCCCGCCCTTAATTGTTTTCCCCCTCCTCTCTTCCCTGCTCCCTCTCGCTCTATCTACCTTCCCTCTCCCTCCTCCCTTCTCCCGGCTCATCCTCTCCTTTTTCCCGGTCCCCTTCGGTCTCCCCCCTCACCCTCCCTCCCAGTCTCCGTTCATTGGCTCCCGCCGCCCTCCCCCTCCCCTCCCCGCCGGTCCCCCTCCCCCGGTTCCCTTTAAAGCCGGTCGGAGGGTC
Organism: Tachyglossus aculeatus; assembly: GCF_015852505.1. Lineage (NCBI taxonomy): Eukaryota > Metazoa > Chordata > Mammalia > Monotremata > Tachyglossidae > Tachyglossus > Tachyglossus aculeatus. Next base: position 778,971 of record NC_052078.1, on the reverse strand, counting down.
CGTTCTCCGGTCCCTCCTTCCCGGCCCCTCTACGGGAGGCGCACGCCGAGGCCGGGAGGCTAGGGAGGCCGGGGGTCGAGGCCGATCTAGGGGAGCGGAGGGGCAAGTGCGGGGTGGGTGGGAGGGGATGGAGAAGTAGTCCGGGCTGGGAGCAGGGCGGCCGCGGGAGAGAGAGACAGCCGGAGCCGGGAGGGAAGGGGGCGGCCTCCCTCCGTCGGTCCCTGCCCGCCCCCGGCCATGGAGTCCTCGCCCAAGGCGTCCAAGCTGCTCCAAGTCCTGGCCGCCCAACTCGACGTCAACTGCAGCCTGCTGCCCCTGCTCGGGCACGGCATCCTTCTGGGCCCCGACGGTAGGCGGTGCTCCCGCGCCATCGCCCCCCGGGACCCCGCTCTCCGCCTGCCGCCTGATAATAATAATGATGATGATGGCATTTGTTAAGCGCTTACTATGTGCGAAGCACTGTTCTAAGCGCTGGGGGGGATACAAGGTGTTGAGGTTGTCCCAGTCTTCATCCCCATTTTACAGATGAGGGAACTGAGGCTCAGAGAAGTTAAATGACTCACCCAAGGTCACTCTGTTGACAAGTGGTGGAGCGGAATTCGAACTCTGCCGCTAATGTCCTCACCGTGCCTCGTTCTCGCCTGTCCCGCCATCGACCCCCGGACCACGTCATCCCCCGGGCCTGGAATGCCCTCCCTCTGCCCATCCGCCAAGCTAGCTCTCTTCCTCCCTTCAAGGCCCTACTGAGAGCTCACCTCCTCCAGGAGGCCTTCCCAGACTGAGTCCCTTCCTTCCTCTCCCCCTCGTCCCCTTCTCCATCCCCCCATCTTACCTCCTTCCCTTCCCCACAGCACCTGTATATATGTATATATGTGTGTATATATTTATTACTCTATTTATTTATTTATCTTGTACATATCTATTCTATTTATTTTATTTTGTTAGTATGTTTGGTTTTGTTCTCTGTCTCCCCCTTCTAGACTGTGAGCCCGCTGTTGGGTAGGGACTGTCTCTATGTGTTGCCAATTTGTACTTCCCAAGCGCTTAGTACAGTGCTCTGCACATAGTAAGCACTCAATAAATACGATTGATGATGATGATGATGTGTTGCCGACTTGTACTTCCCAAGCGCTTAGTACAGTGCTCTGCACACAGTAAGCGCTTAATAAATACGATTGATTGATTGATTGATTGATTGAACCCATGACCTCTGACTCCCAAGGCTCTTTCCACCGAGCCACGCTGATTTCCTTTCCCTCCGGCCCGGCCCGGCTCCCTTCTCCTCCCCGGGGCTCTGGGCTCAGCCACCCGATTTCTCCCGCTGTTCCAGACCCCGCCTGCAACGCCAGCACCGACCAGATCGGAACCTGCTGGCCCCGGACCCCGGCCGGCCTGCGCGTGGAGAGGCCGTGTCCCGAGGTCTTCAACGGGATCAAGTACATCACCACCCGTGAGTGACCCCCCGCCCCTGCCCCTACCCCTACCTGGCCACCCTCCGGGACCCCACAGGTCGCTTGGGGACTTGGGGCGCTGAGTAGGGGAAATTGGGGCGCGACAGACTAAAGGAACAGTCCAGGAGACCCTAGCGTGCATATGTGTACACACACATAAAGACACATGCACACACCCCACCGCAGGGATAAAAAAATAATAATAATAATGGTGTTTGTTAAGTGCTAACTATGTGTCAGGCACTGTGCTAAGGGCTGGGGTGGAACAATCAAATCGGGTTGGACACGGTCCCTGCCCCACGTGGGGCTCGCAGTCTTGATCCCCATTTTATAGATGAGGTAACAGAAGCACAGTGAAGCAGCGTGGCTTAGTGGAAAGAGCCCGGGCTTGGCGGTCAGAGGTCATGGGTTCTAATCCCGGCTCCACCATTTATCAGCTGTGTGACTTTGGGCAGGTCATTTCACTTCTCTGTGCCTCAGTTCCCTCATCTGTAAAATGGGGATTAAGACTGTTAGCGCCACATGGGACAACCTGATTACCTTGTATCTACCCCAGCGCTTAAAACAATGCTTTGCACATAGTAAGCTCTTAACAAATACCATCATCATCATCAACAACTTAAGTGACTTACCCAAGGCCACACAGCAAAATGATGAATCCAGGATTAGAACCCATGACTTTGTGACTCTCAGGCCTGTGCTCTGTCCCCTATGCCATGCTGCTTCCCATGAGGGGCAGGTCTAAAATCCCATAGGCAGAAAGAGCTGATGGTTCTGACTGCAGACACTGAAGGTCCATGGGGATTAAACCCACCTGTCTTCCCTGACAGTACCTCCTGACCAGCATCCCCCTCCCCAGGAGAGGTGGAGCTTGGTGGGGAGGGATCCTAGTAGGGTGCACTAGGGCAAGTATCCCTAGGTGTCATGGGGAGACTGGGCTGTCACAGGCAGCTACACATGGTGTGGGGCCTGAGACTGGCGTGGCTGAGCTTGGAGTGGGCAGAGAGATACAGGAATGCCCAGGGCTCCTACCCTAGCCAGTGCAAAGCCAGCCTCCATCCTCCCCTATGACCTCGATGGTCTCTGCCCAGGTTGTCCTGGGGAGGCAGAGGAGTGTGGGAATACATCTGTGTCTCCCCTCAGCCTATGTCCCCAGGAGCAGCCTTGACCCATGATCCCTCCCTCCTTACCCCTTGTCTAATGTAGCATTGGCCATCACCTCCTGGCTTCCCCCCACCACCCACCATGCCCAGAGGGAATAAGAATGATAATAATTATGGTATTTGTTAAGCACTGGGGTAGATACACGATCATTGGATTGGACACAGTCCCTGTCCCACACAAGGCTCACAGTCTTAATCCCCATTTTACAATGAGGGAACTGAGGCATGGAGAAGTGAAATGACTTGCCCAAGGCTACACAGCGGACAAGTGGCAGAGACAGGATTAGAACCCATGACCTTCTAACTCCCAGGCCTGGGGTCTATCCACTAGGCCATGCTGGTTCCTTCAGGGAATGGTCTAGGCCCCCAACTCTAGAACCCTAAGAACCTCTTCACTGGGGCCAGCAAAGCTGAGTCAAGTGCTCTGTACACATAAATATAAGGATTCATGTATTGATCCTCTGCTGGGATCCCAGTGCTCCAGGTTTAGGGTCCTGGGACCAGGCGTTTCTAGGAATCCCTGCCACTGGAGGTTCCTGGGCAGGCCAGGTTACTATTATTATGGTGTTTGTTAAGCACATATTGTAGGTCAAGCTAGGGTAGATATAAGATAATCAGGTTGGACACAGTCCCTGTCCCACATGGAGCTCGCAGTCTAAGTAAGAGAGAAACGGGCATTGAATCCCCATTTTACATATGAGGCACAGAGAAGTTAAATGACTTGCCTAATGTTACCCAGACAAGTGGCAGAGTCAGGATTAGAACCCAGTTCCTCTGACTCCCAGGCCCAGGCTCTTTCCACTAGGCCATGCTGCTCCTCCTCCATCAGCCAGAACAAGAGTAACTCTTCTGGGGACCCAGGGTTATTACCTTGTGGGACCTCAAGATGCAAGTCTTGGTTTTATTTTCAAACAAAATGATCCCAATTCTGGCATCGAGGCTATTAGCACTAGACTTAACTTGCCTTTTAATTAACATAAAGCCATTCCGTGGTTTCATTTCCATTTTAAAACATGTAGAAAACAGTTTCAATTTTAAAATAGCCCGTTTCTTACACCAAGACAGCAGTTATAAATACTCCAAGCCATAGATCATACTTTTTTATGTATATGATTATGGATTTATTTTTGTAGGGCCCCTCTTAGCCCAGGCTCAAGGGTTACAGCCCCCAAAGACCCTTTGTTAATTTGATGCACCAAGAGGGCAGGAGTAGAGATAGAGACTGAGTCACAGGGAGGAGCGTCAGGGATGGAGAGAGGACAGTCAGAGGTGTTGGATGGTTTGTACTGGGTCACTGGAGGAAAGCCAGGGTGGGAGAGGGGAGAGTCAGGGTTACCGAATGGTCTGTGTTGGGTCACTGGAGAGAGAGTCAGAGATGGAGAGTGGTGAGTCGGGGGTGTGGGTTGGTCTATGCTGGGGCATTGGAGGAGAGCCAGGGATGGAGAGGGGAGAGTCAGAGTTGTCAAATGGTCCGTGCTGGGTCACTTGAGGGTTAGTCAGTGATGGAGAGTGGAGAATCGGGGGTGTTGGATGGTCTTTGCTGGTTCACTGGGGAGAGTCGGCATGGAAATGGGAGTCAGGGATGTTGGATGGTCCATGCTGAGGCACTGGAGGGGGAGTCAGGGTTGGAGAGGGGAGAGTCGGAAAGGTTGGATGGTTTGTGCTGTGTCTCTGGGGAGAATCCTATCCCGACTGACTGAATGAATGAATGAATGAATCAGGGATGGAGAGGAAAAGTGAGAGGTGTTACATGATCTGCCCCTACCCATGATGGTAGAGTTTAAGGGGGAGAGGGGGCTGGGCCCGCAGTTTCTCCCAGCATCCTGGGGCCCCATCAGAGATGGAGCCTCAGGCTGGCCAGGCAGGGAGCTGACCAGAAGGTGTCACTCAGGGGCCTGCTGAGTGGGAGGGGGGGAAATGACCCCCAGAATGTCGCTATTACAGTTATCACATTGTATTTAAGCCATTATTTTGTCCAAATGTTGTTCTAAACCCCAGATGAGGCTTTGTGAATGTGAATTCACATCGGGTTCACAGTGGGCAGGGAGCCAGGGACTACAGTCCCAGCTCCTGTCTGGCCGCCTATCTACCTTCCTGTCGGTCGGTTCACTGTCTCTCACCTTGCTGCCTTGCCATATGTCTCTCTATAATTTCTCATCCAACGGTATCATCCATCACTCTGTCTATCATCTCTATGAATATCTGTCTGGTCTATCTTTCTGTCTGTGTGCCCAGCTGTCTCTCCAGAGATTTATTCATGACCTGCGAATTTATCTGCCATCTCTCTTCCTACCTAATTTTACCATCTCTGTGTCTGTTCCAGTCTTCCTATCTGTCTTTTTTGTTTTTTTAATGGCATTTATGAAGTATTTACTGGATGCCAAACACTGTGCTAAGCCATGAGGTGGACCCAGAAGGATCAGATCTGATATAATTCTACCTCAAATCTGATATAATTCTACCCTTCTCCCCATCCCCCGGATCTAGCTCATAGAATGAGGGAAGGAGAGCAGGGATTTTATCCCCATTGTACAGTTGGAAACAGAGGTCCATAAATATAATAATAATAATGATTATAATAATAATTGCTGTATGTATTAGGTTCTTAATACATGTCAAGCACTTAGGAAGAGACAAGGTAATGAGGTCAGAGACAACCCCTGTCTCACACAAGAAGAAGAGGTATGGCCTAATAGATAAAGAATGAGGCCTGGGAATCAGAAGGACCGGGGTTCTAATCCCAGTTCCACCACTTGTCTGCTGTGTTACCTACCCAAGTTCTGCTTAATAGATATCATAAAACAAAACAAAAAAAGTTCACAGTCTAAGGGGAAAGGAGAAAAAATATTTAATCCCCTTTGCGCAAAGATGGAAACTGAGGTGATAATAATAATAATGGCTATTATTATTACTGTATTTGTTAAGTACTTACTGTGTGTCAAGCACTGGGATAGAGGCAAGATACAGTACAGTGCTCTGCACATAGTAAGCGCTCAATAAATACGATTGATGATGATGATAATCAATTCCAAATAAGTCCCCGTACCCCTTCAGGACTCATAGTCTAGGAGGGAAAAAGAAGAGGGATCTTAACCCAGAGGCGGAAACTGAGGCCCATAGAATAATGATAATAATAATAATAATAATCTTTGCACTTAAGTGTTTACTATATGTCATGGACTGGGGTTAGAAGCAAGATAATTAATTAATGATGGTATTTGTTAAGTGCTTACTATGTGCAAAGCACTGTTCTAAGTGCTAGGGGGATAGAGGGAGATCTGGTTGTCTCTCGTGGGGCTCACAGTCTTAATCTTCATTTTACAGATGAGGTAACTGAGGCACAGAGAAGTTAAGTGACTTGCCCAAAGTCACACAGCTGACAATTGGCGGAGCCAGGATTTGAACTCCTGACCTCTGACTCCAAAGCCCGTGCTCTTTCCACTGAGCCAAGCTGCTTCTGTAGATAGCTCAAACACAATTTCTGTCCCACACAAGGCTCACAGTCTGAGGGAGGAAGAACAGGTATTTAATCCCCATTTTGCATAAGAAGGAACTGAGAAACCGAGGATGTTAATGTAAATGACTTGCCCAGGGTCACCCAGCAGGAAAGTGGTGGAGCCGGGCTTGAGGGACATCCTGCAGGGAAGTGGCAGGTCCGGACTAAACCATGCTGCTTCCCTGTCTTCCTGTCTCTGTTTTTCTCCCTGTCCATCTCTCTTTTCTCTCCGTCTCTTGCTGATTCTGTCTCCATCCTGTAAGCAAGCACAGTTTGGGGGGAGTTGGGGGTCGGGAGGCAGGGAACCTCTAAAGAGCCCGACAGGGGCCGTGACTGTGTTTTTTTGTAGGGGAGGAGCTGATACCAGACTCCCAGGGATTGTATGAGTTGATGCGAAGACCCCAGCAACAGCAACAGCCGCAACAGTGTTGGTCCTCACTTCTCCGAGGCTCACGTACCCGAGTGGGGCTGGAGCTAGATGGGATGGGGCAAGGAGTGCTTTGCACATAGTAAGCGCTTAATAAATACCATTAAAAAGGGGGGGGATATGGGTGAGTGAGCAGGGCGACGGCATCGGGCCCCCTACTCCCTCTGCCCCTTTCCTCCGCGATCTTCACGGAGGGCTTCATGTAGGCGGCTGCCGCAGGCGTCTGCTATGTGACCTTGGGCAAGTCACTTTACTTCTCCGTGCCTCAGTTACCTTACCTGTAAAATGAGAGCCCCAAGTAGGACAGGGAGTGTGTTCAACTCGATTAGAGAAGCAGCGTGGCTTAGAGGAGAGAGCACGGGTTTGGGAGTCCGAGGTCTTGGGTTCTAATCCCCCACTTGTCAGCTGTGTGACTTTGGGCGGGTCACTTAACTTTTCTGTGCCTCAGTTACCTCATCTGTAAAATGGGGATTGACTGGAAGCCCCACGTGGGACAACCTGATTAGCTTGTATATACCCCAGCACTTAGAACAGTGCTTTTCACATAGCACTTAACAAAAACCATTATCCTTATTATTTGCTCGTATTCCCCCCCCCCCCCCAGCGCTTAGTACAGTGCCTGGCACATAGTAAGCGCTTAATAGATACCACAATTATTATTATTTGGGACGTGGGCTCCTCGCCTCACCGCCAGGTCGGCCTCCGGGGAACCGAGTGGAGCCCCCCACCCCCTGCCCCGAGAGGAGGCGGCTACAGAGGGAGAGGTGGGGTAGGATGGCCGAGACCGCATGGAGGGGCCATGGGGAAGGGGAGCCCCGGGGAAGGGGGAAACCATTCGGGTGGGGGGTGCCAGGAGGAAGGGGGCACCCAGGGAAGCAGCATGGCCTAATGGAAAGAGCCCAGGCTTGGGAGTCAGAGGATGTGGATTCTAATCCCTGCTCCGCCACTTGTCTGTTGTGCGACCTTGGGCAAATCACTTAACTTCTCTGTGCCTCAGTTACCTCATCCGTAAAATGGGAATTAAGACTGTAAACCCCATGTAGGACAACCTGATTACCTTATATCTACTCCAGGGCTTAGAACCGCGCTAAATACTGTTATTTACACCTGATCACCTTGTATCCCCCCAGCTCTTAGAACAGTGCTTTGCACATAGTAAGTGCTTAATAATTACCATCATTATTATTATTATTATTATTATCCAGGGGAGGCAGGACCATGGCGGGGGAATGTCGGGGAGGAGGGGGCCCTGTGGATGGGAGAGCCATGAAGAATGAGGTACCATGGGGGAGGGGGGACCATAGGCGAGCAGGGGGTGTGAGGAAGAGGGGATGCGGCAGGGTGGGGGCCCAGGGAAGGAGGGTTTTTCTGGACATAACGTTCAACTGCTCCTGGCCTGCTGTGAGACCTTGGACAACCACCAGGCCTCTCCCAGGACTCCCCCAGGGGGTGTCCAGCATGCCCAGGGAGAGGATCGGGGAGAAGGCCGTAGTCAGGAGGAGGCTGGCAGCACTGAGCGACGCCCCAGGAGTAGGGGATCCAGGCGTGCAAGGGGGCTGTGGAGTCCCTCCCTAGCAGAGTGTCCATTGGAAGCACAGGCGGCCGTCTGTCTTGGGAGGTATAGTGCCCATGAGACCAGAGGCAGGGGGCTGGACCTGGTGCCCAGCAGCATGGTGTAGTGGATAGAGCACAGGTCTGGGAGACAGAAGAACCTGGGTTTGAATCCCAGCCTTCCATTTGTTTGTTGTGTGATCTTGTGCAAGTCACTTCATTTCTAACCCCGGCTCCACCGCTAGTCTTCTTGTGACCTTGGGCAAGTCGCTTTGCTTCTCTGTGACTCAATTACTTCATCTTCAAAATGGGGCTTGAGACTGTGAACCCCAAGTGGAACAGGGACTGTGTCCAACCCAATTTGCTTGTATCCACCCCAGAGTTTAGTACAGTGCCTGGAACTTAGTAAGGGCTTAACAAATACCATAATTATTCTTACTAGTATTTTCTGAGCTTCAGTTACCTAATCTGTAAAATGAGGATTGAGATTGCGAGCCCCAAGTGGGACAGGGACCGTATCCCACCTGATAAACTTGTATCTACCCTTGCACTTAGTACAATGCCTGGCATATAGTAAGCTCTTAATAAATGCTAGTATTGGTACTATTATCATTCAATCACGGAATTTATTAAGCACCTACTGAGTGCAGGCACTCTGCCAAGCATTTAGAAAAGAACAATACCATAGAGTTGGTAGACGTGATGGAGCTCAAATGGAAGGGAGACAGACACTGAAATAAATTTCAGATGGGGGAAATAGTAAAGTCTAAGGACAAGGACATAAGTGATCTAAGGCTGAGGTGAGTATCAAAATGCGTAAGGGGTATACAGTAAGGGCATATAGTAGATGCCGAAGGGAGGACAGGGAGGGGAACTGAGGGTTTGTCAGGAAAGGCCTGGTTTTACTGTGTGGGGTTCATTTATTAATTCATTCAGTCATATTTATTCAGTGCTTACAGTGTGCAGAGCACTCTACTAAGTGCTTGGAAAGTACAAAACAGCAATAGAGACAATCCCTGCTGAAAACGGGCTCACATTCTAGTGGGGGTGGGGGGAGATAGACATCAATACAAGTAAACAGGCATCAATATAAATAAATATAAATATATATATTATACATTTTTAAATTTATACCTTTATACCTATGTACATAAGTGCTGTGGGCATGGGGAAAGAGGGGAAGAGCAAAGGGAAAGAGTTGTGGTGAGACGGAAGGGAGTGGGAGCTGAGGAAAAGTGGGGCTTAGTCTGGGAAGACCTCTTGGAGGAGGTAGGCCTTCAGTAGGGCTTTGAAGGGCAGGGGAGAGTGATTGGCTGGAGGATTTGAGGGAGGGCGTTCTGGGCCAGAGGTAGGACCTGGGCCTGGGTCGGCAGCGAGACAGGTGAGATGGAGGCCCAGTGAGAAGTCTAGCACCAGAGGAGCCGAGTGTGTGGGCTGGGTTGGAGAAGGAGAGAATGGAGGTGAGGTAGGAGGGGGCGAGGGGATGGAAAGCTTTAAAACCAGTAGTGAGGAGTTTTGGTTTGACCAAACCTTAACCCCAACCTGCTGCAATGGCCCTGAGAGACCGCGCTGAGTGTCGGCCCAGCCTCTGCCGCAGGGAGAGCTGAGCTGAGCTGAGCTCGATCAATGAGATGGATTCAGCTCGCCCCGGATGTCAAACTCTAAAAATAACGTGCTCATGCCCTCCCCCTCTCCTGCCCCTGCTCGCACCGTTTGTCTCCCTCTTCTCCCTTCCCTTTCTTTTCCCTTTCTCCCCCTTCCCCATCTCTTCTTCCTTCCCTTCCCCACGCCCTCGGGTTTCTCTGGGAAGCAGACACATCAGCTGCCTCTGGGATCACCCGCCTCCATGCCCCGCAGGGACCCCCTGGAAGGACCCAGCTTGGCACCTGTGTTCCTCTCCTTAGGGTTCAATTCATCATTCCCATTTTGCGGCCTGGGATGCCCCACCTTCCCCTCCTGCAGTGGAGCGAGGACAGGGAAGGTCCGGGTGGGGGGGGGGGGGGGCGGTCAGGAGCAGATAGAGAAGACCCGGAGTCGGGGGGGGAGTGCGATTTTGATTAGAGAGGGTGAACCCCCCGGCCCATAAACACGTGCCTAGTTTGACCCGTTAGAAGCAGTATGGCCTAGTGGTAGGAGCACGGGCTTGGGAGTCAGAGGACTGGGTTCTAATCCTAGCTCCGCCACTTGTCTGCTGTGCAACCTTGGGCAAGTCACTTAACTTCTCTGTGCCTCAGTTTCCTCATCTGTAAAATGGAGATTAAGATTGTGAGTCCCAATGTGGAACAGGGACTGTGTCCCACCTGATTACCTTGTATTTACCCCAGCACTTAGTACAGTGCTTCGCACCTAGGAAGCGCTTAACAAATGCCATAATCATAATTATTGTAACTATTAAGGTGGAGGTGCGGTTTAGGGGGGGTGGGGCTCAGAGCTGCTGGGGCTCCGGGGCTCTGACCCGCGACAGGGCAGTGAGAGGTGTGCGGAGGATGGACGGTGGCAGTGTCGTCCCCCTGCTGCTGTGCTGTGCTTTATTGCTGTATTGTACTTTCCCAAGAAATTAGTACAGTGCTCTGCACACAGTAAGTGCTCAATAAATTCGATTGAATGAATGAATGAATGAATGAATGAATGAATGTGCGCTGGGGCCGGCAGGGGGCGCTAGGACCGGCAGGGGAGGCTGGGGCCGGCAGGGGGCGCCGGGGGCTCAGGAGGAGTGGGCATTAGGACCCGGGGGACTCCCCAGAACGGAGGCTGCGGGGCGGCTGGGCGCCCCCGAGAGGCGGAGGCGGGAACCGCGGCGGCATGGACCCATTCATTCATTCATTCATTCAATCGTATTCATTCACTCATTCAATCAATCGTATTTATTGAGCGCTTACTCTATGTAGAGTACTGTACTAAGCACTTGGAAAGTACAATTTGACAACAGAATCAGACCATGCCAGGACAAGAGGGCACCTATTGACTCCTGAAAGGGTAGGTTCTAAAACAAAAACTTCTTCACTCGGTGGGTGGTAGGAATATGTAATTATTATTAGTAGTAATTTATTGAGCTCTTACTGTGTGCAGAGCACGGTGCTAGGTGCTTGGAAAGTACAATTCAGCAACAGATAGAGATAATCCCCACCCAACAACGGGCTCACAGCCTAGAAGATGTCCCGACGGCCGCAGAGACCCCGTTGATTGCGGCACAGAGGTGGACGCCCGAGGGTCGGCTGCCATGGCCTGCGGCGCCACTGCCGCCACCTCCCCTGCTGGGCACCTAGACACCAGGACGGGCAGAGGCCTCAAATAGGGCCCCCCGGGGGTCCCAAGTTGGAGACCCTTGCAGTCAGGGCGCAGGCCCGCCTGGATGCCCTGGATGTCGGCCTCAGCCCGCAGCAGCCCGGGCCTTCCCGCCGGGCATCCCGCCGTCACCCCCTGAGCCCGGGCAATGCCAACAGTCCTCTGCCTCCCTGAACCCCTCATCCCCACAGACCCCCTAGGAGGATGGCTAGACTTCAGCCATCTTCTTCTTCTAGACTGTGAGCCCATTGTTGGGTAGGGACCATCTCTATAGGTTGATGATTTGTACTTCCAAAGCACTTAGTACAGTGCTCTGCACACAATAAGGGCTCAATAAATACGATTGAATGAAGGAATGAATGGCAAATCCGTCAGGGTCTGGGATCCCCGCCCCACGGAGAGCGTTGACCCCATAGAGGAGGCGCGGAAGAGTGGGAGTGAAGAGCTCCGCTTCCGGAAATAGCAGCGGGAGCGCCTGGCCCGGTGCCCGCTTGGCACCATGGAGATGCGGTTGCTAAGGGAGGGAGAGGGGGGCACACGGTTTCGGGGGAGAGGATGGCGCCCCTCTCGGACCGCGCCTTCCAGAGGGCGAGGGTGCAGCATGCGGGCTGAGAGGGTGCATCTTCGCCGGGAGGGGAGGAATGGGGCAGAGAGCGAAACTGGAGCCCAGAGAGATTGTGTGTTCCCCAAGGTCACACAGCATGGATTGAGGCGCAGTCGACTCCTCCCTTGGCCCGCATCAGGGCTTTGCCACCATCGTATCGGGCCAGGTGCTTCTGGTGGGCGTTCGTAGGATGGCGTCATGGGGAAGGGAACATGGAGTAGCTTAAACGCTGTTTCCCCACGATATAAAACGCAGTCCGAACCGCTGCGGCTCAGGGCAGAACTGAAGATGGACAGAGAAAAGTCACCACGATGGTCAGGGGAATGGGCTGGAGGGGCAAGGCTAACCTGGAGTTGCTTTTTTCATTTTTTTGTTTATTTGTTAAGCGCTTACTTTATTAATAATAATAATGTTGGTATTCGTTGAGTGCTTACTATATGCCAAGCACTGTTCTAAGTGCTGGGATAGATGCAAGGCAATTAGGATGTCCCACATAATAATAATAATAATGATGGTATTTGTTAAGTGCTTACTATGTGCAAAGCACTGTTCTAAGTGCTGGGGAGGTTACGAGGTGATCAGTTTGTCCCACGTGGGGCTCACAGTCTTAATCCCCATTTTACAGATGAGGTAACTGAGGCATAGAGAAGTTAAGTGACTTGTCCAAAGTCACACAGCTGATGGTGGTATTTTGTTAGGCGCTTACTATGTCCCAGGCACTGTTCTAAACGCCGGGGTAGATACAAGGCTATCAGGTTGACCCACGTGGGGCTCACAGTCTTGATCCCCATTTTACAGCTGAAGTAACTGAGATACAGAGAAGTTAAGTGACTTATATACAAAGTCACCCAGCTGACAAGTGGCGGAGCCGGGATTAGAACCCACGACCTCTGACTCCCAAGCCCGCGCTCTTTCCACTAATCTTTGCTGTAGTATCAAACACTGCTCTAAGCGCTAATTGGGTTAACTGGGTTGGACACAGTCCTGGTCCCGCATGCGGCTCATTGTCAAGTAAGAGGGAGAACAGGGGAACTGAGGCACCGAGAAGTGAAGCGGCTTTGCCTAAAGAAGCAGCGTGGCTTAGTGGAAACGACACGGGCTTGGGAGTCAGAGGACGTGGGTTCTAATCCTGACTCCGCCACTTGGCTGCTGTATGACCTTGGTCAAGTCACTTAACTTCTCTGTCCCTCAGTTACTCCATCTGTAAAATGGGGATTTAGACTGTGAGCACCACGTGGGACATCCTGATTATCTTGTATCTACACCAGCACTTGGAACAGTGCTTGGCACATAGTAAGCGCTTAACAAATACCATTGCTATTCATTTTTATTTATTATTATAAATAAATTAAGGATATGAACTCAAGTGCTATAGTGTTGGGGGGGATGAATAAAGGGAGCAAAGTCAGGGAGACGCAAAAGGGAGTAGGAGAAGAGGATTTAGTCAGGAAAGGCCACATACTGGCCACTGGCCACCTACTGCCGACCGAGCACTGAACTGAGCACTTGGAGGACATTTGGAGAAGGTTAGACCAGAGCTTGTCCTCAGGGGGTTCCGAGTCTAACAGACAGACAAGGGGTGGCATCTTTGACGTGTTTCCGCAGGCAACGTGTACCGGGAGTGTCTCGAGAATGGCACTTGGGCCCCTCGGATCAACTATTCCCTGTGCGAGCCGATCCTCAGCGATAAGGTGAGTCACCTCCCACCCCGGGGCTGCCCCAGGGGTCACCCCGAGACACTGGCCTGTCAGCCCGGACCAGGGGGCGGAGAGTGAGGCTGGGGGTCATGGGAGAGCTGGGTTTGAATCTCAGTTTTGTCCCTGCCCTCACATGAGTCCTTCACCCTCTCTGGACCTCAGTTTCCTCCTCTGTGCAATGGGGAGAAGAGTGAGGTGGGGATCGGGCTTCAACCTGGATAATTCAGGTTTTTTAAATCCTCTCCCACGCTACGTGGTCTGGGAGGGCCACTCCATCGCCTGCACCCCTAGCCCCGGGGGGGCTTAGGCAGGGCAGACTCTTCCGGGCTACCCCTGGAAGCTTTTCATTCATTAATGCAGTCAATGATATTTATTGAGCACTTACTGTGTGCAGGGCACTGCTTGGGAAAGTACAATACAGCAACAAATAATAAAAGAGACAATCCTTGCCCACAGTGAGCTCACAGTCTAGAGGGGGGGAGATAGACATCAGTACAAATAAACAGACATCAATATAAAAAAAATGACAGATATATACATAAGTGCTGTTGGTCCGGGAGAGAGGGGAAGAGCAAAGGGAAAAAGTCAGGGAGACTCATTCATTCAATCGTATTTATTGAGCGCTTACGGTGTGCAGAGACTCAGAAGGGAGTGGGAGATTAGGAAAGGGGGGGCTTAGTCTAGGAGGGCCTCTTGGAGGAGATGGGCCTTCGGGTGGGTGGGTGGAGGTGGAGAATATGCGGGGTTGGGGGAGGCCGTGAGAGCCTGGGGGTCCCCCCGGCCGGCTGGCAACCCGCAATATCGGCTTCTCCGCAGAGGAAGTACAACGTCCACTACAAGGTTGCCCTCATCATCAACTACCTGGGCCACTGCGTGTCCGTGGGGGCCCTGATCGCCGCCTTTGCCCTGTTCCTGTGCCTGCGGTGAGTGTCTATGCTGCGTGGGACCCGCGGGAGAGGCCGAGACCCGCACCCCTCGTTCCCCTGGCCCAGCCTTGGCCTGCGGGATGGGGGCGGGGTGAACTTCGGGCTGGGACCCCTCCAGCAAAAGCGGAGGGGGGAGGCGCCCCCCACCACCCAGTTCCCAGACCTCCGTGCCCCGGGAATAGGAGGTCGACTTGAGGGCAAAGCCCACGACCCCGACCCAGATGCAGTCCATGCCCAGCCCCCACCGCCCTACCCACCCACCAAGCCCCCTCGGGACGCGACCCCACACACACATGGGGTGGGGGCGGGACACGCAGGGGGCAAAGGCTTCGGGACGAGCTGCGGGCCTGCGGGCCGGAGTTCCAACCCTAAAGTGTCCGTTCTGCCGAGAAGAGAAATGGGGGGCGGGGGATCACCCCCACACCAAAGCTTAACCCCTCCCTCGTCCTTCTGCGGAGATGGGACAGGCAGACAGAAACTCCTCACCCTGGGCTTCAAGGCTGTCCATCACCTCGCCCCCTCCTTCCTCACCTCCCTTCTCTCCTTCTCCAGCCCAGCCCGCACCCTCCCCTCCTCTGCCGCTAATCTCCTCACCGTACCTCGTTCTCGCCATCGACCCCCGGCCCACGTCATCCCCTGGGCCTGGAATGCCCCCAATCCCTCTGCCCATCCGCCAAGCTAGCTCTCTTCCTCCCTTCAAGGCCCTACTGAAAGCTCACCTCCTCCAGGAGGCCTTCCCAGACTGAGCCCCTTTCTTCCTCTCCCCCTCGTCCCCCTCTCCATCCCCCCATCTTACCTCCTTCCCTTCCCCACAGCACCTGTATATATGTTTGTACATATTTATTACTCTATTTATTTATTTATTTTACTTGTACATACCTATTCTATTTATTGTATTTTGTTAGTATGTTTGGTTTTGTTGTCTGTCTCCCCCTTTTAGACTGTGAGCCCACGGTTGGGTAGGGACTGTCTCTCTATGTTGCCAACTTGTACTTCCCAAGCGCTTAGTACAGTGCTCTGCACACGGTAAGCGCTCAATAAATACGATTGATTGATTGATGGGGAATCTAGACCTCGACGGTGGCGGGTTCCAATGCAGACCCAGGAAAGGGGGGCGGTCGCATGCTCGGCCCCCGGGTCCTTGGGGTTGGGTCGGCGGGGAGAAGGGGAATCGAGGTGGACGAGGGACCCTGAGCTGACCCCGGCCTCGCCCCCTGCCCCCCTCCCCCCTCCCCCCTGCAGGAGCATCCGCTGTCTCCGCAATGTCATTCACTGGAACCTGATCGCCACGTTCATCCTGCGCAACGCCACGTGGTTCCTGCTGCAGCTGATCGACCACCGCGTCCACGAGAGCAACGAGGTGCCGGGGGTCCCCTCCCCCGGAGCCGGGGGTCCCCTCCCCCGGAGCCAGGGGTCCCCGCCGCCCGGAATTGGGCCCGGCCTGCGACACGCCGCGCAGCTCCACCAGAGGGCGCCCCAGCCGCGCCCGACACCCTGGACCCTCCCTGGGAGTCAGTGCGGCTGCAGGCACGACCTCGCCCACTAGGGGGCGTGATCACCGCCCTCTCCGGCATCATCATCATCATCATCATCATAATGATGCCATTTATTAAGCGCTTACTATGCGCAAAGCACCGTTCTAAGCGCTGGAGAGGTTACAAGGTGATCGGGTTGTCCCACGGGGGGCTCACAGTCTTCATCCCCATTTTACAGATGAGGGAACTGAGGCACAGAGAAGTGAAGTGACTTGCCCAAAGTCACACAGGAGACAGGTGACGGAGCCGGGATTTGAACCCATGACCTCTGACTCCAAAGCCCGGGCTCTTTCCACTGAGCCACGCTGCTTCTCATCATCATCATCAATCGTATTTATTGAGCGCTTACTGTGTGCAGAGCACTGTACTAAGCACTTGGGAAGTACAAGTTGGCAACATATAGAGACAGTCCCTACCCAACAGTGGGCTCACAGTCTAAAAGGGGGGCTCACGGGCCATCTGTACCTGATGTCCAGCTGGCCGGCGCCCCAAACTCGACATATACCCCACCCCACATCTCCGCTGCCAGCCCCAACCCCTCTTCTTTCCCCATGTCTGTCCACGACCCCTCCGTCCTCCCTGCCCTCTTCTAGACTGTGAGCCCGTTGTTGGGTAGGGACCATCGCTATATGTTGCCGACCTGTACTTCCCAAGCGCTTAGTACAGTGCTCTGCACACAGTAAGCGCTCAATAAATACGATTGAATGAATGCCCCATTTTCAGAGGGTCTTCTGCTCATCGATCAATCAATTGCATTTATTGAGCTCTTACTGTGTGCAGAGTAAGACCATGCTGCCTCCTCGCTGACCTCCTGGCCTCCAGCCTCTCCCCTCATCAGGACACAATTCAATCAATCAATCAATCAATCATATTTATTGAGCACTTACTGTGTGCAGAGCACTGTATTAAGCACTTGATTAATTCCCTGTGTACCTTGTTCACCTCCCTTTAGAGCTACTGTCTACCCTTTCTCACAGCCCCCAGGGTGACCCACCCCCGCCTCATCCCACAGAATCTCCTGTGTGGGGGCTTCAACCACACCACTGGCCCCATCACCCACTTTGCATTCACCAAGCACTTGGGAGAGTACAGTACAGCAGAGTTGGTAGGCACGTTCCCTGCCCATATTGAGCTTACAGGCTAGAAAGGGAGTCAGGGATTAATATGCATAAATATTTGTTAAGCACTGACTATGTGTCAGGCACTAATTTACTGATTCACTGTTCTTCCAAGTACACGTGTTAAGCACTCACTATGTGCCAGGAACTGTTCTAACTCCTTGAGGGCAAGAACCATGTTTACCAAAACTATTGTACTGTAAACATTCAGTGGTATTTACTGAGCACTTACTGTGTGCAGAATAGAGTGCTTGGGAGAGCAGGTACAAATTAATCAGGTTGGACACAGTTCATGATCATGTTCAGTTTGGAGAAGCAGCGTGGCTCAGTGGAAAGAGCCTGGGCTTTGGAGTCAGAGGTCATGGGTTCAAATCCCAGCTCCACCACTTGTCAGCTGTGTGACTTTGGGCAAGTCACTTAACTTCTCTTTGCCTCAGTTACCTCATCTGTAAAATGGAGGTGAAGACTGTGAGCCCCCCGTGGGACAACCCGATCACCTTGTTAACTCCCCAGTGCTTAGAACAGTGCTTTGCACATAGTGCTTAATAAATGCTATCATTATTATTATTATGTCCCACATGGGGCTCACAGTCTTAACCCCCATTTTACAGAAGAGGTAACAGGCACAGAGAAGTTAAGTGAAGTTAAGTGATTTACTACACAGGAAACAAGTGGCGGAGCTAGGATTAGAACCCAGGTTCTTTTGACTCCGTCCCATGCTCTGTCCACTAGACCATGCTGCCTCCTCGCTGACCTCCCGGCCTCCAGCCTCTCCCCTCATCAGGACATAATTTCCTGTGCACCTGGTTCACCTCCCTTCAGAGCTACTCTGTCTACCCTTTCTCACAGTCCCCAGGGTGACCCACCCCCGCCTCATCCCACAGAATCTCCTGTGTGGGGGCTTCAATCACACCACTGGCCCCATCACCCACTTTGCATTCACCAAAGACCCTCCTCCCATCTCCCTGGTCTCAGAGACAAGCCCCGCGTGCCTGCAGTCATCCTCGCCCCAGACCAGGGTCCTCTCAACACCACAAACTCACAACCTGGCGAGGACCAGCCAGGAAGATTTGATTGCTTCTGGTCCACTGCCTGACTTCCATGGGGCCCGTGGCCTGATTTCTCATGCCAGATGCAGGAAATCATCAGTGGTGTGGTGGGAAGCTAGTCTGTCTGTGGGTCCGTCTGGGTCACTGATCTCCCCATCTCCCTGTGGTCCCCCAGCTCTGGTGCTGCTGTCTCACCACCGTCTTCAACTACTTTGTGGTGACCAACTTCTTCTGGATGTTTGTGGAAGGCTGCTACCTGCACACTGCCATCGTCATGACCTACTCCACCGACAAGCTCAAGAAGTGGATTTTCCTCTTCATAGGCTGGTGTGAGTGCCACACACACACTGTGCTGGGTGCTGGGGGAGAGACAAGGAGGTGGAGACATGGTCTCTGCCCTCAGATGACTGGCAGTCTAATAAGGAGACAGAGAAAGAGAGAAAGAGAGAGAGAGAGAGAGAGAGAGAAGCAGTGTGGCTTAGTGGAAAAATCAAGGGCTTGGGAGTTGGGAATGTTTTTATGGTATTTGTTAAGTGTTTACTAAGTGCCAGGAACTGTACTATGCGCTAGGGTAGATGCAAACTACCCACAGTCCGTATACCATATGGGGCTCACAGTATTAATCCCCATTTTACAGATGAGGTAGCTGAGGCACAGAGAAGCAGCGTGGCTCAGTGGAAAGAGCACTGGCTTTGGAGTCAGAGGTCAGGGTTTCAAATCCCGGCTCCACCAATTGTCAGCTGTGTGACTCTGGGCAAGTCACTTAACTTCTCTGTGCCTCAGGTACCTCATCTGTAAAATGGGGATTAAGACTGTGAGCCTCCCGTGGGACAACCTGATCACCTTGTAACCTCCCCAGTGCTTAGAACAGTGCTTTGCACATAGTAAGCGCTTAATAAATGCCATTATTATTATTATTAGAGAAGTTAAATGACTTGTCCAAGGTCATGGAGCAGATAAGTAGTGGAGCTGAGATTAGAACTCAGGTCCTTCTGACTCCCAAGTGCATACTCTATCCACTAGGCCTCACTACTTCTCTTGAGGGGACTTGGGTTCTAATCCTGGTGTTATTACTTGCCAGCTGTGTGACCTGAGAAAAGTCACAACTTCTCTACACTTTGCTTTCCTCATCTTTAAAATGCAGCTGAAATATTAATTGTCCCTCCCCCTTACGCTCTGAACTCCATGTGGAACAGTGCCTGGGAGAATCTGATGATCTCATAGTTGCCCCAAAACTTAGTACAGGGCTTGGCACATAGTAAATGCTTAACAAGTATTGTTATTATGTTATAGCCACACACAGTGCTTGGCACTGGGAGGAAGAGGAAGACAGAGAGAAAAGGAAGAATGCCCTTAGGTCCAAGCAGTGAACAAAACATCAGGCCTGCCCCATCCTCATCTCTCATGTGGCTCACAGACTGAATAGGAGGGAGAGCAGACATCTCATCCCCATTGAATGGAGGAGGACAGTGAGGGTCAGAGAGGTTGACTGAGGTCCCCCAGCAGGCAAGAGACAGAGCTGGGACTAGAGCCCAGAGCCCCTCACCCCATCCCCTTGGCCAGGGCGTTGCTGTTTGTCCTGAGCCCTGGGTGACTCGGGTTGCCTATCCCTGCAGGTCTGCCGCTGCCCATCATCATAGCCTGGGCCATCAGCAAGCGCCTCTACGAGGATGAGCAGTGAGTGCATGGAGCAGGGGCAGTCCAGGGTGGCAGGGGCCTGGATAGGAGGGACACCGCAGGGCACAAACCCACCCCCGAACCCCGTCTCTCCTCGCAGGTGCTGGTTCGGGAAGGAGCCAGGGAAGTATGTCGACTACATCTACCAAGGCCCTGTCATCCTGGTTCTCCTTGTGCGTCCCTGGTCTGACCACCGGCCATGCTGACCTCCCTCCGACCCCAAGGCCCCACAGATGGGAACCGGAGGGCATCACTCCCACAGCCAGAGACCAGGGACACTGGCCCTGTTGCCCCCATAGTCAGAACCCAGGGATACCGACCCCATTTTCCCCTCCCACCCCCTGAGCTGGATCCTGGGGACACCGGCCCCCTTTCTCCCACAGCTGGGACCTGTGATGATTAGAATTTTCAGTGTATCTTTGAGTCACCAAATCCCACTTTTCACTGTCTCCCTCCCTTTTTCTCTCTAAATCTCACTCTCTGTCACTGTCTTGCTGTTGTCTCCTCCCAGATCAATTTCATCTTTCTATTCAATATAGTGAGGATCTTGATGACGAAGCTGAGAGCTTCCACCGCATCTGAGACTATCCAGTACCGGTCAGTGAGCCAGCCCCCCGCCCACTCCCCCATTCCCCTGCCCACCCTGACTCTGAGGGCTTGATCGCTGGCCAGGGCCGCTCTGCCCTGGGGCCAGACCCTCTGCCCCCTCCCGCTGGGGGAGGTCACTTGGCAACAGGAGCAGATGACTTCCTCTCCCTGGCCACATGGTGCCATCTTGTAGGTGGGCCCGGCTGGTCCCTGCATGCCTCCTGGGCCTCGCGTGTGGCAGGTGCGGTCTATACACCAGACCCCACCCCAAGTGCCCCTCCCCGAGGGCCCAGGCATCCCACCCCTCCAGCTTCCCCCTGCCTCAACAGGAAGGCTGTGAAAGCCACACTGGTGCTCCTGCCACTGCTTGGCATCACCTACATGCTGTTCTTCGTCAACCCCGGCGACGATGATGTGTCCCAGATCGTCTTCATCTATTTCAATTCCTTCCTGCAGTCGTTCCAGGTGGGTTGCAGGGAGCTCACGGCTGCCCACTTCCTCCCCCGCCCACCACAGTCCCCTACCAGCCTAGCCACTGGAGGGAAGGGAGGGACTATGGGCCGCAGTCCATGAGCAATCCCTGCACATGCTCCCCTGGGCTGCAGGGTCTGTGAGGCATTGCCTTTGGGGTGCTGGATCCAGGCCTGAGCATGTGCAGAGATGCCTCTGTGACCATCCAGGCTGACAAGAACCCAGGGAGGCTCAGTCAGAGGGATTGAGTCATCTGGCCAGGACCCCTGGCCCGGTCTTTGTGGAATGTCCCATGACAAACACACACACACACACACACACACACACACACACACACACACACACACACGTGCACACTCTCACTCACACTCCCTCTCTCTTTCTCCATTCCTCTTCCAAACCATCTGGAAGTGCCTGGTGGGAGGAGACAGGGCGGGGACAGACCGATTCCCACTCCCTGGTAGAGGCATTTTGGGGGGAACCCCCTGGCTGCTCTCACAAGGACTTGGGGCTGGGCTGTGGTCGGGGAGAGGCAGGGATGGGGAGGGGAGGGGAAGGTCGATCCAGTCCGCTGCCGCTGTGCTGCCCCAGCAAACATCCCCGCTGACGTGGCTCTTGTCTGTTCCCAGGGATTCTTCGTGTCCGTCTTCTACTGCTTCCTGAATGGGGAGGTATGTGCGGGGCCTCCTTACCGCCAACCCCTCCCCACTCCCGTTTCTGGAAAGCCCACCCCTGGAGCCCAGGACATCCACAAAGCCAGGTGGCAGGCCTCACGGAAACCAAGGACGGGGCTCATGGAAAGCAGGCGGTGGGGATCACAGAAACTAGGCAGTAGGCTCTCCTCTTCCTCCTATGGCCTCAGCTCCTCCCTAGCCCAGATGCGCTGATAGCTGGCCTGGCTCAGGGGGGCTTGGGCAGTTGATGAAATGGGGTCAGAGGTCACTGGGGCCTAGCCCCCAACCTCACGCCTGGCCTGAGGCCAAATGCAGAGCTGACAAGGGGTCAGAGGGGGAGCAGTGTTCTCAGAATCTCTGCAGCTTCCTACACCCCACCTCTTTCCCGACCTTGCCCTCCCCAGTCCCCGCACCCTCACCCCACTTCCCCATGCTCATCTCGATCCCCACACTCACCTCACCCTCTGTGATACCCCCAGTCCCTCACACTCCCCCCCGACCCCCACGCTCCCTCTGGTCCCTCCCCCTCCCGGGTCATCAGATCCCTCTCTCCCCTTTAGGTCCGCTCGGCAGCCCGGAAGCGCTGGCACCGCTGGCAAGACCACCACTCTCTCCGCACCCGCGTCGCCCGGGCCACTTCCCTCCCCACATCCCCCACCAGGATCAGCTTCCACAGCATCAAGCAGACAGCCGCCGTCTGACCAACACTCTCCCGCTGCTGTCCGAACACTCCCCACCAAATCTGACCGCCACTCCCGCTCCTGACCGTCAAAAATCAACCTATTCACAACACATGAGAGGACATCCACGCTGGCTTCTCCACTCTACCCTCCTTCTGCCAATGGACTGCCACACACCCAGGTCAGGAAAGGCCTGGATACAAACAAGAGGGTTCCAGGGCAACTCCTGATTGAACAGGTGGGTGGGAAGGCCTTCAGTATACAGGATCAGTTTCACCACACCCCTCCCCGGCTTCTCCGTTTCCTAAAGGGACTCAGTCCGCAGAAGGCCGGCGACAGTGTGGCCACTTGGGCGAATCTGATGGCGGTGGGGGTAGGCCTGGATTGGACAGTGAGCCAGGCTGGAGGGGGTGGGGGCGGCTCTGCAGACCTCATAAGACAGAAACACCTAGTTATTTCAGGGCCCCTCCAGCCACTCGATCATCGAGAAGGGACTGGCCGGCTCCCAGCAGGCCGTGGTACGGTGGCGGCCAGTGGGGGCTGACCACAAGGGGCTGATCGGTACTTGCAGGACAGCTGGGTTCCATTGACATGCACACCCTCCAGACATGACTCGGGTGCCTCTCCTATTTATTATTATCATTATTAATAGCATTTATTAAGCGCTTTCTATGTGCAAAGCACTGTTCTAAGCGCTGGGGAGGTTACAAGGTGATCAGGTTGTCCCACGGGGGGCTCACAGTCATAATCCTCATTTTACAGATGAGGTAACTGAGGCGCAGAGAAGTTAAGTGACTTGCCCAAAGTCACACAGCTGACACTTGGCAGAGCCGGGATTTGAACCCATGATCTCTGACTCCAAAGCCTGTGCTCTTTCCTCTGAGCCACGCTGCTTCTCTAACGTAGGCAAGGGGGCACAGCCTCCAGGACCCCGTTTCAGGGGTACCAACGGCCCCTCCCCCAGTGCACAGAACTGCAGGGGTTCGAGTCTGTGGAGACAGGAAGGTCGCCAAGCTCGGTGAGGAACGTGTCCAAAGGTGACCAATCCAGTGCCCCGGGGTGGGAAGTGTCGTGGGCTGGACTGTGAGCTCTTGGAGAGCTGGAATCGCAGCCTCTAATTCTACTGTACTCTCTTAAGAACTTAGTACGGGGCTCGGCACACAGCTGGTGCTCAATAAATATTGTTGATTAATTAACTGATTGATTGATTGGACTGAGAGTTGGGGTCTGGGGAACACAGGAACCTTGCCCTCGAGGGCCTGCGAATCTGATAGGAAGAGAGGACGGACACACACACACACACACACACACACACACACACACACACACACACACTCACTCTGTTGGCCCTGGGGGAGGGACAGTGGGAGGAGAAGGTAACACAATTTTAGGCCAAGAGGGGTTGTCGGTCTGCCGGGGAGACAATGCATATTTTTTCAGGATCCAAACTTTCCCGCAGCTCGGGCCCACCGAGCCCGCAACTGCGGGGCAAAGGCCGCTCACTGCGACACCTGCTGGACACCCAGCTAAACTGCCGCTCAGACCTGGGGGCCCCCGAGCCCCAGTTGTAACAACAAAAACCATAATAATAATAAAAATTTCAAAAGTACTATGTGACAAGCACTGTACTAAGCAAAGCACTGAAGACAAGCAGTACGGTCTAGGGGCTAGAGCACGGGCGTGGGAGTCAGAAGGACCTGAGTTCTAATTCCAGCTAAGCCACTTCATCATCATCAATCGTATTTATTGAGCGCTTACTGCGTGCAGAGCACTGTACTAAGCGCTTGGGAAGTACAAGTTGGCAACATGTAGAGACGGTCCCTACCCAACAGTGGGCTCACAGTCTAAAAGGGGGAGACGGAGAACAAAACCAAGCATACTAACAAAATAAAATAAATAGAATAGATATGTACAAGTAAAATAAATAAATAGAGTAATAAATATGTACAAACAAATATACATATATACAGGTGCTGTGGGAAAGGGAAGGTGGTAAGATGGGGGGGATGGAGAGGGGGACGAGGGGGAGAGGAAGGAAGGGGCTCAGTCTGGGAAGGCCTCCTGGAGGAGGTGAGCTCTCAGTAGGGCCTTGAAAGGAGGAAAAGAGCTAGCTTGGCGGATGGGCAGAGGGAGGGCATTTCATGCCCGGGGGATGGCGTGGGCTGGGGGTCTGCTGTGTGACCTTGGGCAAGTTACTTAACTTCTCTGTGCCTCAGTTCCCTCATTTGTAAAATGAGGATTAAGACTGTGAGCTCTATCTGGGGCAGGGACTGTGTCCAACCCAATTATCTTGTATCTGCCCCAGCACTTAGAGTAGTGCCTAGCACATAATAAGAACTTATAATAAATGATCACCAAAGGGGTAAATACAATATAGGCAGATTGGACAACGTCCCTCTCCCACATAGGGATCTCAGTCTAAGGTCAAGGGAGAACACAGATTTTATTTGCATTTTACATATGAGGAAACTGAGGCACAGTGACGTCCAGTGCGACTCAACAAGCAAGTTGAAAAACCGGGATTAGAATTGAGATGTCAGGGGTCCCAAGCATAGGTTCTTTCCCCCAGGGCACAATACTTCTCAAGCAGGCCATGCCATGTGGGCAATAGAGCTCATTTCCCTGGAGTTTCAGCTTTAGGGGGTGATGGGGGGTGGTGTCCCCAGGTTCCAGCTATAAGGGGCGATGGGGTCGGTGCCCCCAGGTTCTCAGATCTACACTCATCAGACAGCTGGTACTTGGCTTGCCCACATTAAGTAGGTGGCTCGTTAGCACTATTCATTAACACTTCCAAACTAGGCCCCACTTTTCCTCATCTCCCACTTCCTTCTGCTTTGCCCTGACTTGCTCCCTTTGCTCTCCACCCTGCTTCCTGCCCCACAGCACTTATGTATATATCCGTAATTTTATTTATTTATATTGATGTCTATTTGTACTGATGTCTGCCTCCACCCGTCTAGACTGTGAGCTCGTTGTGGACAAGGATTGTCACTCTATTGCTGTATTATACTTTCCAAGCACTTTGTACAGTGCTCCACACACAGTAAGCATTTAATAAATACGATTGAATGAATGATGAGCTGGGGTGGCAGGCGACCAGTAGTGCTTATGGAACCCCAGGATATGGGGCACTGCCCTCAGCACCCCCAGGACAACAGGGGATGTGGCTCTAACCCCGGGGACCCGGGGACTGACCGTCCTGGGCAGGGCCAGGCCAGCCTGGGCTGCACACGCTGGCTCCCAGACCAGAAGGGAAACTCGGATCAATTACTCAGACAAGAGCATTTATTGAGTGGTGCAGAACACTGTACCAAGCACTTGGATAAACAGGAGCCCAAAGCCAGAGCAGATGGAGCCCTTCTCCGTTATATCGAGCACGGGGGGACCAGACACGAACAAGGGGCTTTCCGGTGGAGGCAGCTCGGGAGGCAGGAAAATGAGACTCAGCTATGCCAGCTATCAATTCGTTGAGTGCTGGGGTGAATCAATGGTATTTATTGAGTGCTTAGTATGTGCAGAACACTGTACTAGGCGCTTGAGAGAGTACGATACAGCGGAATTAGCACTTTCCTACCAACCAACTCTTTTGCACTGTACACTCCCAAGCGCTTAGCTCGTTGCGGGCTGGGACCGTGTGTGTTTATTGTTATTTTGTACTCTCCCAAAGATTATAGTAGAGTACAGTAAGCGCTCAATAAATACGGTTGAATGAATTAATGAATGCTCTGCACACAGTAAGCGCTCAATATATACCCCCGATTGATTGAGCCATGCAAGCCCCTGAAAGTTGTAGTAGGAGTTGGATCCGGGCAGCCGCCCCGCTCCACCTCCCCCGCATACACACCTGCAAGCCCTTCCCCCGAGCCCTGAGGCCCAGCCGCCCCCAGGTGTCCCTAATTACGCCCTCGAGGCGCCCGCCCCATCCCTATATTAGGCTCCTGGGTGGGGCTGCAGAATTAGGGAGAGGAGACAGAGCGAGGCCCCGTGGGCCCAGGTCAGTGGGGGCTGGAGACCTTTTTGGGCGCCTCCCCCTGGTTTTCTTTTTCTTTTTTTATGGTTGCTACTGTATTATTGTATTTTGATGATGCTGGTGGGGTTGTGGAGTTGGGAGTGGGCTAGGGCTAAGAGGGGTGACTGTTGGGGTGAGGGACTCGGTGGTTGGGAGGGACTGGGGTTAAGTTTATTGATATGTCCGAGGCAACTTGGGGTATTTTGTTCAAATGTGGGGCTGAGGAATTTATGTGGAAATTTGACAGTATTGTTAATGTGGGGTCTCGGGTGGGTGTGGGATTGGGGAATCAATGTGCCATTGTCGATTTAATGTTTGCACTGTCAATTTTAGATGTTGGTTTGGGGGTCATTGGGGCTGGGGCAGAGTCTGTGGAGTGGGTGGTGAGGTGACCTGACCTGCTGGTTTGGGGGCGGGGGGGGGGGGGGAAGGGCTGTGACAGGATGGGCTTAAACTTGGGGAGTGTCTATACTGGGTTGAGTGGGCTTAGGGTCATTGACGCTGGCCAGCTCTTTGGGGAAGACAGAAGACGCTTGACTTACGAGGACTTACGGCATGAAGGAGATCTCCGGGATGGTGCGCATGCTCACTATATTTGTGTGTATGTATGTGTGTATGGTCACGGGGGTGTTACATGTATGTGTCTGTGTGTCAGCAGTAGTGCAGTTGTGCACTCCTCCGCCTAGCTATACAGGATGACACAGTGAAGAGAAAAGAATGTGAAGAGGAAAGAATGCCACACACTCCGGCTGTTTTGGGACAGAGCAAGTTGGGGGATCCCGAAGCCCAACAAAATGGAGGAAATGTGTTGGGCGGTCCTGGGGTACCGAACCCCCGGCCGGGTTGCAGGCTAGGAGCCTGTGGCTGTAGGTGGGCTAGGCCCGCCCCCACCGCAACGCCGTCAGAAAGAGGTCCGGAAGCGAGATCCAAGCAAGGAAAAATAAAAACCGCGCAGACGTTTCGTATTTCTAACGGGGCTGGGGTCCCATCTACCCCCACTCCTCGAGACTGTCAACTCTTCGTAGGCAGGGATTGTGTCTATTGTTTTATTATACTTTCCCAAGTGCTCAGTACATACAGTGGATAGAGCATGGATTTGGGAGTCAGAAGGACATGGGTTCTAATCCAGTTCCACCATGTGTTTGCTGTGTGACCTTGGGCAAGTCACTTCACTGTGCCTCAGGTACTTCGTCTGTAAAATGGGGATTGAAACTGTGAGTTCCAAGTGGGACAGGGACTGTGTTCAATTAATTTGCTTGTATGCACCCCTCTATACGCTTAGTGCCTGCCATAGAGTAAGCACTTAAAATGTCATTATTATTGTGTTCTGTACTCAAAAAATACGAGTGAATCAATGATATGCCCACCTCCTTTCTAGGTACTTACAAGTCTGTGGTGCCTCTGAGTCGAGGAGGATCCCGATGTCTGTCTTGAGAAGCAGCGTGGCTTAATGGAAAGAACAAGGGCTTGGGAATCAGAGGTCGTGGGTTTAAATTTATTTTACTAGTACGTATTTACTATTGTATTTTATTTTGTTAATATGTTTTGTTGTCTGTCTCCCCCTTCTAAACTGTGAGCCCACGGTTGGGTAGGGACTGTCTCTATATGTTGCCAACTTGTACTTCCCAAGTGCTTAGTACAGTGCTCTGCACACAGTAAGTGCTCAAATACGATTGAATGAATTCCGGCTCTCCCACTTGTCAGCTGTGTGACTTTGGGCAAGTCACCTAACTCCTCTGTGCCTGTTACCTCATCTGTAAAATGGGGATTAAGACTGTGAGCCCCACGTGGGACAACCTGATAACCTTGTATCTACCTCGGCGCTTAGAACAGTGTATGGCACAGAGTAAGCACTTAACAAATGCCATTATTATTATTATTATTTGCCCTGTCTCTGCTCGTCGGGCTGGTGTGTGTCGGGACAGTACACGGGGAAGGACACAGAAGTCACCGGTACCAGCGGTTAACAGTTTATGAAGGACTAAATTATAAATTCCGTGTGGGCAGGGATTGTGTTTATTGTGGTGTTTTTCCCCTCAACATCTAGGACTGTGCTCAGCACCCAGGAAGCTCTCATATCTTGAATGGGAAGTTACCCGTCACTTGTCCGATCCTATGCTCCGCGTTAATTTTACTGGCACCGCGAAATAATATCTGGTCTAACCAACTGTCACACCCTCGCTTTAGAAACTGAGTTGAGGGATCCAGTTCGCCCTCCTCGCTGGGCAGAGCCGTGTCCCCGACCCCCGACTGTCCCCCTGAGTTCCCGGCGTGGCCAAGGTTAGGGCTGATGCCGCGCTTTTCGCGCTGTATCGAGAGAGAGCAGCGCAGTTGGTAAATGAAGGGTGGGAAACCACAACCAGTCATGTGTTCCCAACTCGCTTTCAACACATGCTGGGCCTGAGTTTCGGCCGTGTCCGTGCGTCTGTTTCAGCCCGTGTGTCCCCCTTGGGGGGCAGAGTCAGTGTCCTTGCATCTGCCTGAATCGGTGACTGCGGAGGACAGGGCCACCGTGTCCATGCATCTGAGCTTGTGAGCCCCCAATGGAGGCAGGGTCACTGTGTCGGTGCGTCGGTCTAAAGCGGTGACCACAGATGGCAGCGTTACTGTGTCCTTAAGTCTGTCTGAGCCTATGATCCGGCTGTCCCCGGGGTTAGGGTCCGTGTCCGGGCGTCTGTCTGTAGTGGTGATCACAGAGGGTAGCGCCGCCATGTCCGTGGGGGTGTGTGAGCCCCCCGTGAGGGCAGGGTCCCAGTGTCCGTGCGTCTGAGTCTGACCAGAGAGGGGCCGAGGTCCCACTATCCGTGCCGCCATCTCAGCCTGTGAGCCCCTTGGGGGGCAAGGTCATTAGGGCTGGGTGTCGGCCTGAGCACCCTGAGGTTAGGGACCTTGGGTCTAAGACAGAGTGCCCGAGGGCAGGTTCGGAACCATGGTCCACCTGGGAGCGTCTCCTGAGGGTGGGGCTTCTGCCCCTGCATCGTTAGTCTGAATCAGGGAGCCCTTCGGAGGGCAGAAAGGTGCCAATCCAACCAGCAGAGAAGCACGCTGGAGGGCCAAGGTTGGTGGGAGGGCTGCAGAGCTCATGGTGTCCGGGGGGGCCCCGTGGCCTGTCGGACTGTCATCCCCCAAGGGCAGGTGGACATTGTCCTTAACCACTATCCATCTCCCGCCATGGCTCGTGGCTGTTCTCTGCTAGCAGGAATGCTGTTGCCCTTGTGCAGGTAGGTCTGTAAGACGTGGGCACCCTAAAAGAGAAGGCACTGGCCTGGGCATGTAACTGGGCACTAGGGCGGCTGGGCTCTAATGGGTGGGCAGAAGACGAAGATCAGCGACCACCACCCCGGAGGAACACTCACAGGTGAGGTGCTCTGGGGAGAGGAGAGGGTTGCTGGGAGCCCCCCTGCAGGGTGTATGAATGCAGCTGCCATTTGTGTGTCCATGTCTCTGGCCTTCAGTTCTGCTTGTTCTGTCTCATATCACCGGTTTTGAGTGGCCCTATAGGGGGGTTGGGAGGGTGGGGAAGCAGTGTGTGTGTGTGTGTGTGTGTGTGTGTGTGTGTAGGGGGTAACCTATTTAACTTGGGTAATGAGCCATTAATGAAATGGTTACAGCTGCTGCTGGGGAGTGGGGGTAGGTGTCGTTGGTCTCAGGAAACTGTCTCGGGCAGAGGAGGGTGAAAGTTTTTTTTGTTTTGGGTGAGTTTTTTTTCTTTAAGTGCATTCTATGTGTCAAGCACTGTTCTAAACACTAGGGTACATAGAAGCTTATCAGTTTGGCCTCAGTTCATGCCCCACATGGGGCTCTTACTCTTAATTCCCATGTTACAGTTGGGGTAACTGAGGACCAGAAAAGTGAAGTGACGTCCAAGGTCACCCAACAGAAAAGTGATGGAACCAAGATTAGAACCCAGGTCCTTCTGACTCCCGGGCCCATGCTCTACCCACTCGACCATGCTGCGGTTCCCGATGGCCCCCCCCCGTGTCCAGGCTCCGGACCAGCTCCACCTCTCCAGATCAGCGCAGGTCCTTCCTACACCTAAATCCAGAAGAGAGCACTTGACAACGGTGGGTGTATTGAACCCCCCTCGGTGGGGGGAGGAAGGGGAGGGACTCTGTCATAAACACCCTTTTCCTTGTCCCCATTAAACCAAAAGGAGGCTGCTCAGTCTGAGATGGATGCAGGGGAGAGGGAGGGACTGGGGGTCTCTAAGCCTCCTAGTCTCTCATTCAACCCACATATTCAATCCATCATTAAAGACTGTCCCATCCCACCTTCAATATCATTAAAATCCACCCCTTCCTCTCCATTTTACTGCTACCATGTTAATACAATCACTCATCCTATCCTGCCTGGATTGCTGCGTCAGCCTCCTTGCTGACCTCTCAGCCTCCTGTCTCTCCCCACTCCAGTCCATATTTCACTCTCCTGCCCAAATCATTTTTCTACAAAAACGTTCAGGACATACAACCCTGCTCCTCAAAAAAACTCCAGTAGCAGCCCATCCACCTCCACATGAAACATTAACTTCTCACTATTGGCTTTAAAGCACCCCCCCACCTTGCCCCTTCTACCTCACCTCGCTACTCTCCTACAACCCAGCCCACACACTTTGCCCCTCCAATGCTAAGCTTCTCACTGTGCCTTAATCTCATGTATCACACCACTAACCCCTAGTCCATGTCCTGCCCCTGTCTTGCAACACTCTCCCTTCTCAAATCCGACAATTACCACCCCCCAAAAAAGCCTTGTTGAAGGCACATGTCCTCCAAGAGGCCTTCCCAGGCTAAGCCCCCCTTTCTTCTTTTTCCACTCTCTTCTACATTACTCTGCCTTGCTTATTTTGTTCTTCCCCCTTCCTAGTTCCACAGCACTTGTGTATATATCTGTAACCTATTTATTTGTATTGATGTGTGTTTCTCCCTGTGTAAATTGTAAGCTTGTTGTGGGCAAGGAATATGGTTGCTGTTGTAGTCTAATGTGCTTAGTACTGTGCTCTGCATCTAGTAAGTGATCAATAAATAAGATTGAATGTCTACAGGGAAGCAGCATGGACAACTGCATCACAGCTCAAGCGTGGACAGCAAGGAGCAGATGGACCCTTCGGAGCCTTGGACTAACTACACAACCATTGGGCTGGTTCCAGCTTGTGTGTTGAGGGCCTGGGGCCTTGGACTCAGCCTGCGCACCTTCCCACCCCCCATGTCCTGCAATGCCTGCACCCTCTCCTCTTCCTCTCCCCAACATGACTGTTTCTTTTGACCTCCAACACTGCCATTCTCTGAAACTGTGATTATGGGTTTGGGCTGGCTCCTTCTGGAGAGAGAGAGAGGGGTGTGTGTGTGTGTATGTGTGCATTTGGGGCTAGGTGGGCAGCTTGTGAGGAGGGGGCTCCCTCTGAGTAGTGTATGGTTCTGGAGCCTGGGGCAGGGGCTCTGGGCAGGAGCTTTGCCTCTTCCTGACCTGGCAGTGGGGTGTGGTGTGGCCTGGGGCCCTTCATTCTATAGAGAGGCCAAACCTCCCCCACTTGTCCATTCTGCAGAGCCCCCTGTTCAACCCCAGCCCCTCACTGCAGACCCCTCCTACCTCAGACAGGAGCTCCAGGGGTGGGAGACAAGTAGCAAGAGCAGTGTGAGTGCCTTAAGTGTGAGTGCACACACACCCACAATCCCTCCTGGAGGAGCAGGCTGGTGGGAAATAATAAACGGACAAAGGTCTGAGCGGCCACTGTCCCCAGCAGTGTTGCCCCCAAAGGAAACAGTCTTGTTTGCTGGCAGCTGCCTCCTCTCTCCTTTCACCCCTTTGCTTTTCTTGTGGGCTGGAGCCCAACTGGTCTTTATGTTTGTGAACGATTTTGCATGTGGAATAAAAATGTTCATCTTCCCCCAACCTCAGTGTGCTGCTTGGTCCTGTGGGGTGAAGAGAGGGATGGAGGCCCTGTGGAGGGAGGAGTCCAAGCCTGCTCAGGCCAGGACCTACAGAGATCTAGCTTGAGGGAAGTACTAGGACCTACCTGCCCCTTTTTCTTTATTTTAGGGCTTCGTATATTCTAAGCATAGTACTAAGCCCTGAGGTAGATAAAAGCTCATCAGATTGGATCCAGTCTATGTCCCACTTGGGGCTCATAGTCTTAGTCTTCATTTTACAGAAGAGGTAATTGAGGCATGGAGAAGTTAAGTGACTGGCCTAAGGTCACACAGTTGAGGATTAGAACCCAGGTGGTCCCACTACCAGGGCTGTCCTCTATCGAGTAGGCCATGCTGCTTAACCTTTGTTGGGTCAGACAGCTGGAGTTAGGGGTGGAGGAGAGGGGAGGAGCCAGGGAGGAGGGGCTTGCAGGAAGCATGGGTGGGTGGTGGGGGTGTAAGCAGGCTTTATCGGTTTCAAGGATGGTCTCGTGGGCACAAGTTGGGTTAGGGGAACAGGGCTGTTGATGAGTGATCCCTTGCCTGCTGTGTCCTCCCCAGAGACTGGCTTGGATGGGCCTTAAGATGCAGAGAGGCAAGGTGTGACCATGACAACTATTCCCAAAAGCACTGTGAAGGGATGGGGGTAGGCACTATCTGTGGAGGATGAAATCAGAGGGAGCAGGGAGGTTGGACTAATAATGCTGCAGCTCCTGTCCTGAGGCAATGGCTTTCACCCCCCAGCCTCCCTCTTCCTCCCCTCCTTTCATCATTTTTCCACCCCATGCCAGCACTGCCTTTTCTTGAATTCCTTCCCCTTTTCCCATGTGCTGCCATCTTCCTCCTCTCCTTCCTTACTCCCTGGCAAACCCTCCTCTGCACCCTTTTCCCTCACTGTCTCCCCTTTCCCCTGTCCTTTGGCTTACGACTCCCAGCTGATAGGCATTCAGCATGACTTGGTGGAAAGAGCACAAAGGTCAGAGGAGATGGGTTTTAAGTTCTGCCTTAATTCAATACTGCTTCTCCTTCAGGCTGTGAATGCCATGGAGAAAAGAGACTATCCACCCAGGGTTTTTTTGTTTTGTTTGTTTTAAATGGTGCTTGTTAGGACTTGCTACATGCCAAGTACTGTACTGAGCAAGGGGATAGATACAAGTTAATCAGTCCCTGAGTCTCATGTGGGACAGTCCTAATCACCATTTTACAGCTGAGGTAACTGAGGCACAGAGAAGTTAAGGGACTTGCAGAAGGCCCCATAGTAGACAAGTGGCAGAGTCAGGATTAGAACCCAGGCCTTTCTGCCAGGCCTGTGCTTTACTCTCTAGGCTGGTCTGCTTCTCTGGTATAATCTCCTATGTTTAGCACAGTGCCAGGACCATACTAAGTGCTCAAGTATTGTGATGATAAGGTTAGGCCCACCTGTGAAGGAGGTGGTGTGGGCTTGCTCAGGGTCAAGGGAAAGGGTTAGTGCTGCCTTGGGTAGTGGGCTGGCTTAAATTGGGATGGGTCATATCCCAGGACCCCAACTTTGGCCTTGAGGGCAAGCTGAGGCTATGCACCCCCACATCCAACAGTTTGGGGGAAGATGAAGTCCGTGGTGAATGAACACATTTCATTCCTACAGCCTGCTTTCAACACCCAATTAGGGCCAGGAAGAATGAGAGATGGTGTTTGCCCCATAAACTGCCCCACACCCAAGCCCAGTTCATCTTGCTATGGGTGGGAAGTGACACCTTCACATAATCCATTTCCTGGGCCCATCACATCTCCACTACTGGGTTAAATAAGTGGATTTCATGCAACACCTCGGCCTGATGCTGGGATAGGCTTATTTGGTCTCCAACAACTCACTGAGTGCCTCGAGAACAGCCACCATCCCAAGATTGGAGTTTCCCTGAGGCCCTTAGTTCTAATTACACCTCCATGACTTACCTGCTGCATAACACAGGGCAAGTCATTTCAATTTGGGCTTCCCTTTCCTCATTTGTAGAGTGGGTATATAATACCTGTCCTCCTTTTACCTGTGAGCCCCTTGTGGGACAGGTATTGTGTCCAACTTTATGCAGCTAGTGTTTGGCCCACAGGAAGTGCTTAGAGGCCACCATTATTAGCTTTGCTGAAGGACAGCTTCCAGTTTCAGGGGAATAGAGTCTCTGCCCTCCCTCCCTCCCTCCCAGGAAATGAGGTGGGTAAGGGAGTTGGGGCTGTCTAAGCCAGACCTTGTCTGTTCTAAGCAGCCATTCTGAGTATTACCCCATGGAGAAGCCAGAGATAGGGAAGAAATGTGTGCTGGAATGAAGGGAAGACCACCACCCCAACCCCTGACCCTCTCCTCTCCCATCTACAACTTTCCCTTTCATGATAATTGTGGTTTTTAAACACTCTGCATGAGTAGAAAAATTAGGTTGTTTACAGTCCTTGCCACAAGGAGAAGGGAGGAGTGGTGTAAAGGCATTTTATCCGTTTTAGAGATGAGGAAACTGAGGCCTAATGAAGTGAATTGCTTAAGGTCAGACAACAGGCAGGGGGTAGGTATGGTGATTAGAACCCAGTTCCTCTGATATCTAAGCTCTTCCATGCAGGCCACTGCCTCAAACAGACCATTCAACATACCTGGCTGCCTACCCCATACCAGCCCTGATGGCTTCATCTGACCCTCTTAACGCAGCTCATGTCTCCATTCTGTAAAAAGGTAGTGCTTGTCAATCCTGGCCACCCTCGCTGCTCCAAGGCCCACAAGGTGATTGGAGACATGGGAGTCTCCGTGTCCCCTGGCAGTCAAGTGGGGGAAAAAAAAGGGTGAAATGCCTTTAAGGAGGACTTGGGCAACTAAGGTGTGCCTCCTTGGTGTCTGCTTCATGGCCATGAATGCCACTCTGGGGCCAGGGTGGGGAGTGACCCAGCCTCCACCTTTGGTGGCCAAACAAGCGCTGGCCTCTCCCGTGCAGCTGTGACCCATCCTTGCCCTTGGTTGGCACTGCTGCCCTCCACCCCCGGCAGGCCGGACCCCTGGAGTTCCCCGTACATCCAGGTGGGGAGACTGCGGCAGTGTCTTAGGGACAGGGCTTCTTTATTCAGTACGCCCCTCCCGTGGCCTCTCAGGGCCGGAGTGGGTGGTCAGGCAACAGGCAAGGGTCTGACCGCAGGTGGCACCATGCCACCGACCGTCCTGGGGGTGCGGTCCAAGTTAATTTGTGTCCACGATGAGGGGCTGAGACCTCTCACTCCTCCAGCACCTCCTTCTTGCTGGTTTCCTGCCCCTCGAAGACGGGGTAGCGTGCTTCCACATCAGCCCAGGCCAGCCGGCCGCTGGCCAGGTCCCGGACCACATCAGGGAGCTCAGATACCTGAGTACGGAGGAGAGGGATGCCAGCATCAGTGTGGGCACACGTTGCTGCCCGACACTGATTCGGACTCCCCTTCCCATGGCTTCGCTTCATCCGGCAACCTCTAAGGCCTACCTGGGCTCGCACTTGCCGCATGGAGTCACGGTCTCGCAGCGTAGCTGTGTGCGGCTCCCTGTTGACGGTGTCGAAGTCGATGGTAATCCCAAAGGCCACCCCGATCTCATCCGTCCGCGCGTAGCGCCGGCCGATGGACCCCGATGAGTCGTCCACCTTGTGGGAGACTCCACAGCGTGTCAGGGCCGCAGCTGGGGGATTGGGCAGCACAATCACGGCTCTTTCCGACCTTGCCACCCTCCCAGCCCCTTCCCAGCCACGCTCCCACTTGTTCCCTCCGTCCTTCCCTCGTGTCCCCTGGGGAGGAGGGCAAGAAACTAGCCAAGGGAGCCACAGTCATCGACTGACCCAATGTGCCCGAGAGTCAGTGTGGGGTGGGGGAGGATTCTGCTGGGTTCACCCATGACCGCTGTGAGTGGCAAGATATGGATATGCCCCCCGACCGTCCCCCAGGGAAGTATGATGCCCGAGGACTCACAGAGCTCCTTGACGAAAGGCATAAACTCCTGGTTCTGGCTCAGAGGTAGCACGGAGCACTTGAACGGGGCAACGGCCGCCGGGAAGCTGAAGAACTAGACAGATGGAAAGGGGGAGAGGCCCCACGGCCCAGTTAGGGGTCACTCGTGTCCCAGGAGGTTGGAGAACAGGATGCGGCGGGAGCCACCTACCGTGCGTTGCTCATCCCCCTGCCGGATGTGGAACGTGTGCTCGAGCACAGTGTACAGGATCCGGCCCAGACCAAAGGATGGTTCGATCACGCTCGGGACAATCTCCTCCACTGTGGGACAGGCGGGACACCCGGTTACTGACCTGTCTTCCCCGATCGCAGACCCACCACTTCTACGCCCCCCAGGGGGAAAGGTCTGTGCAAAGGAAATGGAATGCCTGACCATCCCCAAAACAATTTCGGGCCCCCAGCTACCCGACACTGGTGTCTGGGGGACCCCCTCACCGTGCAGGGTTTTCTGGAACCGCTTTACTCCAACCATGTCCCTGGTGACCTGGAACGCCCTCCCCTCCGTCTCGATGGTGAAGTCCCTGTGCCGGCACAGTCCCACGTAATAATAATTATGGTACTTTTTAAATGTTAACTATGTGCAAAGCACTATTCTAAGCACTGGGGTAGATACAAGTTAATTTGGAAACAGTCCTTGTCCCACATTGGGCTCACACTCTTAATCCCCATTTTTTTTTTTTTACAGATGAGGTAACTGAGGCCCAGAGAAGTGACTTGGCCAAGATTACACAGCAGACGTGTTAGAGGTGGGATTAGAACTCAGGTCCTGCTGGCTCCCAGGCCCATGCTCTGCCCACTATGCCATGCTGCATCCCCATGATTGGCAGGTGCAACACTTGGCCGGCACATTGTCAGCATGCTCCCCATCCCCAGCTTCTCCTTCCCCTCTTTGCAGACATCAGAGCAGGAGAGGAGACCGAGGCTGCAGGGACAGCAGGACGAAATGTAGCCAAAGCCGCGGCCCCCTGCCCCCCTTCCCAGCCTCAGCCTCCCTCGCTCAAGTCTGCCATGGATCCCTGTGGGCTCCTTACCCCTCATTGGTGAGCAGGGCCTCTAACTGGGCCACGCGGTGCTCATCACAGGCGGCCAAGTGATCCAGCACCAGCTTGGCATCCTTCTTGTAGGCTTTGCCGATGGCCCCCTTGTTGGGTTCGAATTGGACCACATTGACCGTTCTGTGCTTGTCATTAAGGAAGCCCAGACCAGGGTTGCTGCCCTCCATCCCTGAGCCAAGCTGTGGCTGAGCCTGGCCGGAACCCGGCGACTCAGCTGGGGGAGAGCCCTGAGGTGAGGCTGGTGACCCTGGGGAAGGGGCCACCAGCCTCGCCTCAGACAGGGCCCAGGTCGATGCCCCTCTGCTTTACCAGTCTCATTAGACTGTACACTCATTGTAGGCAGGGAATATGCCTGTTTGTGGTTATTATTAATGATAAAAATTGTCATTATTACGGTATTTGTTAAACACTTACTATGTGCCAGCCACTGTAATAAGCACTGGGGAGGATATAAGCAAATCAGGTTAGACAGTCCCTGTCCCACGTGGAGCTCACCGTATTGCTCCCCATTTTACAGATGGGGTAACTGAGGTATAAAGAAGGTAAGTCTCTTGCCCAAGGTCACACTGAGAAGTGGTAGTGCTAGGATTAGAACTCATGACCTCCTGATTCCCTGGCCTGTGCCCTATAATTGTCATATATTTTTATACTGTACTCTCCCTGGTGCTTAGTACAGTGTTCTGCACACAGTAGAAACTCAATAAATACAACTGAATGAATGAATGAACAAGAGTCTGGTTCCTCTTGGGAGTTTCCTGCTCTATCCTGTGGTTGGGGAAAGTCCTGTTTCCCTACAGCCTGTGGGACCATCTGGTCCCAGGCCCCCAGGGAGACACTCAGAGGTACCTACAATCTTTATTGGGGGTGGGGCAAGGGGCCTGGGGAGAAAGCAAATGGAGGAGCACCAGTCTGGTTCACTAGAATGGAGTCTCTAGCAGGGGGCAGGGACCAAGGGCTGAGCTCAGGCCCCCAACCCCAAGCCGAGCGTCTGGTGCGGCGAGGGGCCAGGCAGGGTGGATGGGAAAGGATATAGGTTCTTTGAGGGGCTTCTCAGCCACCAGCGGGACTTTGGTGGCCTGGGCATGGCAAGTGAGGTCATAGCAGGAGCGGTCGGCACAGCCAACGATCTCGATCCAGCCCTGAAAGACAATGGCTGATGCTGCAGGTGGGTCCCTCCCTGAAAGACCCCCTGCCCCCAAACGGCTAGGTCGGTGCCCTGGCCCCCACCCTGCCAGGATTCCAGCCAGCTGTGGCCCCTGGAGGCTGGGCACTGGCCCCGCCACTGGCTGCTTACGTAGGAGGTCTTGGCTTCGGCGTCCCAGCAGTCGCAGGCATAGTGCGCCATCTCGTTGTCCATGTGCTGCCGGAAGCGCAGTTTGTCGGCGGAGATGCCCACCGTTGTCAGGTATAGGTAGATCCGACCCAGGAAGTAGCCCAGCACGGAGTTGTTGATGACGCCCTGGAAGGGAGGTGGGCAGTCTATTCCCTCTGCCACTGTGGTGAGCCTCACGACCACCCCGTGACCATCATTGCTCCCACAGAGTACCATTGCCAAGGCACTTGGGAGAAACAGCATGGCCCAGTGATAGAGACCAGGCCTGGAAGTCAGAAGGTCCTGGGTTCTAGTCCCGGCTCCAGCACTTGTCTGCTGTGTGACCTTGGGCAAGTCATTTAATGTCTCTGCACCTCAGTTACCTCATTTGTAAAATGGGTATTAAACTGTAAGCCCCATGTGTGACAAGGACAACCTGACTAGCTTGTGCCTACCCTTAGTACAATGCCTGGCACATAGCAAATGCTTAACCGGTCTCAGCTCCGCAACATTGCCAAGATCCGCCCTTTCCTCTCCATCCAAACCGCTACCCTGCTCATTCAAGCTCTCATCCTATCCCGTCTGGACTACTGTACCAGCCTTCTCTCTGATCTCCCATCCTCGTGTCTCTCTCCACTTCAATCCATACTTCATGCTGCTGCCCGGATTATCTTTGTCCAGAAACGTTCTGGACATATTGGTCCCCTCCTCAAAAACCTCCAATGGCTACCGATCAATCTGCGCATCAGGCAGAAACTCCTCACCCTGGGCTTCAAGGCTGTCCATCACCTCACCCCCTCCTACCTCACCTCCCTTCTCTCCTTCTACTGCCCAGCCCGCACCCTCCGCTCCTCCACCGCTAATCTCCTCACTGTACCTCGCTCTCGCCTGTCCCACCATCGACCCCCGGCCCACGTCATCCCCTGGGCCTGGAATGCCCTCCCTCTGCCCATCCGCCAAGCTAGTTCTCTTCCTCCCTTCAAGGCCCTGCTGAGAGCTCACCTCCTCCAGGAGGCCTTCCCAGACTGAGCCCCTTCTTTCCTCTCCCCCTCGTCCCCCTCTCCATCCCCCCGTCTTACCTCCTTCCCTTCCCCACAGCACCTGTATATATGTATATATGGTTGTACATACTTATTGCTCTATTTATTTATTTATTTTACTTGTACATTTCTACCCTACTTATTTTATTTTGTTGGTATGTTTGGTTCTGTTCTCTGTCTCCCCCCTTTTAGACTGTGAGCCCACTGTTGGGTAGGGACTGTCTCTATGTGATGCCAATTTGTACTTCCCAAGCGCTTAGTACAGTGCTCTGCACATAGTAAGCGCTCAATAAATACGATTGATTGATTGATTAACAAATACCATTATTATTATTACTACTACTACTACTATTATTATTATTTTTAATAAGGTCCAGGTTTGGACCACAGTGCCCAGGAAATGGATTCTCGGGCCATAGAATGGTCCTAGATCTCACCCTCATCCCACCAGGGATTGCATAAGCACCAAGGCCCAAGGCAGAACAGCTCTGGAAGTGGGAATAAAGGCCCACACTCCGAGTCCTCCGGGACCACATGGGCTAAGCCCAATGGACAATGCTGTTTCCCCTAGTATGGGCAGTAGGTGTCTTTGTTTGGCTCTGTGCCCTAATAATAATAATGATGGTATTTGTTAAGCACTTCATTCAATCATTCATTCGTTTTTATTGAGCGCTTACTGTGTGCAAAGCAGTGTACTAAGCGCTTGGGAAGTACAAGTTGGCATCATGTAGAGCCGGGCCCTACCCAGCAATGGGCTCACAGTCTAGAAGGGGGAGACAGATGACAAAACAAAACATGTAGACAGGTGTCAAAATTGTCAGAACAAACAGAATTAAAGCTATATGCACATCAGTAACAAAATAAATAGAATACTAAATATGTACAAGTAAAATAGAGTAATAAATCTGTACAAATATATACAAGTGCTGTGAGGAGGGGAAGGAGGTAGGGCGGGGGGGGAAGGGGGGAGGAGAGGAAAAAGGGGGCTCAGTCTGGGAAGGCCTCCTGGAGGAGGTGAGCTCTCAGTAGGGCTTTCAAGGGAGGAAGGGAGCTAACTTGGAAGATGTGTGGAGGGAGGGCATTCCTGGCCCGGGGAAGGACGTGGGCCGGGGGTCGATGATGGGACAGGCGAGAACAAGGCACAGTGAGGAGGTTACAGGCAGGGGAGCGGATTGTGTGGGCTGGGCTGTAGGAGAGAAGGGAGGTGAAGTAGGAGGGGGCCTTGAAGCCGAGAGTGAGGAGTTTTTGTTTGATTCGTAGGCTGACAGGCAGCCACTGGAGATTTTTGAGGAGGGGAGTAACAGGCCCAGAGCGTTTCTGCACAGAGATAATCCAGGCAGCAGAGTGAAGTATAGACTGAAGTCGGGAGAGACAGAAGGATGGGAGATCAGAGAGGAAGCTGATGCAGTAATCCAGTTGGGATAGGATGAAAGATTGAACCAGTAAAGTAGTGGTGTGGATGGAAAGGGCGGATCTATGTGTCACTTACTATGTGCCAGGCGCTGTACTAAACACTGGGGTGAATCCAAGCAAATCAAGTTGGACACAGTCCCTGTCCCATGTGGCGCTCACAGTCTTGATCCTCATTTCACAGATAACTGAGGCCCAGAGAAGTGAAGTGACTTGCCCAATATCACACAGCAGACAAGTGGTGGAGCTGGGATTAGAACCCACAACCTTCTGACTCCCAGGCCTGGGCTCTATCTACTATACCATGCTGCTTCTGCTGGCCTGGGTCCGGCCCCCGGCACCCAGCACTGGCAAAGTGGGGACCAGAGGGGTTACAGGCTTAAGCGGAGAAGGCCTGGGAGGGGCAGGTCACAAGCCACCCAATGGGGGAAGTTTTCCAGGGGGTTCTTTGTCAGACAGCTGTTGGGGTCTTCCTCCCACGGTGCATCCCAGAACCTGACATCCCCACAAGTTGGCCCCGCCATCCATCCTCCAGCCAGGACATCACCTGCTCCACGGCGTCTCCGAGACGCGTCCTCTGTGCCGACTGGCCGCTGACCTGGGCCTTAGCTGAGTACAGGCAAAGAGTGAGGTCGGCCACGCTGGGGAATTTGGGGTGCTGCTTGTCGCTTGGGTCCACAAAGTGCTCGATCTCGGCCATCGTGAATTCCCTAGAGACATGAGGGTAGAGGATGGAAGGCACGGAATGTCACCATGGACATCCCCGCCCCACTTTCATGGCCCCGGATACTGGGGGTGGGATACGGGAGGAACCGGGGCAAGTTGCCCCGGCGACATGCCAGGAGGAGGCAACGGGCTCTACCTGACGCGGATCAGCCCCGAGCGCGGAGAGATCTCGTTGCGGAAGGAGTTTCCGATCTGGGCCGCAGCAAAGGGCAGTTTGCCCTGGTTGAATTCCAGCAGACGCTTGAAGTTGAGGAAGATGCCCTGAGCAGTCTCTGGCCGCAGGTACCTGGAGACGAGATGGAACCCGTGGCTCCAGCTCCCGGTCCTCCCCTCCACTCCCACCAACCAGCTCCCTGGCTCGCCCCGGTCAAGGCACCCACCCGGGCATGCCGCCCCCAGGTCCGATGAAGGTCTTGAACATGAGGTTGAAGGCCACGGGCGGAGACAGGTCGTTGCCAGTGATGGGAGACTTGACATTGTAGTTGACAAAGAGGTCTGTCAGCTCCTGCTTTCCGTAGTTGTCCATCTGGAGAGAGAAAAGGAGGGAGAGGTGGATGGGTAGAGGGTGGCGCATGGGCACATTGGCCTGCTGCCATGCAGTTGCCATCTCCCCACCCCTTCTCCCCTCATTCCCGACTTTGGCCAGGAGTGCGAGGGTTGGAGGCGGGGCTAAAAGCCTGACTGGTTACCCTCACTGAGCACAGAATCCAACCCAGTCTTCCCCAAAGGGCCGCCCATGAAGCTGATGGGTCCAAGGGGAATCTCCGCAAGCTGCCCACCCTGGTCACTGCTCACACCTGGGGAGCTCAGGCACCCGAGCTCTGGTTCCCAGTCTCACAATCCATCGACATCATCAACTGATGCATCATCCATCCAACGGTCCATCAGCCGAAAACCCTCAGGGTCACCTTGGGAGCTGGATTCAGATCCCTGGGCCCCAGACTACCACATCCCAGTTCCTGGCTCTGGCCAGGCCCCAACAGAGCAGTTGAAGCATCCTCGGCAGGGGATGGGCATGGCCTAGAGCCAGGGAGTCATGCCCAATGTCCCCTGCTGGTTGAAGGACAGCTACCTACTGAGCCCCTGGACTTCCCGTTGTAGACCCAGTTCCCCGGGAACTGGGGCTGGGCCTCACTGAGCACCCGACCCAGGCACTACCAGATCTCAGCCCCCAGGCAGGGCAGAAAGCCAATCAATCATATTTATTGAGCGCTGTGTGCAGAGCACTGTACTAAGCGCTTGGGAAGTACAAGTTGGCAACATATAGAGATAGTCCCTACCCAACAGTGGGCTCACAGTCTAGAAGGGGGAGACAGAGAACGAAACAAAACATATTAACAAAATAAAATAAATAGAATAGATATGTACAAGTAAAATAGAGTAATAAATATGTACAAACATGTACACATATATACAGGTGCTGTGGGGAAGGCAAGGAGGTAAGGTAGGTGGGATGGAGAGGGGGAGGAGGGGGAGAGGAAGGAGGGGGCTCAGTCTGGGAAGGCCTCCTGGAGGAGGTGAGCTCTCAGTAGGGCCACTCCATCCCGAGTGCCAGCTTCACCCACAGAAACCCTGCCAGGATAGTGGGCGGACTGAGCCATGGCCAGCAAGCGGGTGGACAGAGCCCAGAGGGCGGTGCAACAGGCAGATAGGGGCCAGGACAGTGGGCAGACTGAGGCTAAGGAGCTGGCACGGGGGGTAGACAGAGTCCCAGCATGGAGTCAGGACCACCACCCCACAGACCGTCCGGCTGCCGCACTCACCTGCGTTAGGACGCTCTCCATTTCGGCTTTTTTCTCAGCTGAACACTTCTTATCGGACATAAGCTTCTGTAGGTGAGCTGTGGGTGACCAAGGGGCAGGTCAGCTTGCCCTGTGAGTGTTCCCACCACCAGCTTGGCTGTCCCAGGACCTCAGGAGGGTGGGGGCT
Organism: Tachyglossus aculeatus; assembly: GCF_015852505.1. Lineage (NCBI taxonomy): Eukaryota > Metazoa > Chordata > Mammalia > Monotremata > Tachyglossidae > Tachyglossus > Tachyglossus aculeatus. Next base: position 735,217 of record NC_052078.1, on the reverse strand, counting down.
GTGCCCTTCAGTCCCCAGGACCCGGCCCTCAGCCCAGTCCCCCTCCACAGCTACACTTGGTTGGTGGCTGTTTAATGCAGCAGGCAGAACAACCTCAACATCCAATAGGCAGCAGGATAACGGCAGCTGGGAGTCGCTCAATCCTGGGGAAAGATTCTGGCCTGCCTGGGGCCACCCTCACTCTTTTCCTATTCCCCGTGGTGGGCAATAGCTCTCCCTCCTTGCCTCCCTCGCACCTTCATTGAGGACAAAGAATGTGTCTGTCCTATTGTTATATTTTACTTTCCCAAGTAAGTGCTTAATAAATATTCATTCATTCATTCAACTGTATTTATAGAGCACTTACTGTGTGCAGAGCACTGTACTAAGCGCTTGGGAAGTACAAGTTGGAAACATATAGAGACGGTCCCTACCCAACAGTGGGCTCACAGTCTAGAAGGGGGAGACAGAGAACAAAACATATTAACAAAATAAAATAAGTAGAATAAATATGTACAAGTAAAATAAATAGAGTAATAAATACATACAAACGTATATACACATATACAGATATAATCTTATAAATACGATTGAGTGACTGACCTTTTAGGAGGTGGTCAGCACGGAAGCACTCCCCGTTTTTCATGTCTTTTACCATGAAATCGGCAAACTTGTCCACATGGCCCGAGGTCCTGGGGTGAGAGGTGGGGCGTCAAACGCTGGAGATGTTTCCCCCGGGCCTCCCACAATCCTCTGACACTCTCCACTTGAACCCTGGCCTGACTCCTCCCTCTCCCAAGCCCTTCCCTCATTCCCACTGGGCCTCCTCCCTCCCCCGTCAATCCTCGCCCGCCCCAGATTATAATAGTAATAGTTGTGGTACGTGATAGGCACTTAATATAGGCCAAGCATTACATTAAGCACTGGGATGTATTCAAGATAATCAGATCAGACACAGTCCCTATTGCACAGGGGCTCACGGTCTAACCAGGAAGGAGAACAGGTATTGAATCCCCATTTTATACAGATGAGGATACTGAGACCGCGAGAAGTGAAGTGACTTGCCTAAGGTCTCAAGGCAGGTAAATGAAGCAACCTGGCCTAGTGGAAAGGACCTGGGCCTGGGAGTTAGAGGATCTAGGTTTGAACCCAAACTCCACCATTTGCTGTGTAACCTTGGGCAAGTCACTTAACTTCTCTGTGCCTCGGTTATCTCATCTATAAAAAGGGGAATAAGACTGAACTCCATGTGGGACAGGGACTGTGTCCATCTGATAAGCTTATATCTACTACGGGACTTAAAACAGTACCTGGCACATAGTCAGTGCTTTACAAATAACATAAAAAAACCAACCAAAAAAAAAAAAAAAACCATTTCTCTGTGCCTCAGTTCCCACATTTACAAATTAATGATTCAAACCCGTTTTCCCTCCTACTTAGACTGTGAGCCCCATGTGGGACCTGATGATCTGCTATGTGCCTCAGCTAGTACAAGGCTTGGCACGTAGTAAAGGTTTCATACTATTACTACTACTATCATTATTAGTAGTAGTAGTACTGTGTGGTAGAGGCAGGATTAGAACCCAGGTCCTCTGACATCTTTTTTTAAAGGTACTTGTCATGTGCTTCCTTTGTACCACAGTCAGCACTGCATTGGGGTAGATATACGCCAAGCGGGTTACACAGTCTATGTCTCAGAGTGTTAATCCCTATTTTACAGATGAGGTAACTGCAGCACAGAGAAGTTAGGTGACTTGCCCAAGGTCATACAGCAGACGAGTGGCAGAGCTGGGATTAGAACCCAGGTCCTGATTCCCAAGTCCATGTTATATCCACTAGGCCACCCTGCTTCTCTAATGACATGATCAGTTCCTTGATCATGCTCTGCACATAGTAAGCGCTCAATAAATACGATTGATGATCTATCGGCTCTCCTGGGCCCTTTGGCTTTTGGGGTGATTGTCTCCCCAGCGGGACCTCCGGAGGGGAGTCGGGGGAGAGGGGCCCCGTGCTCAGTCTGGTGCGCCCACCCTTTTCCCCTCCCCACTGTCGCTGCAGGTCTCACTTGAGGACGGGCTCGGGAGTGAGGGCGGTGCAGTCGATCTCGAAGATCTGCTCCTCCTGGATGAAATGCTGCCGCCACAGTTGGATCATGTTGTTCTTCAGTGCGCAGCCCACCGGCCCCAAGTCATACAGGCCGCTGACCCCTGGGAGACACATCAGACACACGGCCCACACCACGTGACCCCCAGAAACCAAGCACACCACCCCTCTCCCTCCGCTCGCCGGGAGCCGCCGCACCTCCATAGATGGCGAAAGCCTGGTCGTAGAAGAAGCGCCGCTTCAGAGTGTCCTCCATCTTGGCCCTGTCCACGATGTCATCCTGGGGCTGGAGAGCCAGCTCCTGGCCCGCGGGCAAAGACAACCACAAGTTGGGCTCTGTCCCCTTCCGGACCCGGCTCTGCGGTGGAGTGATGGGCTGCCCACGCTCACGAGGGTCTAACCGTGTGACACCCGCCAACCCTTACCAGTCCTCCCCTCCCTCAAAGTCGCCCAACGCCCGCTTCCTCCAGAAGGCTGCCTCCACACCCGGCCCTGCCCACCACCCATCTGGAGCTCCTAGTTTACATCAAGTTTCGTCCGCTGGTCAGGCCCGCGGCTGGACATGACCCTTCCTGGCACACTGCTGCCCCCCAAGAAGTCAGCAGCTACAAAAAGAGGGTGCACCACCTCTTCCC